>NC_140178.1:13328131-13697342 GCF_963971535.1 Notolepis coatsorum
AGACGGAACAATGAACCGAGCTGTTTTAAAAAAAGCAGCGGGTGTGGATTTTGGTCCGGGGGTCTATAGTGTCTATAGTGACTCTTGTGTTGTGAAAATGTCGAGGAAACAGAACGCCCTGAGAAAGAGGCGATGAGTTGACTTATGGACTATTAGCCCACTGCTTTTGGAAAACACTGTGTGCCTTGTGTACCGCCGGCCGAACCTGTGCGCGGAGAGAGACCTCGTGAAAACAAGCCAAGCGCCGCCTCGCAAGCGGGAATGCACTCAAATAATGCTTAGCATGTTGTCGCCGGTGTGTCGCTTTATTTTTTAACCCTTTCACCGCCACACGGCAAAGGGTTAACCCCTTTCACTACCACACTACAGAAGGTTAACCTTAGTTTCACTACCACACTACAGACAACCGTCTGTAGTGTGGTAGTGAAAGTGTTAACCGTCTGTAGTGTGGTAGTGAAAGGTTAACCGTCTGTAGTGTGGTAGTGAAAGGTTAACCGTCTGTAGTGTGGTAGTGAAAGGTTAACCTTCTGTAGTGTGGTAGTGAAAGGTTAACCATCTGTAGTGTGGTAGTGAAAGGGTTAACCTTCTGTAGTATGTGGTAGTGAAAGGTTAACCTTCTGTAGTGTGGTAGTGAAAGGTTAACCGTCTGTAGTGTGGTAGTGAAAGGTTAACCGTCTGTAGTGTGGTAGTGAAAGGTTAACCTTCTGTAGTGTGGTAGTGAAAGGTTAACCTTCTGTAGTGTGGTAGTGAAAGGTTAACCTTCTGTAGTGTGGTAGTGAAAGGTTAACCATCTGTAGTGTGGTAGTGAAAGGTTAACCGTCTGTAGTGTGGTAGTGAAAGGTTAACCTTCTGTAGTGTGGTAGTGAAAGGTTAACCATCTGTAGTGTGGTAGTGAAAGGGTTAACCTTCTGTAGTGTGGTAGTGAAAGGTTAACCGTCTGTAGTGTGGTAGTGAAAGGTTAACCGTCTGTAGTGTGGTAGTGAAAGGTTAACCTTCTGTAGTGTGGTAGTGAAAGGGTTAACCTGTTGTAGTGTGGTAGTGAAAGGTTAACCGTCTGTAGTGTGGTAGTGAAAGGTTAAGCTTCTGTAGTGTGGTAGTGAAAGGTTAACCGTCTGTAGTGTGGTAGTGAAAGGGTTAACCTTCTGTAGTGTGGTAGTGAAAGTTAACCTTCTGTAGTGTGGTAGTGAAAGGTTAACCTTCTGTAGTGTGGTAGTGAAAGGTTAACCTTCTGTAGTGTGGTAGTGAAAGGTTAACCATCTGTAGTGTGGTAGTGAAAGGTTAACCTTCTGTAGTGTGGTAGTGAAAGGTTAACCGTCTGTAGTGTGGTAGTGAAAGGTTAACCGTCTGTAGTGTGGTAGTGAAAGGTTAACCGTCTGTAGTGTGGTAGTGAAAGGTTAACCGTCTGTAGTGTGGTAGTGAAAGGTTAACCTTCTGTAGTGTGGTAGTGAAAAGGTTAACCTGTTGTAGTGTGGTAGTGAAAGGTTAACCGTCTGTAGTGTGGTAGTGAAAGGTTAACCTTCTGTAGTGTGGTAGTGAAAGGTTAACCGTCTGTAGTGTGGTAGTGAAAGGTTAACCGTCTGTAGTGTGGTAGTGAAAGGGTTAACCTTCTGTAGTGTGGTAGTGAAAGGTTAACCGTCTGTAGTGTGGTAGTGAAAGGTTAACCTTCTGTAGTGTGGTAGTGAAAGGTTAACTTTCTGTAGTCTGGTAGTTTTGATTGATTGATTGATTGATTGAAAAGTGTATTAACAGATTGCAGAATGGGTACAGTACAGCTCAATACACACAATTGTTAAGGGAATGCAGACCAGAGAAAGACTTTCATCTTGTTTACATCAGGGTCCCCCATTTTCAATTCATCATAAGATGAAAGGTTAAGATAAGATAAGGTAGTGAAAGGTTAACCATCTGTAGTGTGGTAGTGAAAGGTTAACCTTCTGTAGTGTGGTAGTGAAAGGTTAACCTTCTGTAGTGTGGTCGTTTTGATTGATTGATTGAAAAGTGTATTAACAGATTGCAGAATGGGTACAGTACAGCTCAATACACACAATTGTTAAGGGGATGCAGACCAGAGAAAGACTTTCATCTTGTTTACATCAGGGTCCCCCATTTTCAATTCATCATAAGATGAAAGGTTAAGATAAGATAAGGTAGTGAAAGGTTAACCTTCTGTAGTGTGGTAGTGAAAGGGTTCATCAGAGCGCTGCTGGTGGTTACATACACAGGGACCAAAGACATGTGCAAAATCACTGACGTCCTCATTACTTTCACCATCATGTCATTCGTCGTCAGACGGCATTACATGAAACCGTGTGTCAAGAGAATGAGTTCATCAAACTAATGGAATGTGGATGTGGTATCAGTGTAAACATAAACGCTCAACGTTATTTCGCTCACTGATAGAAGGTGCTTGAGCCTGCATGGTGGGGTTCGTGGTCACACAGTCCACTGACCTGTCCACACAGTAGCTTCTGTATTCCATCCTTCATTGAGGGGAAAACCGTCAATATAGGATACAGGAAAATTACCTATAAGCCTATGTTTTTTAAATAGTAGTTTTGCTTTAAAAAAAAAAAAAAATACCATATATATATTCATCTAACTTGCATCAATCTGATTCTACTAACATAATTGGCAATACTAGTTTCAATCGATATTGTATCACTTTACAAAGGTTGGTAAACAAACAAACAAAAAACAAAGTGGATATACATGGAGTTTAGGTGCATCCCTGCCTCTTATCCTGTTCGTCATTAGTTCATTTGGCACCATTGTGTTAAGTGCAGTGTGTAAACAGCGTGCGTAAAGAGAGGAATAACATGCCACAGTAACCTACAACAATAGTCTCTGACAGTGTCATCCTCTCACGCTAATAAAATCCAAGGTAACGTCGCGGCCACCAATGCGAGCAGAGTAAACGCGGAAAGCAAAAACACCAAGAAACGCGCTGTGGTGCAAATCTTCCTGCCGCGCCTGCGTCGAGGCGGCGGAACCACGGCGGTCATCACAACACTGACGGTGTCCTCTTCGACCATGGGTCGACCCTGGTCGCTGATGATGAAGATCTGCGAGGCGTTGTTGCGTCCCGGGCTGACCAGCCGGTGGCCGCGGGTCACTCTCTCCGAAATGTCCCCGAAGCAGCGCGTAATCCAGTTCGATCGCCGCCGCGGTGAGCTGTCCTCTTCCCCCGACGCGCGGTGCTGCGCGCCTTGGAGAGGCGCGGTGATGGTGAGGTCGGAGGAGGGGGGGACCGGGACCTCCAGCGTCTGCTCCTGCTGCCGTCCATCTGGGTGTTTCTCCCCCGTGGCGAGGGGGATCACGACCTCCTTCTGTTTCCTGATGAACGTCAGATGTCGGCAGATGGGGCAGACGATGGTGTTTCTGATGACCCCGTCCCGGTGGACGCTGACCAGGGTTTTGACCAAACAGTCGTGGCAGAATACGTGTCCACAGCTCAGGGTCCTCTCTGTGCCCAGGAGACACTCGTAGCACACGGGACACTCGGAGTCCTCGTCCTCCTCCTGCATGATGTCCTCCTCCTGTGACCTGTCTGTAAAATGCCATATGCAGCAAGTCACATACTCTTTCAGGATCTATGGGTAACACAGTACTGTATATTTGCATATCGTATATGTCACAAATGTAACAGTATAAATACCTGTATGTCATGTATGTCCCTATGCCATAAATGTCATGTATGTTGTGTATGTCATAAATGTGAATTGAAAATGGGGGACCCTGATGTAAACAAGACGAAAGTCTTTCTCTGGTCTGCATCGATCCCCTTAACAATTGTGTGTATTGAGCCGTACTGTATTGTACCCATTCTGCAATCTGTTAAATAAAGTTTTCATTAATTAATTCATTCAGTGTATAGCCTATACAATGTGATTATCAGTTTGCTCCACATCATAAAGGAATAAAAAGCTACAGTTAACAGAATAAAAAAAGCTGGTATTTATATACAATACAAATAATAAACAGTACATGTATAAAAAGTACCTTTTCCACGGCACCGCACCGCAGTGATCGGACTATAGGTGATGAATCGACGATGGTGGTGATCGAGGGGGGCCCCTTCTTGGTACTAAACTCACAGAGGCTGGTTTGTTGTGGATCCTCCTTCACCGACTCGAGTCCTTCATGGTGTCTGCGACTGTGTGGAGGCGAGGCCAGTGTCTTGTTGTAAAGCAGGGGCCCGTCGTGTCAGTCACCTGGTGACTTGGTGGCTGATTGGATCACTGTTCTGGCTGGAGCTGCCAAGCAGGTTCCTCACGCTCGTCCCCGTCAGCTACGTATTCGTTTCATCCAACACATTTACATTTAGTCATTTAGCAGCTGACGCTTTGATCCAAAGCGACTTACAAGTTCTGTACGACAAGTCATCAGGAAGGGCACAACTCTATTGATTGATTGATTGAAAACTTTATTAACAGATTGCAGAATGGGTACACAATACAGTACAGCTCAATACACACAATTGTTAAGGGGATGCAGACCAGAGAAAGACTTTCGTCTTGTTTACATCAGGGTCCCCCATTTTCAATTCATCAGGACATATATGACATACATGACATACAGATAGACAGTACTGCTACATCTATACATTTATGACCAGATTTGCAAATACAGTACTGTTTGTGATACAAAAAGAGTCCAGAAAAGGGAGTATATACATTTGACGTAAAAACTGTACATTGGAGTAATGTTCATCAAAGTGTTGAGTACCGTATAGGTTAGTTTATTAGGACAAAGTGCATGACAGTAATTCCTTCACAATTACCAAAAATCACAAGCAGCGAATATATAATAATACAAATAATTAGTATTATTATCGGATATCCAGACATTATCATTATTAATTATCTTCTATTACGACGAGTGAAAGAAATATATTGATTGAAAACTTTATTAACAGATTGCAGAATTGGTACAATTATACAGTACAGCTCAATACAAACAATTGTTAAAGGGTAACTATCTTATAAATGGCCTTTTTCAGTGTTTAGCATTGTTTCCTGGCTATGTGGACTTATATTAATAATAGGATCTATGTCTCTAATTCTCATATTGGCGCATTCTTCCAATTCTCCTCTCACAATATTCACCCTCACTGAACTGAGTCATCTGAAAATGTGCATATCTGTGATGTCAGCGATTTCTCAGCTGCATAATAATGTGGAAGTTGGTGTGGCAGTTTGGCACCGCACCAGGCCACACAGTAGTTGGAGCCCATAGTCTCAAAACGGCTTAAGATCTTGAGGTAGAAAAATGCTGTTTTTGAGTACTATACTTGATTAGAAATACAAAACAATGATTTTTTTTGAACCTTACAGAGGTGTTCCATAGACTCACAGGAGTTGTGTAAAAGTGCCCAAATAGTGAAAGAAATAGTAAAATAGTTCCCCTTTAAGAGGATGCAGACCAGAGAAATACTTTCGTCTTGTTTACATCGGGGTCCCCCATTTTCAATTCATCAAGACATTTATGACATACATGGCATACAGATATACAGTACTGTTTCATCAAGACATTTATGACATGCAAGACATACACATATACAGTACTGACGAGAAAGAGATCATAAAAAAAATATATACATTCGAAGGGGAAGAAACTGTACATTGGAGGGGGTTGGGTGGTTGGTGGTGGGGGGGGGTTTGGACATTTACCGGGGCCAGTTTCTAATTGCATATCGAGAAGAGAACGGGTGGATGAGGTTACCTCTCCCCCTGTTAGAATTCTGTTTTAGGCGCTATGCCTGTTTTAAGATACGATAAGATAAGATATTCCTTTATTGATCCCCTTGGCGAAATTCGGGCGTCATATATCAGCATGGGGGAGGGGAGTCTCCTCCCCACCGCATGTACATATTCCCTCCCCGCCGTATGGATATTTCCCTCCCACCCACCCACCCCCTCCTAATGTACAGTCCCCTCCCCAACATACTCTGTCAGGATCTAGGGGTAACAGTACTGTATATTTGAATACCGTTTATGTCACAAATGTATCAGTACTAAATACCTATATGTCCCTATGCCATAAATGTCATGTATGTTGTGTATGTCATAAATGTCTATATGAATTGAAAATGGGGGACCCTGATGGAAACAAGACAAACGTCTTTCTCTGGTCTGCATCCCCTTAACAATTGTATGTATTGAGCCGTACTGTATTGTACCCATTCTGCAATCTGTTAAATAAAGTTTTCATTCATTCATTCAGGTACAGGTATGGGCAGGGTAATAGTAGAAAGCCATAAATATAGGTAATATAATTTGATCTGAATATAAAAAATATGAGAAAAATAAACAGTGTAAACAATATTATGAACTCTGAATATAAAGATATGAGAAAAATAAACAGTGTAAACAATATAATGAACTCTGAATATAATAGTATGACAAAAATAAACAGTGTAAACAATATAATTAACTCTGAATATATAAATATGAAAATAAAATATGAAAAAAACAAACAAGGTCTAAATTATAACTTTCTTTCTCTCTTTCTTTCTTTCTTTCATTCATTCATTCTTTCTTTCTTTCTTTCTTTCTTTCTTTCTTTCTTTCTTTCTTTCTTTCTTTCTTTCTTTCTTTCTTTCTTTCTTTCTTTCTTTCTTTCTTTCTTTCTTTCTTTCTTTCTTTCTTTCTTTCTCTCTCTCTCTCTCTCCCTCTCTCTGATTGATTGATTGATTGATTGAAAACTTTATTAACAGATTGCAGAATGGGTACAATACAGTACAGCTCAATACACACAAGGGATGCAGACCAGAGAAAGACTTTCGTCTTGTTTACATCAGGGTCCCCCATTTTCAATTCATCATAACATAATGACATACACGAGATACAGATAGACAGTACTGCTATAGACTATAGTAACTATACATTTATGACATACCATATTTACAAATACAGTACTGTTTTTGATACAAGAAGAGTCTCAAAAAGAGAGTATATACATTTGACGAAGAAACTACATTTCTGTATGTATATATTTCTTTCTTTTTCATTCGGGGTCAGATGAACCAAACGTCTCCATCAGGGGACCCTGATGGAAACAAGACAAACGTCTTTCTCAGGTCTGCATCCCCTTAACAATTGTATGTATTGAGCCGTACTGTATTGTACCCATTCTGCAATCTGTTAAATAAAGTTTTCATTCATTCATTCATTGCCAGGTGGACATAATAAAATAAATCTAATGATACTATATATGGCAAACGTACGCCACCTTGTGGCCATAGGCGGCCCAAATAAACATCCCTAAATAAAATCGACCAAAACGTGGCGACACATTCTATTCTAATCTAGCTCTACAACACTCACGCGGCCCAGCTCTGTGACGTTGACGTCGTGACGTCAGCGCGTGCGTTCACATCAGAATCTTACGTTACTTCCGAGACGCGTTGGCAATTTCTGAATCACCACACACACACAGGTAGCAGTGACCCAGCGGGGAAGAAGAAGATGTGTCGGGTGTGAAAACGTTGGCTTACAAGGCGACTTTAAGGGGAAAAGGAAATAATTTCACACGGAGTTGACATGACAGGTAAAGAAGTAAACATTATATTATCTTTGTTCGACGTGTCGAATGACATTACAACCTACATTGACCCTGTTGTTACGTTTAGCTAGGAGGAACAAGTAACGTTACCGGTCCCTACCGGTCGAGCCAAGCCGGTGACAGCTGCATTCATCTGGGCTCGAGCCTCTCTGGTGGTGTCGGTGCATAGCTAGCCTTAGCATTCTTTTATCGGGATACTATCTTATATTATCGTGCCTTTTTTATGTGATAAAACCTATACGTTATCTCTAACCTATACCCTAACTTATGTTGACATTTTTTTTCGTAATGTCAGCCAATGCCATCCACAGGCTATGTTACTGTTATTTCACTCCCTGCTGGGAATGTGATCTGGATTCTTGTCATGCAGTGTTGCTGCTTATTGGTCTTTTTGAAAATGAATAGGCCTTGTTGGGTAATTTCTTCTGCTGACTGTCACATGCTGTTATTTATTGTAGGTACTATAAATTATATATTCACTTGAATGACCTAGATCCAGAAATGGACTATAGGGGGGGTATATGGTATCCGTAAATACAAATTTGATTCTCAATGTATTGTCGTCATCATACAGTACTACAAGGGAAATAAGCTTGTCATCCAACCAGAGTGTAAAATGTAACAGTAAAGTGAAATAGTAATATACAATGTACAGGTGGTAATAATAGTGCTAATCACCAGATGTATAGAGTTGTAGTATTAATATGTACTGTGATATACAGGTATAAAGACACTGTGGTAGTAAGTCATACTGGCCAGCAGCGTAACTAGTAAGAGTAGGTAAAGGGATATGTACAGAGATATAGATATTGTATCTACAGATATGTAAAAAGAGTTATATGCAGGTATGTACAGACAGATGTGGATATATATATATATATATATATATATATATACACGGTAAGAATATATACATTTAGTCATTTAGCTGATGCTTTTATCCAAAGCGACTTACAAGTTCTGTATGACAAGTCATCAGGAAGGGCACAACTCTATCAGCTGAATAACAATGTTCATCAAAGTGTTGCGTGCATCAGTGTAGGTTAGTTCATTAGGACAAGTGCATGACAGTAAGGTTAGTTAGGGTTAGATTTGTATTTTTTTTTTCATTTCAGATAATGGTTATATATATATATATATATATAGCATTATTGTACAGCTATCATACAGAATAAGCTAAGCGTGTCACGATGGGGTCCCTCCTGTAAGCAGAGCCCAGGCCACAGGGTTCCTCTGTGGGTCTCTCTCTAGAAGAACAACGGGACACACTGCCCCCTCCCACACACACACATTTCCCAAAAATCACATTATGAATAAAATGACTGAGCGAAGGCGAGAGTGACGTGCAGTCTCTGAGTAAGCAGCACTGAGTCACCATCAGAGAATGTGAACACTGGAGACCGGATAAAGCCTCCCTCCGCTATACCTTCCTTCCCCCTGGTAGTAAATACCACGGTGGTAGAGGCTAACTGTTTCCAGATGGAGGTACGGTCGGTTGGTATATACGGCCATGTGCTCACCACCCGCCTGCTCTGCTCTGGGATCGGTCCAAAAAGCAGGAGCCGGGGCCCACATGTCTGTCTTTCCGGTGGATGCGGAGAGGACAGGAATACACACGAATGGCAGTCAAAACCATTTATTTGTGTATATGGTCACTTTAGACTGCGTCTCTTTATCCCTTTATTATACTGTGTACATGATTAACACTACAACTCTGATTGGCACTATTACTCAGTAGTACTAACATTTATATATTATTTATATACCTGTACATTCTATATTACTATTATTACACTCTGGTTGGATGCCAAACTCCTTTTTACGTTGTACTGTACTTGTGCTGTAACTGGGCTTACGACGTGTGCCTTCACGTTGTATTTGTATTTGCCAAGATATATACCGCCAGTCTGTTCTGCACTGAATTTGTCCTGTTATTTTGAGTCCTAGCTTAGTGATAAGGAATTCATTCATTTCCATACCTTGCCAATGGTGATTCCATTGATAACTTTTGCCATTCTGAGATGTTCAGTCTATTTGTTTTTCATCCAAATTGCCATGGAAACAGAAGCCTCTCGTTTCCTCTCTCTCTCACCATGCCTTTGTGTAGACCTGCTGTAATCAATAGTAAGCTCCTGATCTCAATCAAACAAGCTGTACCTGTCACAACAAAGGCAAGGTATTTTCTGCTTGTTTCGGTTATTTCAGGTTTTAGGACTGATTGGTGTGGGATAAGAGTAGATGGGCTAGCCAGTGACCGACAGAATGTTCACGATTTCTATTTGTTGCCTAACAATTACAATGAATGGAAAGCTTACACTCCACCCACTTCCACCACACAAAACAAGTCTAAAAGCAATAATGATTTACACAATACATAGATAGATACTATACAAAAAAGAAAAGTCATAAATACTGTGAATACAATTCATAATTTGGTCCTTAACAGAGCCTACAACGATAATCTAAATAGATCATTATGTATATACCATATATACCAATATCCAGCCCAGCAGAGAGCAATATTGTCAGCAAATGCCCACATTTTCTATTGTTTATTGGGATCCCCATTAGCTGTCAGTGTCACCTAGGCAACAGCTATTCTTCCTGGGGTCCACATAGAAGGGAAAAAAACATACATATATTTCCAAACATTTAACAAAAGAGAAAAAGATAAGATATTCCTTTATTGATCCCCTTGGGGGAAATTCAGGCAGCATGGGGGAGGGGAGGTACAGGTATGGGCAGGGTAATAGTAGAAAGACATAAATACAGGCAATACAAATGATAGTACAGTATAAAAGTAAAAATAGGAAGTGTAACAATATAATTAACTCTGGATATACGCATCTGAGCAAGTAGGCAGTGTGATCAAAGGTGCAGATGTCTGTATGCCCTCAGTTATATTATGCATTACTATAAATATGGTTACAATAAACACTAGAATCTAAATATATATTACTGTCTATGACTGAGTAAGTAGAGTATACAGTATACACAACACACAGGTGCAGTATACACAAGGTACCCTAACCAAGGTACCCCAACTATAAATATGGTTACAATAACACTAGAATCTAAATATACTATGAGTAAGTAAAGTATTCAGTACACAGGTGCAGTATACACACACAAGGTAAAGGTACCCTAACCAACGTAATGTGTCATGTTATAGTCTTTGCCGTTTAGGTGGGAGTCGGACCCACTCGGTGATCAGACATTCCTAGTAGTTCTCGAGTTCTGCCGCCGTTGTCCATGTATCATCACCCTTTAAACCAGTTGGCTTTCATCTGGTGAAAAGAAACACCCCCCCCCCCCCCCCCCCCCCCCCAGGCTGTATTCTAGAGACGGTAGTGTTATTTTTAGCCAAGGTTGTATCAATAATAGCATATGTGATCATTAACGAGCGGTTCCCTTGTTCCACCCCAGCGTTGTTTGTCTCCTGTAGTTTCCTGTGTGTGTCTGGCTTATTCCCACAGCAGTAGTGAGTTGAGGAGGATGCTGTGGGTTGGGACACACCTCTCCACGGGGGAATGTTGTAGGGAAGAAACAGCTGTACTGCCTTTGACCCTGTGACCCTCAGCTCAACGTAGTGCATGTCCCTCTACTTAGTCTGTGCCCCTCTACATACATTCGTCTACACACACAGATGGCGGACGCAACCATGCAAGGTGCCAACCTGCACATTGGGAGCAATTGGGGGTTAAGTGTCTTGCTCAAGGACACGCTACCCGAGAGGAGCTGGAATCGAACCGGGAACCTTCGACTACCAGACGATTGCTCTACCTCCTGAGCCACTGTTGTCCCTCTACGTAGTCTATATCAAATTCCTCCATAAGCCTAAATACTTGGCGTAACAAAAAAAAAATCCTAAGACATTTCTTATTGATGGTAGCATTTTTTTTAAATAATATTCACATACGAATCGCAATTCTATCAACTGAACCAAAATCGATTTACAAATTCCAAAAATCTCTCTATATATATATATATAATAAAATAAAAAAGATACTGTATATGTATTATGTATATACCTTTTTGTATTTGTTTTTGCCCTTGCTTTGTTATTGCAAATCACTGCCAGGGACATGTTTATGTTCAAATGATAGCATTTATGTTCCATATCTATAGTGGACTAAACTAAACTGGGAAATAAAATCTTTACTCAAGGTTTACATTCCGCCGAGGTTTACATTTGATTCAGTGTGCTGTTTATTTAGTCTTTTGAGACCAACCCTTTCACTACCACACTACCAAATGGTTAACCCTTTCACTGCGACAATCTTTCACTGCCACATGACAAAGGGTTAACCCTTTCACTACCACACTACTTCTGTAGTGTGGTAGTGAAAGGGTTTTAAAGTGTCTACCATGTAACCACAGTCAAATGGGGAGAAGTAACTTGGTCGTTTTCCATCCAGCGCAGCGTCCACTGCCTGACCCCTGTGTCTGACTGAAATCCCTCCAAGCCACACAGGCGGATTATGAATATTCCCAAACTCCGCTAATGGGACTCCTGCCGTCTGCCGCACACACACACACACACACGGGAGCCCCGTACTACAGATGTGGTGAAATATTATTGCCCAAACCCCCGGCCCGTGTGTTCATAATATGGGCCCCAGATTAAGGCAGCGTTTAATAGCCCCGAACCGGATTAGAGAAACAGCCACCCACCGCCGCGGCGGCGGCTAAGTGGCTTTTGCGCTAAACGGGAAACGAGATGAAAAAGCCCGCGGTCGGGACTTCAAAACAATAACGCAGACTTTGATCCGAGTGACTTCCTTGACGTTAGCCACGCTGAGTGAACATGAATGAATGAGGCGGTCTCTTTGCACGACATGAGTTATGTTTGAAATTTAATGAGGGGGGGGGGGCCTCTCTTAAATGAACTAATCCAGACAACGGGGACGTCTCCGCCGAGGCTCGTCTCTCAGCCCTAGAAAGGGAAGCCGTTGACCGCTGGGTCGGTGTGTCGAGCTCTGAATGGCTGAGCGGAAGACTCCCTCCAGAGAGAGAGGTTGTGGCTGAAGTCGGTGATTCATGAGTAACCGTGGGCGACGGGACCACTGAGCTGTGGTTCTCCTGCGTGCCCAGTCAGATCTGGCTCTCTCTGGCCCACTCTGTCTCCACTGGGCTGTGGTTCTCCTCTCTGGCCCACTCTCCACTGGGCTGTGGTTCTGTCTCTCTGGCCCACTCTCCACTGGGCTGTGGTTCTGTCTCTGTGGCCCACTCTCCACTGGGCTGTGGTTCTGTCTCTCTGGCCCACTCTCCACTGGGCTGTGGTTCTGTCTCTGTGGCCCACTCTCCACTGGGCTGTGGTTCTGTCTCTCTGGCCCACTCTCCACTGGGCTGTGGTTCTCCTCTGTGTTCCACTCTCCACTGGGCTGTGGTTCTTTCTCCTCTCTGACCCACTCTCCACTGGGCTGTGGTTCTGTCTCTCTGACCCACACTCCACTGGGCTGTGGTTCTGTCTCTCTGGCCCACTCTCCACTGGGCTGTGGTTCTGTCTCTCTGGCCCACTCTCCACTGGGCTGTGGTTCTCCTCTCTGACCCACTCTCCACTGAGCTGTGGTTCTGTCTCTCTGGCCCACTCTCCACTGGGCTGTGGTTCTGTCTCTGTGGCCCACTCTCCACTGGGCTGTGGTTCTGTCTCTCTGACCCACTCTCCACTGGGCTGTGGTTCTGTCTCTCTGACCCACTCTCCACTGGGCTGTGGTTCTGTCTCTCTGGCCCAACTCTCCACTGGGCTGTGGTTCTGTCTCTCTGACCCACTCTCCACTGGGCTGTGGTTCTGTCTCTCTGGCCCACTCTCCACTGGGCTGTGGTTCTGTCTCTGTGGCCCACTCTCCACTGGGCTGTGGTTCTGTCTCTGTGGCCCACTCTCCACTGGGCTGTGGTTCTGTCTCTCTGGCCCACTCTCCACTGGGCTGTGGTTCTGTCTCTCTGACCCACTCTCCACTGGGCTGTGGTTCTGTCTCTGACCCACTCTCCACTGGGCTGTGGTTCTGTCTCTCTGACCCACTCTCCACTGGGCTGTGGTTCTGTCTCTCTGGCCCACTCTCCACTGGGCTGTGGTTCTGTCTCTGGCCCACTCTCCACTGGGCTGTGGTTCTGTCTCTCTGACCCACTCTCCACTGGGCTGTGGTTCTGTCTCTCTGGCCCACTCTCCACTGGGCTGTGGTTCTCCTCTCTGGCCCACTCTCCACTGGGCTGTGGTTCTGTCTCTGGCCCACTCTCCACTGGGCTGTGGTTCTGTCTCTCTGACCCACTCTCCACTGGGCTGTGGTTCTGTCTCTGGCCCACTCTCCACTGGGCTGTGGTTCTGTCTCTCTGGCCCACTCTCCACTGGGCTGTGGTTCTGTCTCTCTGGCCCACTCTCCACTGGGCTGTGGTTCTGTCTCTCTGACCCACTCTCCACTGGGCTGTGGTTCTCCTCTCTGGCCCACTCTCCACTGGGCTGTGGTTCTCCTCTCTGGCCCACTCTCCACTGGGCTGTGGTTCTGTCTCTGTGGCCCACTCTCCACTGGGCTGTGGTTCTGTCTCTGTGGCCCACTCTCCACTGGGCTGTGGTTCTGTCTCTCTGGCCCACTCTCCACTGGGCTGTGGTTCTGTCTCTGTGGCCCACTCTCCACTGGGCTGTGGTTCTGTCTCTCTGACCCACTCTCCACTGGGCTGTGGTTCTGTCTCTCTGGCCCACTCTCCACTGGGCTGTGGTTCTCCTCTCTGGCCCACTCTCCACTGGGCTGTGGTTCTGTCTCTCTGGCCCACTCTCCACTGGGCTGTGGTTCTGTCTCTGTGGCCCACTCTCCACTGGGCTGTGGTTCTCCTCTCTGGCCCACTCTCCACTGGGCTGTGGTTCTGTCTCTGTGGCCCACTCTCCACTGGGCTGTGGTTCTGTCTCTCTGACCCACTCTCCACTGACTCCACGGGAGGTCTGTACTGTTTGAACGTTGCATTTGGAAATTGAGTGGAAATGAGTGCAACGCTGGGATGAGATGAGATAAGATATTGATCCCTTGGGGAAATGTAGGTGTCATAGCAGGAGGGGGGAGGGGAGGTACAGGTATGAGCAGGGTAATGGAAGTAAGGCATTAATATATACAGGCAATAAAGTCTAATCTGAATATAAAAATATCAGAAAAGATAAACGGTGTAAACAATATAATTAACTCTGAATATAAAAATATGAGAAAAATACAAAGGTGCCGATGAGGGTATGTATGCCCTATCGGTTATATTATACGTTACAATATAGGCAATAAAGACTGTGAATCTGACTGAATGTATACTATGAATAAGAGTAAAAGTAAACGGTACACAATACAAGGTACATTATACACAAGGTGCCCTAACTGGCATGAAATACGTCATACAGGTCCGTGCAGGTTTTGGTGGTTAGGTCGCTTTCACACAGGGGCTGTTTGGTCCGGATTATCGGACCAGAATTCGATAGTCCGGTTTTTCGGGTTTGTGTGAATGCGGTCGAACTCGGTCCGCCTGAAAACGTAGGTCTCGGTTCGCTTCATCGGACCAAACACGAACCAAATATAGGAAGTGTTTATTATTACCACTGCTCGCAGCATTCAATGCAAAACAAGCACACTGCATCTATCTCTCTATCTATCTATATATCTATATATCTAACTGTGCATCTTGGGAAGAAGGAAGAAAAAACGCGGCTTATTATATTGTTATTATTATATATATATAACAACGTGGTGTAAAAGTTGTTTAGCGAGAGGATGGTGGTAATCGGCTTCAATAGAACAACTCCAACTCGCCTCCGCTGATCTGGAGTCAGACAGAGCTCGCAGTCCACACACAGACACACACACACACGCGCGCGCACACACAGGCTCGCAGCCACACACACATTTCCACTGTCCAATAGACGAGCGCCCTTTTCGACCGCGTGACATTGTTCAGATAGTTTGGTGCGCCTGACAGATTGCTGTGTGAACGCAGGCGAACCAAATGAAGAATGCAACAATGTTGCAACTTCACCACCAGAACCGCACCGAGTCCACCAAAACTATATGTGAAAGCGACCGTCCGTACACCACTAGCCTGCTATAATGTCACGTATTTGTTCACCTGGATGTGTGGTGAAGGTGTCCTGATCCGAGGACGAGGTGGGGCGACGGTGGCTCAGGAGACAGAGCGTTTGTCTGGTAATCGTTAGATTCCAGCTCCTCCCCGTGTCAGTCCTCCTCCCCTGGGAAGTGGGAAGAACGCAGTGTGTCAGAAGTGTCCTTGAGCAAGACACTTTAAAACACAGTCTTGAGTCATCATTGGGGAGTAAGGTTACACGGGCTATCTGTTAATTAGATCATGATGGATTCAGTCAGACCCCATCTTATTTGCTTTGTCTAATCGCAGTGTTTTGTTTTGTGTAGGTGTGTTATTTATTTAGTTTCTTTAATATGTTTTGTCAATATATTGTATTGTGTGAATGTGTATTTTTGAGTTGTCAGTCACCATGTTAAGTTATTGGACCACAGGAAGAATAGCTGCTGCTATGCAAATGCTAATGAGATCATAATAAAAACAAACCAACAACAAACCTCTAACTGCTCCCAATGAGCAGGTTTACTTGGCACCTTTTGCATGGTCGCCTCCGCCATCTGTGTGTGAGTGAGTGAATGGGTGAGTGAGCGCGAGGCATATGTTGTAAAGCGCTTTGGATAAAAGCGTTATATAACATGCAGTCTGATTTACACGACTAGAAATGATGACTGCAACGTTGATGATTCTGACTTTGACATGTTGAGCCTTGCTTTGAACCGTGTCGGTCGCACCAACCAACCCTATCCCACATGTTTACGCTCCCGTCGTTAACGTTAGGAATGGCGATTTAGGTTAGTGAGGCTAATGTATTCCTTTACCTTTCTATCCCTAGGTTGCTCTACCATGGACACGGAGATGATTCCTAAATTTTCTTCAAAGGATGAGGAAATCGATTACTGGAAGTCTTTATCCCTCAAGTACAAGAAAAGGTAGGCTACGTTTTTAAATGTCAAACCTTTATTTAAACTCGAAAGGCAATAACAATAAGACGAGTAAGGATAACAATCAATTAAAACATGTACAACTTGATTGACAAAGGTTGGAGATCAGGGTTTTAAACTCTGCAACAGAGGGGCATCATATCACAATGCAGATTTACCCTGTTCTGAGCTAACTCAGGGGACCTTACGGACCAGCCAGTCATTAGAACGGGTTCCATAGGTTCCACAATTCCATTCCAATAATGATGTATGTAGTATAAGGAGGTAGCTTACCAATAATGATGTAGTATAAGGAGGTAGCTTACCAATAATGATGTAGTATGGAGGTAGCTTGCCAGTAAGGGCCTTTAAAAATGAACACCACCAGTGTTTTTGTTTGCGCCTCTCCGTCAGAGAGGGCCAACAAACCTTCTCATGAAGGACACAGTGATGAGTGTCGACTCGTATCTATCATCACCAGTGTATCAGACCAGTGATGAATCTGAGGGCAGAGTGATGGACAGAGTCCAGGGATTTAAGGGTTGAGGCCGCAGCAGGCCTATAAATTACATCACCATAGTCCAGGACTGATAAGAGAACTGCCTCGACAACTCTCTTCCTACTAATCAAAGGAGAGCTGATTCTGTTTCTGTATAGGAAGGAAGCTTATTCTCTATTGCAACTCGGAGGCAAGTTATGACTGCAAGTCACCATGAGGCCAGATATTGTTTCCTGATCAACTTCAAAGCTGAGTGCTTCTGAAGCCCTAAACATCTTTTTATCAAAGTCTAAAAACGTTTCTCGTCTCAATCGAGCTTGATTTGCCAGACGCAATCCAGTAGCTGAAGGCTTGTGTGAAAACGATGTTGTCAGCCTGTTGCATAAGGAAGGCTTTTGTGTTTGCTCATCCTGCGCTCATCGCTCCTTCAGATCGGATGACGTCGTAACAGATATGTGATATGTTCCTCGGCCCTTTCCCTGTCTTTGTTTACACGGTGGGCGGGGGGGGGGGGGGGGGGTTGGAATCCTCTGGTGTCGCTCTCCCAGATGTGGCGGGTTACTTGCCGTACTAGGGCTGTCCCCGAAGCCTGTTTTTGGGATTCGAACTTCGTCAGTTTTTTTTCGAACAAACATTCGAACCTTCGTTTTTAATAATAATTTTTAAAAGATTATAATTTTTTTTTATATAAATATCCTCAAACTAAATCCTCAATTTGAATAAAGTCATTAATCTGATTAAATTAGTAATTAAAAAAAATTAAATCAACTTTCTTTAATGAATATAACTCATCAGTTTTAATACTAATATATATGAGTGTAGCCTAATCTTTATCTGCAACTGTGAAGAAAAACCCCATTGGTTTAAACAGAATGAATAGACATATTATTTTGATTTTGATATTGAAATCACGATTATAAAACACGATTCCCCGTTGATTTAACATGACGACGATTTAATTTGTTTCACCTTTCTTCTCGACCAAAGGCCGCCTTTCTGTCATCTTCTACAAGTTACCAAAGATGTTGTAACTGGAGAACCGCGCTGTGATCGGCTCCTCCCTCTCAACACGATGCTGAAACTACTGTGCACCGCTGTGAAGTAGGGATGTCCGATATTATCGGCCTACCGATATTATCAGCCGATATCGGCATTAAAATGTGATATCGGTTGATATCGGTATCGGAAATTAAGTGTTGGACAATATCGGTATATATCGGTAAAAAAGCCAATATCGAGCATCCCTACTGTGAAGGAAGTGTGTGCTGCGTTTACAACACAAGACAGAATGAGAGCAACACGGAATGCGGCACAATAATATTGATGATCTTGTTTTCATGATCGTGGGAAGCCCAAATTGTCATTGAAATTGAAACTTGATTAATTGGCCAGCCCTAGTGTGTGTGTGCGTGTGGCAGTAACATGTGTCAGAGATGCCCTCTCCTAGGCTGCTTGGCCTTAGTCTAAGCTATACCCCCCCAAGGGACATAAAGGCAGCCCAGGTCAGGCCCTTATGTCATGGATCGCACAGCAGGTAACTGGATTCCCTCAATAGCGGATCAGAGGGCTTCACGAAGAGATCACCATAACGGCCAGACACAACGCCAAGTCTGCTGAAACGGTGTTGTTCAGCATGATTAGAGACTATTTTGAATGTTGTACATGTAATAGTTTTGAATTTGGCCTAAACGGCTGACGTTTTGAGCTTCGGTCTCTCGTGGAGCTCGTCTGTGTTGTTGATGGAGAGGCGAAGCACCAGGACAGCCCACAAAACTCCCTGTTGACAAACACAGTTTCTCGGAGGAAAGCAGTTGTAATTTGGAGGGAAAAACCCACAGGAAAAGAAATACTAACCTCCGTATTGTCTTATATAACTTACTATTATGCACTTTGCTATTAAAGGATAATTTGCTACCTGGCCTATATTACTACCTACTATGCTAATATGTCTATACTACTACCTACCGTGCTAAGATGTCTGTACTATTACCTACTATGCCTATACTACTACCTACCGTGCTAAGATGTCTGTACTATTACCTACTATGCCTATATTACTACCTACTATGTTAATATGTCTATACTATACTACTACCCAGGGGCGTGAACAGACAATATGGGGGGCAGGGGCTCAAGTTACAAAAAGGGCACTTAACCCACCAACACCCAGTGTTCATATTTATTTTATTTCTGTTGGATGGGCACTTGGGGCAAAAGGGCAGGGGCTCAAGCCCTGCTTTGGGCCCATCTGTGCACGCCACTGATACCACCTACCATGCTAATATGTCTATACTACTACCTACATGCTAATATGTCTATACTACTACTTACTATGCTAATATGTCTATACTACTACCTATATGATAATATGTTTACTACTACTTACTATGCTAATATGTCTATACTACTACCTATATGATATGTTTATACTACTACTTACTATGCTAATATGTCTATACTACTACCTATATGATAATATGTTTATATTACTACTTACTATGCTAATATGTCTATACTACTACTATGTTTTTTTTTTCTTTTTTTTTTTTATACTTTTTCTCATATTTTTCTTGTATTTTTCCTCCCATCCCAATTTAGTCATTATGCCAATTCCCCCCTCCCCTTCCTGGTCGTTGCGCGCATTTGCCCCCTACTTGCCGGTCTAGGGAGCCCTGAAGTCTATCACATGCTTCCTCCGATACATAGGAGACAGCCAGCAGCCTCTTTTCACCTGGCAGCGACGACTCTCATTGGGTGAGTGTAACGTGTGGGAGGGCACACTACCTCACCCAGATCCCTTCCTCGCTGTGCAGGCGCCCTGACCGACCTGTAGGAGTCGCTGTTTACAACGACCAGATTACCACCCACCGGCTTATATCCTATACTACTACTTAATATGCTAATTAGGGATGTCCGATATTATCGGCCTACCGATATTATCGGCCAATATTGGCATTAAAATGTATCGGAAATTATCGGTATCGGATGATTTTATTTATTGTCAAAAGTATGCATAATGTTGTGTTAATTCCATGACAAGATATATGTAATGTTAATTACCTGAAATTATTCCGTTTTTTGGGGGGGGAAACCCTGCATATATCGGTATCGGTTGATATCGGTATCGGAAATTAAGAGTTGGACAATATCGGTATATCGGTATCGGTAAAAAAGCCAATATCGAGCATCCCTAATGCTAATATGTCTATACTACCTACCTACTAAGCGGCACGGTGGTGTAGTGGTTAACACTGTCGCCTCACAGCAAGAAGGTCCAGGGTTCGATTCCTGCTTGGGGACCAGGTTTCCATGATGCCAGTTACCCAGGTGGGGTATCTCCCAGGCCTTTCTGTGTGGAGTTTGCATGTTCTCCCCGTGCTCGCAAGGGTTTCCCCCCCGATAAGATAAACCCAATGGAAAAACATGCACAACAATAGATCGCTAACGCTGTGGCGTCCTTGACGAAGACGGACAGGAGCACTTGGATTGGTCCCCTGGCGCGGCTCACGTTGACGCCTGTCTGCTCCCGGCTGCCCTTGGGGGGGAAGGACGACGGGATGGGTTAATCGCAGATACGAATTGCATGCATGCATCGCATGTGTGCCGATTGATGACCTCGGAGCAGGTCCTAAATTATAAATTATAATTATTATGCTAATATGTCTATACTACTACCTACTATGCTAATATGTCTATACTACTACCTACTATGCTAATATGTCTATACTACTACTTACTATGCTAATGTCTATACTACCACCTACTATGCTTATGCCTATACTACATATTATGCTAATGTCTATACTACTACATACTATGCTTATATGTCTATATTACTACCTACTATGCTAATGTCTATATTACTACCTACTATGCCAATATGTCTAGATACTACCTACTATGCTAATATGTCTATATTACTACCTACTATGCTAATGTCTATATTACTACCTACTATGCTAATATGTCTAGATACTACTATGCACTCAAGACTGTAGCACTCAAGTTCGAGTGCAGGGGTTAAAATCCTAGAGGTTTTCTAGGAATTTCCTGCTGAGGGTGCGAAGGAAAAAACATCAGCTCATGGAAAAACTAACGGCAAGGCTTCAGTTAGCTTAGTTCCAACACACATACACACACACATACACACACACACACACACACACACACACACACACACACACACACACACACACACATGTTATGGTGGCCACAGTGCCCCAGGATCTCTGGAGCCAAACCACTGACAGTGTTGTTAGTGAACTGTTGGAAACCAGCCTAACTAGTGTTCTATTTTAGAACACAGCACAGACTACAGTGTATGATGTATAGCATGCCAGTCAGGGTACCTTGTGTATACTACACTGTGTGTGTATACTGTTTACTTTTACTCTTACTCATAATAGCCTATATATTCAGATTCAAATTATATGTATTGAGAGTAATGTATAATGTAACCGATAGGGCATACAGACCCTCATCTGCACCTTTGTTTACACTTGTCTTTTATTTTTTTACTTTGTTTATTTTTCCTCATATCTTTATATCCAGAGTTAATTATATTGTTTACACTGTTTATTTCTTCTCGTATTTTTATATTCAGCTCTAATCTTACTGCCTAGGCCTATATTCTGTCTTTCTACTAATACCCTGCCCATATCTGTACCTCCCCTCCCCCATGCTGCTATGACGCCTGGATTTCCCCAAGGGGTCAATAAATATCTCATCTTATCTTCATTATGGTTTAACTTGGTTATGCTCACTCAGCAAAATACAATGTGCAATGAACACGGCTAATGAACATAATAACATGACATAATAACATGACATAGTAACATGACACACTAACATGACACACTAACATGACATAACATGACGCACTAACATAACACAATAACATGGCACAATAACATTACATGACGATAATAACAGGTTATTTGTGCGTCTCAGGCCTGGTTACTTGTGTGTTTCTGTCTGGTTATTTGTATATCTCAGGCCTGGTTATTTGTGTGTTTCAGGCCTGTTTATTTGCGTGTCTCAGGCCTGGCTATTTGCGGATATTTGTGTCTCTCTCAAGCCTGGTTATTTGTGTCTCTCTCAAGCCTGGTTATTTGTGTCTCTCTCAAGCCTGGTTATTTGCGTGTCTCAGGTCTGGTTATTTTGTGTGTTTCAGAAACTTTCAGGCCTCGTTATTTGCGTGTCTCAGGCCTGGTTATTATTTGCGTGTCTCAGGCCTGGTTATTATTTGCGTGTCTCGGGCCTGGTTATTATTTGCGTGTCTCAGGCCTGGTTATTATTTGCGTGTCTCAGGCCTGGTTATTTGCGTGTCTCGGGCCTGGTTATTATTTGCGTGTCTCGGGCCTGGTTATTATTTGCGTGTCTCGGGCCTGGTTATTATTTGCGTGTCTCGGGCCTGGTTATTATTTGCGTGTGTCTCGGGCCTGGTTATTATTTGCGTGTGTCTCGGGCCTGGTTATTATTTGCGTGTCTCGGGCCTGGTTATTATTTGCGTGTCTCAGGCCTGGTTATTTGCGTGTCTCAGGCCTGGTTATTATTTGCGTGTCTCAGGCCTGGTTATTATTTGCGTGTCTCGGGCCTGGTTATTATTTGCGTGTCTCGGGCCTGGTTATTATTTGCGTGTCTCGGGCCTGGTTATTATTTGCGTGTCTCGGGCCTGGTTATTATTTGCGTGTCTCAGGCCTGGTTATTATTTGCGTGTCTCAGGCCTGGTTATTATTTGCGTGTCTCAGGCCTGGTTATTATTTGCGTGTCTCGGGCCTGGTTATTATTTGCGTGTCTCGGGCCTGGTTATTATTTGCGTGTCTCGGGCCTGGTTATTATTTGCGTGTCTCGGGCCTGGTTATTATTTGCGTGTCTCGGGCCTGGTTATTATTTGCGTGTCTCGGGCCTGGTTATTATTTGCGTGTCTCGGGCCTGGTTATTATTTGCGTGTCTCGGGCCTGGTTATTATTTGCGTGTCTCGGGCCTGGTTATTATTTGCGTGTGTCTCAGGCCTGGTTATTATTTGTGTCTCGGGCCTGGTTATTATTTGCGTGTCTCAGGCCTGGTCATTATTTGTGTCTCGGGCCTGGTTATTATTTGCGTGTCTCAGGCCTGGTTATTATTTGCGTGTGTCTCGGGCCTGGTTATTATTTGCGTGTGTCTCGGGCCTGGTTATTATTTGCGTGTCTCGGGCCTGGTTATTATTTGCGTGTCTCAGACCTGGTTATCGGTAGCGGTTGAAGAGCTGTTGTACTGGTTAAGTCAGAACTGTTGAACAGGGCAGCTGTGTGGTCCGCTGTGCTGATGAAGCAGCCTGCATGGTGGTGTTGGTATGTGTGGAATGGCCTGGCAGCGCAACAACAGATCCAAGGCTCCCGAGGCAGAGCCACTGTGAGGCCCTTCACCCGGCAATCTGATCTCCGTACCGTCTGAGCCCGTGACATTATGAGTTACAAGTTACACCACACAAACATACATCTGATCTGCCACCAAGTCTGACTGTATGAATGATGATCATAACTAACCTACCTCCGTCCTCCGTACTATAGTCTACCCATATAACTCGATGTACAACAGTGCTGTATATATATGTATTTAACTATTTATATATATATTTACTGCATATATAGTACATATCTGTCTGAATATACCTGCATATAATCCTTGATAGCATGTACAATAATATAATCCTTATATCATTGTAATGCATATAATCAGTTTGACATATCTGTAGATACTATATCTATACATCCCTTACCTACTCTTTACTAGTTACACTGCTGATCAGTATGACTTACTACCATAGTGTCTAAAGTTATACCTGTATCACTGCATATTAATACTACAACTCTGTACACTACATCTGATTAGCACTATTAGTACTCATTTATATATTTTATACCCAGTTTAATCACCTGTACATTGTGTATTGCTATTGCACTTTATGGTTACATTTGCACTCTGGTTGGACGCCAAACATGAGACTTCAGCTCAGCTTCTTCCCCCAGGCCATCGGAGTCTTGAACACTGAACTCTCTACACACAAGCACACATAAAACACACACTGTAATAATTATAATTTAGGACCTACTCCGAGGTCATCAATCGGCACACATGCGATGCATGCATGCAATTTGTATCTGCGATTAACCCATCCCGTCGTCCTTCCCCCCCAAGGGCAGCCGGGAGCAGACAGGCGTCAACGTGAGCCGCGCCAGGGGACCAATCCAAGTGCTCCTGTCCGTCTTCGTCAAGGACGCCACGGCGTTAGCGATCTATTGTTGTGCATGTTTTTCCATTGGGTTTATCTTATCGGGGGGGGGAACCCTTGCGAGCACGGGGAGAACATGCAAACTCCACACAGAAAGGCCTGGGAGATACCCCACCTGGGTAACTGGCATCATGGAAACCTGGTCCCCAAGCGGGAATCGAACCCTGGACCTTCTTGCTGTGAGGCGACAGTGTTAACCACTACACCACCGTGCCGCTTTCACACTAACAGTCACTTTAGCATGAACACACACACACATATGCTGCACACGCTCACACTCAACGGTCACTTTACAAAATGAAAAGGTAACTTAAATCTTTTTTAAAGAACGGGAGCGGTTCTTGTATAGTAAATAGATGGATATAGCAAGATAGCATAAGGACACATAGTAGTATAACTGTGAATTGTATAGTATAGCATTGTATAGTAGTGTACATAAGACCCAGTGCCTAATCCGTAGCTAACATTGTATTGCACTATCGCAGGACCTTAGCATGTCTTACCATGCTTTTTGTAAACTTTATGTACATTATACCTGTTATTACTTGTATTATTGCACAAATGTCTTATTCTCATTCCTATTCTTATTACTTGTATTATTGCACGATCGCTGCGGGCATGACCCCCCCCACATTTCACTGTATGCTTGTATGCCGTGACAAATAAAACTCTTGACTTGAAACTTATTTCCGTTGTACTGTACACTTTTGCTGTATGACAACGATACATTTGAATCTAATCTAAAGCCTGAGTGGGACCGAGACAGCGGTTCATCCTGTGTTTGTTTCACCGGAAGCTTCTCTGTGCGTCTGGACGGACCCGACCCCACTGTCTTACCTCATATCCTCTTCCTCATTCCAACCTCCAGAGATTCCCTTTAGTCTCCCAGTCCTCTGGTGACCTCTGACCTCTGACCCCTTGCCCCGCGGAGGACACACAAACAGCAGGCCTGCTGAACCTGCCCGGCTCGCTAATCCTCCGGTTAACGGCCTTCTCTTTTCAGAGCTATTTTCGGACGCCCTGTCTCGACACGCTGACCTGCACGCTATTTTCTATTTAGAGCGGGGAGTAGGGCTAAATACGGACCAGTAAATATCCCACCGGGCCTTTTGAATCTGGCTACTGTACGCTGGCCGTGGGTTTTTATTTTTGACCGTTGAGAGAATAAAAGCGCCCAGAACGTGTGTGACCCCGTGTGACCCCGCCTCATCTTACGGGACAAAAGCACCCAACCGTTCTAGACTAACGGCTCAATGCCATTCAGGCAGGTCGGCGCCATAGAAACCATTGGTGGGGACAGTGACCGGGTCGGCTGGTATGTGACTCTCTGTTTATGTCTCTCTCCTCTGTGTGTGTGTGTGTGTGTGTGTGTGTGTGTCCCTGTTGTGTGTGTGTGTGTGTGTGTGTGTGTGTGTGGTGCAGCCTCCATGATGCCCAGGAGGAGCTGCAGGAGTTCCAGGAGGGCAGCAGGGAGCTGGAGGCGGAGCTGGAGGCCCAGCTGAGCCAGGCGGAGCACCGCCTACGAGACCTGCAGGTGGAGAACCAGAGGCTGAAGAGCGACGCGGAGAACCTCAAGGTAAATAAAGAACCAGAGGCTGAAGAGCGAGGCGGAGAACCTCAAGGTAAACGAAGGAAGGAGTCAAATAACAAAAACAAAGAATTTGCTGTGAAAAGAAAAATGTAATTAAGTAAGTAATAAAATACTTATCGTGGTTTTGTGCTGAATTTTTTTTTAAATTATTGATCCAAGTTTCCCTTAGCACTGTTATAAAAACCTAAATACGCCACACACAAACAATCTCCGGAGCTCGGCCTGCATTCCGCCATGTCGACCCCACCAGGCTGCCCCTGAGTCTGGGAGACATCTCTGGTTGATGCTGGACAGTCTGGACAGTGTTTACCATTACATGAGTTTTTCAAAGCGCTGTAATCAAACACAGTTTTTTAACGATAATTAAAATGTGAATGGTATTACTAACCGTTAAGGAATTTTACCGTGGTCATCATTAAAACCAGTAACCGTTTCATCCTTACTGGAGGCTAATAGAGGCTATATCTCTCTCTCTCTCTCTCTCTCTCGCTCCCTCTCTCTGGGGTCTACGGGTTGGACCGTTTGGAGAATAATGAGTTGTTGGTTCACGTCACACATCCTCTCTGTTGGGAGAACTGGCAACACAGGCCCATGTCCTCCCTGCTATATGTCACAGAGGAGTGGATAAAGACACGGGTCTTGGCTAATCCTCCAGGTCTCTCTGTAATAGGATGTCGGGATCAGGAGAGAGAAAATAGAAAAACTACCAAACGCATTGATCTCGTGTTGCGAAACAAGACGGGTTCTTCATCATTGCAGGCCTCAGACGTCGGGCTGGAACACTCAGCAGCTCCGCACTCTGATTCCTGCCATCTGAAATCTGGGGGGCGTCATAGCAGCATGGGGTATATATATATGTATGTATGTTACAATAAATATAGGCAATGAAGAATTTGCATCTAAATGTATACTATGAGTAAAAGTAAACGGTACACAAGGTGCAGTATACACAAAGTACCCTAACTAGCACGATATACGTTAGGGATGCACCGATATGAAAATTTGCCACCGATACCGATTGTTCAACTAACACAATCGGCCGATACCAATACCGATTCCGATATTTGTGGCAACAATTTTTTTTGTATATTAAAAAAAAATTGCAATATTCTTTTTTTTTAATTTTTTTTTATGAAACGACTGTATATTTGTGTTACAAATTGTGCTCACCGATATGAACATAGGCCTCTTTACTTACTTAAAAAAGGAAACATCAAGAAATAGCACTATCTCTCTCCCAGTATGTTCTGCAGGGACACTAGTTCTCCCAGCATGGTCTACCTGCTGGGCTGCAGCTAGATAATATTGTCTCAACCAATGAAATTTTGATTGACAGTCGATTCTGCCAATTACGTCACACACCGCTTGCACCCGCCTCTGCTGTTACCACCAATCGGCAAGCGGTATAAATTTTTTACTTCGGCTTTTGTCCGCCATTGATTTTGAGTTGACGAGAGAGGTTTTCTACAACAACAACAATGGCGGCGCGGCTGACGTTTAGCTTTTAGCTCCGCAGGATGACTTAAATGACGCATAATGATTTTACTGCAACTAATGTTATAATAAAACAAAGCCTTTCTATACATGTGTCTGATTGAAAACGTTATTAACAGATTGCAGAATGGGTAAAACTCAGGGCTCTGTGAGCAACGGAAGGAACTGAGCTAGTATGAACGCTTGCTACGTTCGGGTAAATAATATGCTGATGTTATTGAACGTGTAACACTAACTATATAACGTTAATGCCACAAAACGAATGCCTTGTTAATCATAAGTAGTAACTTTGATGCAGTAGCTTTTGTGTGTGTGTGTGGGGGGGACTGGGGACGGCGTTGTGCAGGTCGAGAGTGAACTTTTTTTTGTCTTGACGCTACACAAATTGATGGATATTTATCGGCTACTGCCATCGGCACATTCGAGCTTCAGTCAACAAGGCACTTATCGGCCGATACCGATACCCGACCGATACATCGGTGCACCCCTAATATACGTCATACGTTGTTGTCCGTGCAGGTTTTGATGGTTAAGAGTCAGACGCACTTAGTGGTCAGACATTCATGGTAGTTCTGCAGCAAAGGAAGCTGTGAGGGTGGATGTAGTGGATGCAGCAGCAGAGGAGGCTGAGGGGGTAAACGGGTCCTGGAGGGACCATGAGTCACTGCTCTGCTGTCTTTGTGCTGCGGGGGCTCCTGGCACGCGGCCCTGCCACTGACCCCCACAGCCAGAGGAGCTGCTCTCCTATCTGGAGAACAATGGAGACCAGTGACTGTTGTGATTTAAAAACCCAGCGATGCCCCAAAAATGTCTTTGCTAGCAACGTCCTATGATTCAGGAAGTGTCACAATAGCCGTATTGGCGTCAGGGCTTTCCCCAGGATCTGAGTCACAGCTAGGGGGTGGTCCTGAGGGGGGGGGGGGGGGGGGGGGCAAAGAAATGGACAATAAAGAAAGACATTTGCACAGTAATTTCCTGGAACTTAAAAACATAATTTCAATACCCTTCAAACACAAGGGTAAGTTCCAAATAAGTTATTTAAGTACAGTGCATACGGTTAGATAGATAGATAGACAGATACTTTATTAATCCCGGGTATCTCACAGCCCACACAGTATACAGACATTGACGGTTCTCATTCAGTTGTTTCACGTTATGTCTGCATCATGAATAAAAAATAAGGGGGCGGCGCAGTGGGCAAGGCGCTCGCCACTAACGCAGGAGATGCTGGGTTTCTAGCCCAGCTCTCGGCGTTGCTACCGGCTTGGCTGGTCGGTCATACTAACACAATTGGCAGTGTTAGGGGGTGGGAAAGCTGGTGGGTGGGGATTGGACGTTGTGGACAGCGACTCCTACAGGTCGGTTGGTGCGCCTGTACAGCAGAATCAGGAAGTAACGGTGGCAGCGTGAGCCTCCCACGCGTTACTCCTCGCCACTGAGAGATCGCGCTGTACAGGTGAAAAGATGTACCGGAGGGGACACGTGATGCAAGGCTTCGTCCTCACTGCAGCCGACCAGTGGGAGGCATAGTCTAGCAACGTTCGATACAGGGGAGGGGAGAATTGAAGGGAGAATTGGCGATTATACGAAATTGGGATGGGAGAAAAATAAGGAGAAAAAGTGGATAAAAAAAAAAGAATAAAAAATAAGCACATGATAAAATTCAATTAAATCATATCAAGGTTGCACAATAGTTTTAATGTTGAACAGAACACAGAAGCGCATGCACCGGAGGACGGAGCAATCGCATGATTAGACAATGATGCGTCTGTTTCTAAGCCTCAAGCTTTCACTGCAAGAAAAAGTCTCTATATATAAACACATGGTGGTGCTGCACGTGGTCCTGGTGGCACTGTGCCCTTAGAACAGTGTTTGGGGAAAGCCCTGAGCATTGAACATAACATATTGCTACCTCGTTTGTCCTAGTTTCCCTGCGCTCACTCATTCTCATTGTCTCTCTCTCACCTCTCTCGGTCTCTCTCTTTCTCCCTCTTTCTTTCTTTCTCTCTCTCTCTCTCCTCCCTCTCTCTCTCTCTCTTCTCTCTTCTCTCTTCTCTCTTCTCTCTTCTCTCTTCTCTCTTCTCTCTTCTCTCCTCTCTCGTCCTCAGGAGAAGCTGGAGCAGCAGTACGCCCAGAGTTACAAGCAGATCAACGTCCTGGAGGACGACCTGGGCCAGATCCGCAGCATCAAGGAGCAGCTCCACAAATACGTCCGCGAGCTGGAACAGGCTAACGACGACCTGGAGAGAGCCAAGAGGTCAGCCTGGGGGCAGGGGAGCACCTCACTATAGGACCCGTCTCTCCTGTTAACATACTTACCAGGGGGGGGGGGGGGTCTGCTTGTAGTCCAGCATCTCCAGTTAATAGCAGGGTTCGCACAAGGTCCTTGAAGTGCTTAAAGTGCTTGATTTTTGTCCCAAAAAAAGAGGCAAGGCCTGGAATTCCTTGAAAACAGCCCTTTTTTTAACAAGGTGCTTAAAAAGTCCTTAATTCCAACCATTCGCATTGAAAGTTTTGTTCCTGAAAAATAGTGCATCGGAAAGTACTTGAAGGTCCTTGAATTTCATTTTGCAATGTCTGGGAACCCTGGATTAGTGTAAAAGAACAAGTCACTTTTTACATCACGTTACTATGGTTTCAGCGAGGAGCACCTTCATCAGAGCGTGCCAGCTTAGTTAACTATGGCTTTTTTATAAGTACTAGATTTAACAAGGGCCCTTTGGCATAATCGCATTCTCAAGGACAATAATTTGGAAAACACAGTTGTATACACGGTATCTGCAGGGTATTAAAAAGTCTTACATTTTATTTGCACAGGTATTGCATTTTTGGGGGGCAGAGCCCGGCTGTCGGGAGATGAAATATTAAATATATGAAATGTTTTTGTCGTTGTTTTATTGCGGGGCTACCGGGAGCTTGTATGAAACGTGTGAGAATTTAAATTGGTGCAGCCGCCGGTTCAGTGTCGCTATGTGTTTTTTTGCTAGTATGATCAAGAAATTGGTATTAAATTTAGCTCTAGGTGGTATTTAAAAAAAGTCTTAAATTTAACTTTGTTGAAACCTGCAGATACCTTGTGTACAGATTTATCTCTTAAAACATCTATTCAATTGTCGACAGCATTTTTTTCTTCTAAGAATGTCTTTAGTTTGGGACAATCCTAGTGTTTTAAAGAGTTGAGAAGCAACTTCCCTGGCAGTCAGGATGATGCAGCCTAGTAATGTAGTTACACCTTTGACTAAACATGACGATGGCTGTACATTACTGCCAGCACTTCCTGATAGCCTCACCCTCCACCTCACCCTTTACCTGACCCTCACCCTCCACCTCGCCCTTTACCTGACCCTCACCCTCCACCTCACCCTTTACCTGACCCTCACCCTCCACCTCACCCTTTACCTGACCCTCACCCTCCACCTCGCCCTCTACTCACAGGGCTACGATAGTGTCTCTGGAGGACTTCGAGGGCCGTTTGAACCAGGCCATCGAGAGAAACGCCTTCCTGGAGAGCGAGCTGGACGAGAAGGAGACTCTCCTCGTCTCCGTGCAGAGGCTGAAGGATGAAGCGCGGGGTACGTGAGGGGCGTGTGTGACTGAGGGATGAGGCGTGGGGTACGTGAGGGGCATGTGTGACTGAGGGATGAGGCGTGGGGTACGTGAGGGGCGTGTGTGACTGAGGGATGAGGCGTGGGGTACGTGAGGGACATGTGTGACTGAGGGATGAGGCGTGGGGTACGTGAGGGGCGTGTGTGACTGAGGGATGAGGCGTGGGGTACGTGAGGGACATGTGTGTGACTGAGGGATGAGGCGTGGGGTACGTGAGGGGCGTGTGTGACTGAGGGATGAGGCGTGGGGTACGTGAGGGGCGTGTGTGACTGAGGGATGAGGCGTGGGGTACGTGAGGGGCGTGTGTGACTGAGGGATGAGGCGTGGGGTACGTGAGGGGCGTGTGTGACTGAGGGATGAGGCGTGGGGTACGTGAGGGGCGTGTGTGACTGAGGGATGAGGCGTGGGGTACGTGAGGGGCGTGTGTGACTGAGGGATGAGGCGTGGGGTACGTGAGGGGCGTGTGTGACTGAGGGATGAGGCGTGGGGTACGTGAGGGGCGTGTGTGACTGAGGGATGAGGCGTGGGGTACGTGAGGGGCGTGTGTGACTGAGGGATGAGGCGTGGGGTACGTGAGGGGCGTGTGTGACTGAGGGATGAGGCGTGGGGTACGTGAGGGACATGTGTGACTCCACGCAGAACTGACTCACCTGATGTTACTGTTTGCTCAAACCTTTATTTCAACCTGTGAGACACTGAGGTTAGTTACCCTTATTTACAGCGATGACCAGCTTACAAAACAACAAGACAGTTTATCAGCAATTTCATCACACAAATAATTTAAACTAATAAGAATAAACAATAGAAAATTACCAGTCGAAAAACACAGTGGTCGGAGATCATACTTGTAAATGCAGCAAACTGAATTAAGAACCTTCTTCAGAGTCAGTCGGAGGGCGTTCCAGGTTTTCCTAGTTTACAGCAAACTGGAGGAACCCTAAGAACCAGCCAGTCATTTGAACGTGTAGAATAGGTTCCAAGACTTCCAAGGGGGGAGTTTACCAATAAGGGCATTAAAGATAAACTAATACCAACGACAGTTACGCCTTTCAACCGGAGAAGGACACAGTGGTGGGCAGGGGTGTAAAGTACTTGAGTAATTGTACTTCGTTGCAATACTTATAGTATTATTAGGTTTGTATACTTGTACTTTTACTCAATTACATTTCAGAGAGAAAAAAAAACCTTTTTACCCCTTACCTACAAAGTACAAATCTCGCAGGTCCAACCATTTTAATTCGTATATATATTTGTTTCTCTGGCCGAACTAACGTTAACATTATTAATCCTCCGGCCACACTTTATTTAAAAACAGCCAATCAAATCCCCATCAATGGAAAATGTACCTGCCCATACCCATGCTGATTGGTCCTTGCGCAAGACTAGAAAGCGGGGATCTTTTACTTGTTAGTACTCAAGTACATTTAAAAGTAGAAACTTTTTGACTTTTACTCAAGTGTGTTTTTAGCCAGATACTCTTGACTTTTACTTGAGTACGATTTTGAGACTGTACCCATAATTTCACTTAAGTATAATTTCTGGGTAATCTTTACACCCCTGGTGGTGAGTAGCATGTGTTTTAATCGGCAACGTCTCGCCACGTGTCTGTCCCTTGCAGACCTGAGGCAGGAGCTGGCCGTACGGGAGAGGAGCACAGACAGGATGTCGGCACCCAGCTCGCCCACCTCGGATATCGACGACTCGGTGGTCCCGGCCTCGCTGTCCCTCCCTGCCACGCCGGTTGGGAATGGGTTGGAGCACCCCTTCATTGGCCCTAAAGGTGAGAGTCACCCTCATGTATTGTATATGTATATTACTGTTGCACTTTACTTTTACATTTGCACGTAAAGAATGTGGAATTACTATCACGACTACAATAAAACTACGATAATTCAACGTTACGATAAAACGTTTTACGTTTTTAAATACGGTTGCTGTGTCTGGACTGGTCCTCTGAGCTCCTCTGCAGTCGATCTGATGCAGGGTTTAATCCTAAATATTTCCAAATCCTCTGCCATCGTTGTGTAACCTCTCATGTCGTCTCTAGAGCCTCCTTTCTCTCCTTCACGCAAAGTCAAATCTACTCTAAATGAAAGTGAAACTTAAGCTACTCTGTACTGCAACCTATAAAATGGATCTTACACGTTTAGTTTATAATGTTTAACTAAGTATTGATAACACACAATAAAATCTTACAAATTAGAGTTTTTTTTATTTGATGAATATGGGCACTGATATGTTCAAGATTCAAGAGGTTTATTCGTCACATACATACACAAGACATAATAGTGAAATGAAGGTGGCCATGCCCACCTTGATTGTGCAAAAAATACAAATAGAATAGATAATAAAATAGACATGATAAAAATCATGTCTATCATGTTTTGAATGACTGATTAAATTCTGGTAACATTTGTATTCAATTATGTCTTTGTTTGCACCTTCCTCCTCCTCTAGCGTTGACCAACGGCTGTGGCAGCTCTCCCCTCACCCCCTCTGCTAGAATCTCTGCCCTGAATATTGTCGGGGACTTACTGAGGAAAGTTGGGGTAGGTATTTTACCGAGTTTAATGTATTTTCGTTCCTTTACTCAAATGCTGCTGTTGTTGTCTGTTCCATTTGGCCTTTGGGAGTAGTAGTGGAAAGGTATCTCAATACCCTGCCATTAAAAGCGGTACTATACCCCATTTTATGATGCGTTCTAACAATAGATTTCCCTAAACAATTGCTCGATCGCTACTCGAGTAATTCCTGCGAGTACTCGATCTGGGAAAACATTACTTGTGCCCATCCCTAGTGTTCGAGGTCGAAGATTCATCTGTTTGGTTGATTAAACGGGTGCTGATAGGAGAAATAGGAGATAGGACACTTTACAAATTATCTTTTACTTTTAAAGAGCTCGAGGGACTCGTATCAGCCCATTAATCAGCTCTCGGACTCTTCCTGCTAGTGTGCGCACAGCACTCTGCTTCCTGCAAGTATAGTGGGCTTAACTTGAGAACCGAGGCACGGATTTGGTCAAGTGAGGTGGCGTTCGAACGGCAACAAATAGATCTTTCGAACGGTATATGTTCGGCGAAAAATGCAGCCCGAGCCGCGGCTAGACGCTCGCAAAGTGCCGTGACTTGCGCGCGTTCCGCGCACGGGCACGTCGGCCCGTACACGGTACCCCAGCTGTTCAGAGGTTAAAGGATCAATAGGCAGATTTTTGGCAACATAATCTTTTTTCGATATTCGTTTGACGACATTTTTTTTTTAATATATATATATATATATATATATATATATATATATATATACACACAAGATAAAAGAGTTTTATTTGTCACGGCATACAGGTATACAGTGAAATGCGGGAAGTCTTGCCCGCAACGATGTGCATAATACAATAGTAATAATATATAATAAGAATCCAACCAATAGAGAGACATTGTGCAATAAACAAGTAAACAAAGTAGGGCACAAAGTAGTATATATTGTTCCGGTAAGGGGCAGGAGCTAAAACAACGACATCCAATCAAACGAATGACCAAGTCAAATGATTGGAACGAGCGAGCTGTCTTATCAAACCATCTAGTGACACATAACAGTTGCATGCGTACATAATCGCATCGGGAAGGGTGTTTTCTGTGAATTCGCTTTAAGGATTTAAAGATATTTCTAAGTTCTGCCCAAAATCAACGTTCGCCTATTGCTCCTTTAAACCCACACAGACCAGGGGAGTCAACACGTCCCACTTGGCAAAGTATCTGGTCGACAGACGCGCCGTCCTGTGCAAGGAACTCAAAGAGCAACAGGTTAGAGAGTGTGATGGTTAGATAACATGACCGCATGCCCTCAAGTAGAAGTCAAAGGAGTGTGATTTGTTTTGTGACGAGCTCTTTACCACCCAAGTTTGACGACGCAATTAAGGGCAATAGCAGTTTGGCTTCAGCTTTTTAGCTAAAGTTCTTACCAATGTGGCAAACATCTCTTTATGCAAACGCAACGTTTCTCTTTAAAGGAACACGCTAACATTTTGAGAAATTAGCTTACCGTCTTTTCCAGAGAGAGACAAGAAGATATACACCAGTCTCCTCTCTGTGTGTTCAGTACTGACGCACTTTGCTACTAAGTAATCTGCCTTGCCTATATTACTACATACTATGCTAATATGTCTGTACTACTATGCATTCAAGTTCGACACTGTTTGATGAACAATCTTACTTACTCTTAGCTGCCAGAGTTGTACCCTTCCTGCTGACTTGTACATAACTTTCTTTTTGATAAAAGCATCAGCTAAATGACTACTGTAGGTACTGTATCAAAGTAAGACAACCCAGTGCATCATAGGACAAATAAATGGAGCTGTCTGTAATGTTAAACAAGCCACCAAAGTCAGCCCACGTCACCCCACTTCTCAGAGAGCTACACTGGCTTCCCATTGCCACACAAATCTGTTTCAAGGTCCTTGACCTGCATACCGTGCAGCGAAGGGAACGGCTCCCTCCTACCTCCGGTCAATGGTCTCTTAACTACACACCCTCAAGACCCCTACACTCTGCATCTTCTAACTACACACCCTCAAGACCCCTCCGCTCTGCATCTTCTAACTACACACTCTCAAGACCCCTATGCTCTGCATCTTCTAACTACACACCCTCAAGACCCCTCCGCTCTGCATCTTCTAACTACACACCCTCAAGACCCCTACGCTCTGCATCTTCTAACTACACACCCTCAAGACCCCTATGCTCTGCATCTTCTAACTACACACCCTCAAGACCCCTATGCTCTGCATCTTCTAACTACACTCCCTCAAGACCCCTACATTCTGCATCTTCTAACTACACCCCCTCAAGACTCCTACATTCTACATCTTCTAACTACACACCCTCAAGACCCCTACGCTCTGCATCTTCTAACTACACCCCCTCAAGACCCCTCCGCTCTGCATCTTCTAACTACACCCCCTCAAGACCCTTCCGCTCTGCATCTTCTAACTACACACCCTCAAGACCCCTCCGCTCTGCATCTTCTAACTACACACCCTCAAGACCCCTCCGCATCTTCTGGCCGCCTCAGACCCACTCCTATCCGAGGGGGTCATCAAAGAGAACCCGGCTATTCTCGGTCCTCGCTCCACAATGGTGGAACAAATATCCCACCACAGTCGGGACAGGCCAGCTGAAACCCGCCCAATTATCCACCGGCGACTAAAAACGCACATCTTCAAACAATATCTGGGGGAAAAATTAACCTTCTTATCATGCTAATATGTCTACACTACTATGCACTCTGAGTATAACACTCGCGTTCGACACTGTTTGACGAACAATGTTACTGACCCTTAGCTGCCGGAGTTGTACCCTTCCTGCTGACTTGTTGTTCACAATTTGTAAATTGACATTGTTTTATTTCTGTCCTCTCGTTAGGCTTTGGAGTCCAAGCTAGCTGCCTGTAGGAACTTCTCCAAGGACCAGGCAGGGAGGAAAACCTATTCCCTGGCTAATGGCACCCTCATCAACGGCAACGCTATAAAGTTCTCCCACTTACATACAACTTACTACGACAAAACGTGAGTAAATTTTCTATGCGTTCATTGACGGATGAATGTAGCTGCAGCCTTATTTAGCGCATCGCACAAACATACTGCTGCTGGTCTGGACTGGTCCTCTGAGCTCCTCCAGTCAAACATACTGTTGCTGGTCTGGACTGGTCCTCTGAGCTCCTCTCCAGTCAAACATACTGTTGCTGGTCTGGACTGGTCCTCTGAGCTCCTCTCCAGTCAAACATACTGCTGCTGGTCTGGACTGGTCCTCTGAGCTCCTCTCCAGTCAAACATACTGTTGCTGGTCTGGACTGGTCCTCTGAGCTCCTCTCCAGTCAAACATACTGTTGCTGGTCTGGACTGGTCACCTGAGCTCCTCTCCAGTCAAACATACTGCTGCTGGTCTGGACTGGTCCGCTGAGCTCCTCTCCAGTCAAACATACTGCTGCTGGTCTGGACTGGTCCTCTGAGCTCCTCTCCAGTCAAACATACTGCTGCTGGTCTGGACTGGTCCTCTGAGCTCCTCTCCAGTCAAACATACTGCTGCTGGTCTGGACTGGTCACCTGAGCTCCTCTCCAGTCAAACATACTGTTGCTGGTCTGGACTGGTCCTCTGAGCTCCTCTCCAGTCAAACATACTGTCGCTGGTCTGGACTGGTCCTCTGAGCTCCTCTCCAGTCAAACATACTGTTGCTGGTCTGGACTGGTCCTCTGAGCTTCTCTCCAGTCGAGCTGCTGCAGGGTTTAATCCAACACCGAAAGATGGATATTATATACAAACTCTGTACATACATCTGATTAGCACTATACTCAGTAGTACTAATTTATACCCAGTTTAATCACCTGTACATTGTATATTACTATTGCACTTTACTGTTACATGTGCAGTCTGGTTGGATGCCAAACTTCTTTTCGTTGTACTGTACTTGTGCTGCATGATGACGATACATTTGAATCTAATCTAAAAAGACATGCATGTTAGACAGGCAGGGACTGCAGATGAAAACTAGCTCATTAGCTAAACTCCAGCACATTTACATTCAACAAAATCTTTTGATTATCCCGGAGTAAAAATAAAAAAAACGAAAACATAAACTAACTTAATGCGAGAGACTTACTTGTGTTTTATGTGTATTTGTTGTGTTTTCCTCTCCCGGATCGTTCCCTCTACCACGCCCTGCAGGACTGTGAACGGATTGGACCACAGTTCTCTGACCTCCATGGCGGCGACCAGAGCCGTCTCCCCACCCGGCCTCCTCCCCCTCAGTGTGTGAGGCTGCTCCTTGCTGCGCCACCCTGACTTCCACCCAAGCTCCTATCCCCCCCACAGGACCAGGGAACAGAGAGGACACTTGAAAGACCGTTACATTGTGTGTTTGTACATGAGTATGTATTTGAGGAAGCGTGTATGTGTGTGTGTGTGTGCGCGTGTGTTTGTACATGAGTATGTATTTGAGGAAGCGTGTGTGTGTGCGCGCGTGTGTTTGTACATGAGTATGTATTTGAGGAAGCGTGTGTGTGTGTTTGAGTATGTATTTGAGGAAGTGCGTGTGTGTGTTTGAGTATGTATTTGAGGAAGCGTGTGTGTGCGCGCGTGTGTTTGTACATGAGTATGTATTTGAGGAAGCGTGTGTGTGTGTTTGAGTATGTATTTGAGGAAGCGTGTGTGCGTGTGTGTGCGAGAGCGCATGTTTTGAGAGGTTTAGCGTTTTTGAGTGGATGTGTGTGGTAAGAGAGAGACTTGACTGAACAATTGACATGCTCAGTTTTTTTTGCAGCTTTAAGTGTGTATGTATGTGTGTGTGCGTGCTGTAGCTACCCCGCACACAAGCATGTGCCTAGCTTGTACAGTACAGTACTGTACCGTTAGCGTACCGTTAGCGTACCGCGCCGGTGTGAACGTGTTGCTCTCTAGACCTCCTGCTCCCCAGCGGTGGCCATTATCTACTCTGGTTCCACTGTTTTGAAAAAAAAGCTGAAAACTACTATTCCAGACAAAGGTCTCCTTGACCGCAGCTTCCCCTCGACTTCTCTTCTCTTCTTCGTTCACGTTTTATTGCACAAGTAAAACCTACTTTCTATTTAGAATGTGTTTGTATTAAATATTTAAAAAAAGAAAAAGGGGATACGTTCAAAGCAAATGACTCTTATGTTGCCGTATGCTTTAAGATGCAATATTTCTCCTTTTGTTTTTTTTTCTTTCTTTCTTGCACGTGTGTTTTGTGAGACGCGAGGGGGGAGGAGAGGTGAGGGTGTTGCACCCCCCTCGTTTCCACAAGAATGACTGAAATGAATGTGACTTGTTTTAAAGCCATGTAGCCACAGTACAGTCCTTCTCCCCAGGGGGGGGGGGCCGGTCTCCTACCTACCTGCAGTTACAGAGCGTTCCAAGGATCCTCTGCGGTTTAAAGCTTGGAAATGTCAGCTGCTTCCCTTGGTGTAGCGATGGTTAAACCAACGGTAAACTACAGGTTCTCATGGTGTAGTGTGTATACTAACGGTTCTCCCAGGCGTCGCTTTAGTCCTGTTCTCATGGATCGCCAACAACGTTTCATGGAACGACTTTTGCCTTTTTTTAAACGTTAAAGGTGCTGTAAGTGGTATTTCTTTGTTTGTTAAGTGGTCTACATAATAGTTCTACACTCTGACAGCCATCACTGATGTACAGTAGATTGTCTGGTCAGTAACGTGGGTCTCCCAGTCCCTCCGTTCTGCAGTAAACACAAAATAAATGTTCTGGTATCCCGTTCCCACTTTATCCAATCGGGAGGGAGAACTCCACACTGAAAAGAAATTCTTGACAAAAACTAGTTTTAAGCAAATGTGTCCTTTGTAAAATAATCTATAAGCACATTTGGCTTGGCAAGACTTCTTTAAATAATATAATACTAATAATAATAATAATAATAATAATATATCTAGGGTTCTCTCTCCTGATTGGATAAAGTGTATTTTGTGTTTACTACAGAGCAGGAGGAACTGGGAGACCCATGTTACTGATCACACTCTACATCAGTGATGGCTGTTGGAATGTAGAGCTATTTAACACATTTAAAAATGTAAAATACCACATACAGCACCTTTTTTTTAAAAGAGTAAAAGGTTTGTTTTCGTACGAGACTGTCTCGGTCACCTCATCCTGATGTGTCACTAGCATCGACTGTTCCAGTTCTGGCCCGTTTCTCGATGCTACAGGTTCTACGCTCAGACCTTTTTAGTTTAAAGGTAGAATCTGTGTCGTCAAACAGCGACCTCTAGAGGCAAAATACGACAACGCGGTACTGCGTTTTGTTTACGGTCTTTGTTTTTGTCTTTGACGGCTGGGTTGGATTTCAGTGAATATAGAGGGGAGGGGTTGCTCAGGCTCTGCCAAGAGAGGTCTGGACACATAGGTCACTAAACTCCAACCCACGTGCAGTCAACAAAACAAAAAGATTAAAGCTCAGCGCCAAGCGGGGCTCTTTTGACTGCATTACAGATTATGTCTTTAAAAGAACCGTGTCAAAGCCATAGCAAGTGTAATTTGTGTGGTTGACATTGACCCCATGTAACCGATGATCCATATAATACCAATCCAAGCATTTAACTCTGGGTACAGTTTTTTTATTTTGTTTTTATTTTTTTTAAGTGACCGTTATGACGGTCAGCTTTGGCTATGTGAACTGATATTTGGTGCACTGTGGCCATTGATTATATTCACACAATAGGCTGTTTTTGCTCTTATGTCGTGCTCTGGTTGGGATTCCTTTCCACCGCGGGAACCGTGTGAATATAGTCAGTGGTGTCTCTACAGCACTTGTTCGTTAAGGAACCGTTGTTGTTGAAGCTCGTTTTGGACTTGACGTGCTTCTCGGTTTTCAAGTGGACTTGACATCAGCATTGTATTTTTTTTTTTTTTTTACACATCCTATGTCAGGATTCATATGGCGTTCACGCCGCACCTCTCATCTCTGTTAAAGGTGCTGTAAGTGCTGTTTTCTTTGTTAAAATATGTTAAATAAATTGTTAAAATACGTAACGTGGGTCTCCCAGTCCCTCAGCAGTAAGTAACAGAAGATACTTTTTCTGGTATCCATTCCCACTTTATCCAATCAAGAGGGAGAACCCTAGATATTTTTACTTATTTCAAGAAATCTTGCTTACTAATTCTTAATCTACTAGCTTGGTAGACTATTTTTTTTTAACTACTTTTTCTCCCCATTTTCAATTTTCGAACCCAGCATCTCCTGCGTTGGTGGCGAGCGCCTTGCCCACTGCGCCACCTAGCCGCCCCGCTTGGTAGGCTATTTTAACTTGTTTCAAGGACACATATTTTGTTTAAAACATAACATTTTAACGGGCGGCTAAGTGGCGCAGTGGGCAAGGCGCTCGCCACTAACGCAGGAGATGCTGGGTTCGAGCCCAGCTCTCGGCATTGCTACCAGCTTGGCTGGTCGTTCATACCACCACAATTGGCAGTATTAGGGGGTGGGAAAGCTGGTGGGTGGAGATTGGACGTTGTGGACGGCGACTCCTACAGGTCGGTTGGTGCGCCTGTACAGCAGAATCAGGAAGCAACGGGGGCAGCGTGAGCCTCCCACGCGTTACTCCTCGCCACCGAGAGATCGCGCTGTGCAGGTGAAAAGATGCGACAGCTGCCTCCTCATGTACCGGAGGGGACACGTGATGCAAGGCTTGGTCCTCACTGCAGCCGACCAGTGGGAGGCATAGTCTAGCAACGTTCGAGACAGGGGAGGGGAGAATTGAAGGGAGAATTGGCGAGGTGAAATTGGGATGGGAGAAAAATAGAAAAAATAAGGAGAAAAAAACATTTTCTTATTTTTGTCAGTTCTCTCTCCTGATTGGGTAACGTGGGAAGGGATACCAGGAAATGTATTTTGTGTTTACTGCAGAGTGGAGGGACTGGGAGACTCATGTTTCTGACCAGACACTCTGTATCAGTGATGGTGAGTGTAGACGACTTATTTTAACAAACAAAACAAAAATACCACCTACAGCACCTTTTTAAAAAAAATCCTCAAATACCCTTCCATCTTGCAGAAGGCTAATTTGGAGTCTGATAATCCAGGTTATTTCACGATATTGAGTCTGATAATCCAGGTTATTTCACGATATTGAGTCTGATAATCTAGGTTATTTCACGATATTGAGTCTGATAATCCAGGTTATTTCACGATATTGAGTCTGATAATCCAGGTTATTTCACGATATTGGAAGTGGTTTTTGATCACTACATGGACAGGTTGCTCCTGTGAGGCTCTAGTGTATATAGGTTTGTAAGCATCGTCACTTTGCCTAATACATTTGTACATACCGACATTTGGCATTAAGGCTCTTATTTATTTAAATTTGACAAACAAGTCTACATAATATACTTTACTTGACCAATGTTCAATTGTAAGTCTTTTTTTTTTTTTTTTTTTATTAATCTTTATCTTGTCAATATATGCCATACAGAATCTTAAATAAATGAAATAAAGATTGAAAAGTACACAAGTTGTGATTGAAGTTGTTTTTATTTTGTTTGATTTGATGTTATTTAAGAACATTGTAAACCTAACTGGTGATTTCTTGTGTAACAATATTTTCAGGAGCGTTTGAGAATCAGCTGTTGGAAGCTATAATTGTGTCAATGCAGGATTCAGACACGGAGACAAGGACGCTGCATAACTGCCATGTAGTTCCTGCCCCGCTCACAGTGTGGTTCCCTCTGTCCAGCCAGTAGTCCACACACCGACGTCTCATCGGTCTCCAAATATCATTGTCCCAGTTGCTTTTCAATCGCCTCCCGCAACTTGTTCTTCTGGATCTGAAAATAGAGTAAACGGGCGTCTCAGTAATGGACGATTTAAACATTAGCTATTAAACAGGTCACCATGCTAGTCGACATGTACTCAGTGTGTATTATTTACAGATATGCTATACAGACCCTCATCTGCACCTTTTTTGTCTACCGTTTTACTTTTATTCACATTTTTATATTCATATTCAAATATTTTATTACCTATATTTATTATATTACTATTACCCTGCCTGTACCTCCCCCATGCTGCTATGACACTTGCATATCACTTTGTCCTATGACAAAGGAATATCTTATTTTACAGTAGATTAGATATTGTCATCATACAGTACAACAGAAATACGTTTGGCATCAAATCAGAGTGCAAATGTAACAGTAAAGGGCAATAGTAATATACAATGTACAGGTGATATCTACATAATATGTAAAATCATTATGTGCAGGTATGTACAGACAGATGTGGATAAATAGATATGGTTAACTGTATTATTGTACATGCTATCATACAGAGTTACATGCAGGTGTTTAAGTAGATATATTCAGACTGGTATGGATATATATAGATATGCAGTAAATATACATATATAAATGTATAGATATACAGTATACAGCACTATTGTACATGCTATCATACAGTTATATGGGTAGACTATAGTATCAGGTAGGTATCATTACTATGACTTGCAACAGAAATACCCTACCTTTCCGGAGACCGTCAGAGGATAGCCGTCTACAAACATCACATAGTGTGGGATCTTGAAGTGAGAAATCTAGAGGGGCAAAGCCAGAGGTAACAGTTGGTTCAGATGTACTGCAGCAGTCCTGCTACATTCAGCAGTGTGGGTCTACACCATAGATATATATATAAGTAGATGGCACAAGGCGGAGTCTCCAGCGTAGTTCACCGGCGGCCATCTTGTCACAGTGAACTATTCTGGTACGTTCTATGGTAGCTGTTGTAAGGTGAGTCTGCACAAACAAAAATACTCTTAACTCGCTCAAATCTTGATGGATTTTCAAACGGTTTGGTTTATTACAAACGTTATTACAAACATGTTGCAATTGCAGCTTTTTTTTTCAAAAGATGACTTAATTGTATGTATGCAGTATGATAACTACATCTCTGATGTTTATAACAAACCAAACCGTTTGAAAATTGAGCAAGCTATGGTTATTTCAATAGTACATATGATGCACCATAGACATTCATGTTATGAGTGGGCGTGCTGCCTGTGGCAAGATGGCCGCCATGTGGCAACGTCGGTCTCCATTGGCCAGCAGCGCGGGTGAGTCATCTAGTCTTCATTATGTCTATGGTCTACTGTACACCATAGATATATATCACTAGATGACTCACCGACGTTGCCACATGGCGGCCATCTTGCGTAGGTGGAGCACACCCACTCATAACATGCATGTCTATGTCTATAAACCAAACCGTTTGTAAATCCATCAAAGATTTCAGCGAGTTAAGAGTATTTTTGTTTGTGCAGACATCACCATCAGCAGTAGTCCACTCAAGCAAGATGGCCACCGGTGAACTATGCGGGAGACTCCGCCTTGAGCCATCTATAGTCTTTATATATATATATATATGTCTATGGTCTACACCACCACATGACCTTTCACCTCCTCTCACCTGGCCCTTGCAGAAGGCTCTTATCTCCTCCACACTGGAGGTGTGTCCTTCCTTCAGCCTGATGCAGGCACACACCTGCTCCCCCAGCCGCTCGTCATTCACCCCAATCACCTAGGAGACGGAGGTAGAGAAATACAACATCTAGAATGTACATTTAAATTATCTGAAAAAAATAAATCTACATATCTATAGGTACTAGATCTATATCTGTACATATCTCTTACCTACTCTTACTAGTTACGCTGCTGGCCAGTATGACTTGTTACTACCATAGTGTCTTCATACCTGTATCACTGTACATATTAATATTACAACTATGTACATACATCTAATTAGCACTATTACTCAGTAGTACTACGTGGAACATGAAAACATTTGAACTTTTTAAATAGACACAAATAGTCTTTTGGCATAAGCTGAATGGAGAGGATCTATCAGAGTCTTTGCTGCCCTCTAGTGGTCGTGAGTCTCACCTGCGCTTCCAGTACTTTGGGATGTGTGTGAAGGAACTGCTCTATCTCAGCAGGGTAGATGTTCTCTCCTCCTCGGATGATCAAGTCCTTGATGCGTCCCTCGATACGGCAGTACCCCAAACTGTTCAGACTGGCTATGTCTCTGTGGTGAGATAATCAAATCACGTTCATAAATAATAATAATAATAATAATAATAATAATAATAATAATAATAATAATAATAATAATAATAATAATAATAATAATAATAATAAAATAATAATAATAATCAAATCACGTTCAAATGGCCGGCTGGTTCTTAGAGTTCCTCCCGTTTGCTCTGAACTAGAAATACAGATTCTTCCTTTGATGCTTCCAACACCTGGAACGCCCTCCGACTGACTCTGAAGGTTCTTCCTTCTCTTGCTGCATTTAAAAGCATGATCTCCGACCACCGTGTGTCGACCTGTAACTGTCTTAGCTTATTTTTTTATTGTTTATTGTATTTATTGTGCCTATATGTAGGAAATTGCTGATAAACGGTGTCTTGTTTTGTAAGCTTGTCGTCACTGTGAATGAGGGTAACCTCAGTCTCTCACGAGTTGAAAGAAAGGTTTGAAATTCCCGCTCCTCCCGGGCAGCGTGTCGAAGTGTCCTTGAGCGGAGTAGGGTATATCTGCAGAGCCACAGAGCCCGGCGTGGACGGGTTTGAGGCGGGGCTTCGTGGCATGGACAAGTATTGTGGCGTGGACAAGTATTTGTTGGAGTGCGCATGCGGATGAGGGGGGGGGGGGGGGGGGGGCTCTCTCGCATATAGTAATAATAGAGTATATACATTTGAGGGGGAATAAACTGTACATATACAGCACTGTTTGTGATACAAAAATAGTAGAGTACATTAACCTGGCACACAACATACTTGTTCACATGTCATTTTTCTTTCACTCTAAAGGAAATATGTCTCACATACCGTTTTTGTTTTGTACTGAACTCAGCTAACTTGTGTGTTGGTAACACCGAAGATCAAGTCACCTGTGATTTATACTGGACTCAGCTAAGGAGGACTGAACTGCACTGCCTCTGTGTACAGTTGGACTGATTATTGACCACTCTCTCTCTCTCTCCGTTTCCTCTCCGAGTTGGATCCGGGAGTATCTGCAGAGCCGCAGAGGCAGTGGCGCCTACGCCGATTCCCCACCTCTAAACCGGGAGGATCTGCAGAGCCGCAGACAACTCTGCCGAAAGCATTCTCCGTTTTGTTAATTCTGATTTGTTATTTGGCTAATTTTTTATTCTGTAATAAATACGCCCTAGTGTTTGGCTAACTCTGAACTACCTGTCTGTGCCGTGCTGTTGGGGTCGGTTTCAAACCATAACAGTTTCAGCCAATCAGAATCGAGAAATTTGCATGCCGTTGTATAATGGTATTTATGTTACAAACGCGTGCCAGAGTTGTATATCAAAGTAAAGAGCAAAGTTAAAGTTGTGACCACTATCATGTGTGTCTCAACGATTGCCCCCCTCAAAGCAAAACTTCAAAAGCACTTTGACGCATCTGATGAAGACACAGCACTCATTACTGGGATGACGAAGGCTAAATGACCTTGAGAAACGGTACATACTTCCATGACCGTTTGCCGTTCCTGAGTGGCCACGACTCGGAGGATATTCACATGTATATGACTCACTCTCGCAGTCACTCAACACACAGTACATTATTACAGTGCCAGTGCTGTAGTACTCTAGTCCGAGTCCTGGGCTGATTTTCAGGACTCGTGACTCGACTTGGAATTGAGCACTGAAGACTTGGACTTGAGCATTGACTGCATTCGGACTCGGAAGGTGCAGACGAGGACTTGGACTTCATTTATAAATAGTTATATTTTATTTTATTTTAAATCTTTTTTTGTAATAGGCCCTAATCATTTGGCATAAGATAATGATGGCTATATTAATACCGTAACAGTATGCGGCACGGTGGTGTAGTGGTTAAACACTGTCGCCTCACAGCAAGAAGGTCCAGGGTTCAATTCCCGCTTGGGGACCAGGTTTCCATGATGCCAGTTACCCAGGTGGGGTATCTCCCAGGCCTTTCTGTGTGGAGTTTGCATGTTCTCCCCCGTGCTCGCAAGGGTTTCCCCCCCCCCCCCCGATAAGATAAACCCAATGGAAAAACATGCACAACAACAGATCGCTAACGCTGTGGCGTCCTTGACGAAGACGGACAGGAGCACTTGGATTGGTCCCCTGGCGCGGCCAAGGCCAGATTAAGACTTCAGAGGCCCCTGGGCCAGATTCTTGTGGAGGCCCCCCCACACACACGTGCACGCACGCACAGTGGCGTTTTTATATGTCACTTTAAAAAATATATAGAATACCGTAATTCCTCTAATAGTAACCCCGGCTTGTATATGTTTCAACTGTAGTGGATACCAGGCTTGTATTAGGAGGAGGAACCAGCTCATTTGTGTTGGTGTTGGGGCTGGGCTGTGAAGATGCGGCGGGTGTATATGTAGCAGAGTGAAGTTGTTATGCTAGAATCATGGACAGAAACTGTTATCTTTTATCTTAAATAAGTAGGCCAAAACGGAAACACTCTTACTTTGAAGGAACAAAGTGGACCGAGCTCACTCTAGTGTTGTGGAGGGGTGCCTTGGATACTAGTTTATATTAATTTCCTCACATTGAGTTATTGATTCTCCAAACGAAATTCCTTTTTGGGTCTTTTATAATGGGTTTAGAGAAGATAGGATATCTTTCCATTGAATATTTGTTGTATTGTAAATACGTTCAACTAACGTACACAATGGTTTAGCCGGTTTGTCGACGAGAGACACGCCGGCGGAAGTGCTCGCTCTCTTTGAGATTGCCGAGCACGAGAGCACAGGTACATGCTTTCAGTTACCTAACATTGGATTTAATTGCTATGTATAACTTGTAAAGTTGATTTATGTTTTGGTTTTGGTACTGAAATCCCCTGTTGTGTAATGACATTAATTCGCCCTGTGTAAAACAGCCACAGTACGTTCGTGTACTAACTCATATTCTGTTAACAATGATAGGTGGACTAAACCACGGCAAGGATGGTAATTCACGCCATGTGTGTATGCTGTTTGTGGTTCGTTAACAGGTATGAACCGTTGTTTTTGTATTTCGGTTTAATTAATGCTTACACACTGCCTTTCATTTCATATTGTTTCATATGTTTTTACTGAAGTCGACTTGTACTGAGCTACATGTATTTAAGAGTAGCTAACAATGGCTGTAAATGTAGACGGCGCGCTGGCTCTTTGAGATTGCCGAGCACGAGAGCACAGGTGGACTAAACCACGGCAAGGATGGTAATTCACGCCATGTGTGTATGCTGTTTGTGGTTCGTTAACAGGAAATAAACACCATCAACTGAGTACCGTTGTCCGTGTCTACGTCCACCTCACACCAGACACAACGCAGATTCGATCACGCTACAACTGGTGCCGAGACAAGCCGGATCAACTGGTCAGCGGTAGCCGACCACCGGTGTTGCTGGAGAGACGTGGAGGCTTCATGTGCGGCCTAGACGCGTGGATGCTGCTGGCGCGACCTGGTCACGGGGACGCTGCATTCGCCGCCTGTTCTTGAGGTCTGTTCCTGAGGAGGCTGGAGAGCACTGAATCCTTTGAAAAAGATAGTCTCTAATCAAGTTTATTGATTTCGAGTGTGTTACCTAAAACACGCTGAAGAGTAAAACGGTGAAAGTACCATTTGATATTGAAAATGACTTTGAATGTAGGAAACACTCCTACAAGGAACTTGACTGTGGGGAGAGGGAGAGGGGTTCTCGATTACACACCGGTTATGCAGTCTACTCCGGGGAGTCCAGGTGGTTCAGGTTCCTCTAGTCCTGAAAGGAGGAGTGTAGAGGGTCACTTAGAGAGAAATGCCCAATCGTTACTTTTCACTCCGGTTGTTCCCTCACCTGGTGAAATTAACAACACTAGTGTTGAAACATCCCCCAGTCAAATGGCCAATTTGATAAAATCCATTGGGTCAGAAATAGGGGAAGCTATTAGAATGACGTTAATGCAGAACACAATCACGGGGATTTCACCTGTATTAGCTTCTCAAAATCCCCAACAGACGTTCCAACCTGACCAATGTGGGAATACTGTGATTGATGCATCCAAAATGAATCTTGTGTTACGTTCAGATGCAAATGCCCCACCCTATTTTAGAGGGGACAGCACAGATAAGTGCTCTGTTTTTGAGTGGGAGGAACTCATGAGGACGTATCTCAGAAAGAAAAATAACTGTACTGGAACTGAACAAGTTGAGGAGGTTATGAACAAGCTAATGGGGAGGGCCCGGGACGTTACCAAAGTATGGCTGCGTAGCAACTCAACTGTCAGTGAGGTGGGTGTTATTTTTAGCATTTTGAGACAACATTTTGGTGATATTATTCATTCAGAACTTCCATTAGCTGACTTTTATGCAGTCAAAGCATATGTAAGCGAGAATCCTCTTGACTATTGGATTAGGCTTAACAAAGCAGCAGAAGCCACAGAGCAGTGTCTTCTTAGTAAGGGGGAATCTCAGACTAGCCTGAGCAAGCATCTGGTTCTCATGTTCATCCGTAACTGCCCCGATAAGGAGTTGTCCTTAGTGTTCAAAAGTAAGCCATCTCGTGAGTGGACAGCAGGTGAGGTGCAGGGACATTTGGATGAATATTTGAGAGAACATAGAGCGAGTCGAGGTCGGTTGACACAACAAGTGGTCGCCATTGAGTCATCACAGGAGAGGGTGGTTGTTAATCACGAACAAAGCGCGTCACCTGTGGCTGTCAGTAGTCCAGAGCTAGAGCAGCTGTCGCCTGTATCTGAGAATAACACAATGGATAGAGTTCTGAGAGTGTTAGAAATGGCGTTAGGCAACAACACGCAGTCTGTACAAAATGGTCCTTATGTACAAAATGGTCCTTATGTACAAAATGGCCCCCAGAGACAGTTTCCCAGACCTTCTCAAGAATGTCAGGTTTGCGGCAGTTCGGAGCACAATACTAGGACGCATTGTAGGACGCACAGGCTGTGTTTCAAGTGTCTGAGTCCAGGGCATATTGGTATCTATTGTGGGCAGACCACTCCTAGACAGCCCCCTGGTCAGAGACAGGCTGGCCCCCCCCAGGAAAACTAGCCGGCCCTCGTTCAAAGGAGGACAATGTGGGCCCCTATGGTTTTTTCTCCAATTGCAATGATGATATTCAGTCTGTATACACGTCCGTTTGTGAAGCAGCACCCAAAGACAAGACAGTAATTATGCAGAATGTGACCAGAACATCCCAAAGTGACAGTTTGTTTTTCACCACCGTATTAACAGGAGACAAGGTTGAGTTACAGGGGATGTTAGATAGCGGATCCATGGCTACTTCTCTGCGCGCTGATGTGGTTCCTCGGCTGAGGGAGGCAGGAGTAGTGACGGGTGATTTAATATCGACTACCAATGTTGTTCTTGTGGGGTGTGGTGGGAAACAAACTAGCCCGGTGGGAACGTGTGAGCTGAAACTTAAGCTTTACGGTTTTGAATACATAGTACCAGTCTTGATAGTGGAGGGTCAGGTAGATGAGCTCATTATAGGCACCAATGTGATGAAGCCCTTAATTAGACAGTTCAAATCCACGGGGGCCTACTGGCGCATACTGGGAAAAGCTGAGTCACCATGTCAGGACGAAAACAGTCAGTTTATCAGATTCATGGCCAATCTTGAGAGATGGAGGGGGGAGGAAATTCCTGACAAAGTGGGAACAGTCAAGCTGAAACAGGCCGTAACACTGGAACCGATGAGTGAGCACGTAGTGTGGGGTCGTCTCCCACCCAAGACAAAACTTTCTATGGGAAGTACTGTTATTGTTGAGCCCAGCGCCTCTCGTTGTGTGCACCGTAACATACTAGTTGGCAGGGTAGTTACACCTCTCTGGGGGGATGGGTGGCTTCCTGTCAAGATTATAAATCCGACTACCAAGGCTATCACCTTGAGAAGAAATGCAAAAGTGGCTGACGTGTACCCATGCATTGCATTAGAAGATTTTGACAGTGATACGAACACGTCAGTCCACCAGAATGCCGGTAGAGTGAGTAGTGGCAGCTCTCACGGCAGTCTTACAGCTAAGAGTTGTGCTAGCAACAATGTAGCTAGGGGGAATGATAGACTGGCTAGTCTAGGGCTCCAGAACCTGTCAGTTGATGACTGTCAGGTCTCACCAGTCTGGAAAGATAGACTGACTGATCTAATTGAGAACTATGAGGATGTGTTTTCTAGACACCGGTTGGATTGTGGTGAGGCTAGTGGCTTCTGCCACCGTATCCGACTGACTGACGATCGGCCCTTTCGGTTACCTTACCGGAGGCTCTCCCCCGCCCATTACCAAAAGTTGAGAGAGACTCTGAACGAGATGGAGGACAGGGAGATAATTAGGAAGTCGAGTAGCGAGTATGCATCCCCCCTTGTTCTTTGTTGGAAAAAGAATGGGGGAATTGAGACTGTGCACAGATTTCAGGTGGTTAAACGCTCGTACTGTGAAAGATGCACATCCATTACCTCATCAAGCAGATGTACTGGCAGCGCTGGGAGGCAATGCCTTTTTCAGTTCTATGGATTTGACATCCGGGTATTACAATGTCCCACTGCATGAGGATGATAAGAAATACACTGCGTTCTCCTCTCCTCTCGGTTTACATGAATATAACCGCATGCCCCAGGGGCTTTGTAACAGTCCAGCTACGTTCATGAGAATGATGCTCACAATCTTTGGTGATCAGAACTCACTGAGTCTTCTTTGTTACTTAGATGACCTTCTGGTCTTTGGCAAGTCGGAAGAAGAGAGCTTGCAGAGGCTGGAGATGGTATTTCAGCGTTTACGAGAACACAACCTGAAGTTGTCTCCATCTAAGTGTCAGTTTCTGAGAAAGTCACTGAAGTTTTTGGGACACATTGTTTCTCGGGAAGGGATAGCCACAGACCCCGATAAGGTGCAGGCGATAGTGGGTGTGACGGAGAGCGATATTATGGAGTCGGATGGGGTCACCCCGTCTGCCAATAAGATCCGGTCATTTTTAGGAATGGTGGTGTATTATCAACATTACATTGAGAACTGCTCTGTAGTTGCAAGACCACTGTTTCAGTTGACCACGGGTGTGAAAAAGCCACGGAGAGGCAAAGTAAAAGGGAAGAGAGCTGCCCCCCTTCGTAGGCTTAGTGCAGCAGACTGGACTGTGGAGTGTAGGGAGGCCTTTGAGGCGTTAAAAGCCGCATTGGTGGGACAAGCTCTGTTGGCTCACCCTGACTTTTCTCAGCCATTTTTATTGTCTGTAGATGCATCCACTAGTGGACTGGGAGCTGTGCTTTCACAAGTGCAGGAAGGGTGTAGCACAGCCAGGCCCATAGCTTTTGCTAGTAAATCTTTGAATCATGCTCAGTCTAAATATCCCGCTCATAGGCTTGAGTTTCTCGCCATGAAATGGGCTATACACGACAAGTTTAGCCATTGGCTGCGAGGACATAAATTTACAGTGTGGACCGATAATAATCCACTTATGTACATCCTCACAAAGCCAAAACTCGATGCATGCGAGCAGAGATGGGTGGCTAAGCTGGCACCTTTTGATTTTGACATTCAGTACATCCCTGGGCCTAAAAATACAGTAGCTGATGCACTGAGCAGGGAGCCGTTTACTAAGCCTAGGGTGATGCACAGGCTGACAAGGACCTCGTATGATGTCTTGTTGAGGGAGGCTAAGGGTTTGGAGGTGGATGACGTGCAAAACATGTTCCGTCTTACCTGTGAGGAACCAGAGGTGAGGAGGAAGGGCCTAGGATTGTCCACTCAGAGTTCCCTTAAGGCCAGTGGTGAGGTGGGTAGTGACAGTGGGAGCATATCTCGTGAAGAGGTATCTGCTGTACTCCACACACATCGCTGTTGGGAGGATGGCGCAGCTATGAGAGCAGTCTCTCATGTGCAACAGCTAGAAAGGTTGGTGTCCATGGGACAGAGCCCATTGCCTGTCCTCACTCATGAGGAATTGTACGACAGGCAGTGCCAGGACCCTGTTACTGGTAGAGTCAAATTCTTTGTAGATAGAGGCCGCCGCCCATCTCGAAGAGAGAGAGTTCATGAGTCGAAAGAAACAAACCGCACATTGAGACAGTGGGCAAAACTCACAACAAAATTGGGAGTGCTGTACCGTGTTTCAAAACACGTTGTGAGTAAGAAGAAGGTCTTTCAATATGTTGTACCGAGCGCTCTGAGCGGACAGGTGCTGAAAGGGGTACATGATGAGGCTGGTCACCAGGGCCAGCAGCGCACATTGTGGCTCACTAGACAACGTTTCTATTGGAACTCCATGGAAAAGGATGTCAAAGAATATGTGAGTCATTGTAAGAGATGTGTATTGAGCAAAGCACCGGAGCCTGAAGCTAGAGCTCCATTGGTATCAATAGTCACCACTGCACCGTTGGAGTTGGTATGTATTGACTTTTGGTCGGCTGAGGATGCCAATAATAAGTCCATTGATGTGCTTGTTATAACTGACCATTTTACCAAACTAGCGTGTGCTTATCCGTGTCCCAATCAGTCTGCCAAGACAGTGGCTAGGGTGCTCTGGAATAATTTTTTTTCTGTTTATGGTTTTGCAGCCTGCATTCATAGCGACAGAGGGGCTAATTTTGAGAGTGCACTCATAGCAGAGATGCTTCAGATGGCAGGGGTTGAAAAATCCCATACCACGCCATACCATCCTATGGGAAATGGACAAGTAGAACGTCTAAACCGTACTTTAGGTAGTATGATCTGTGCTTTGCCACCTCGTTCCAAGGTGAAATGGCCTCAGATGTTGAACACTTTGACGTTTGCTTATAATTGCACAGTGCATGAGACCACAGGGCTCCCACCCTTCTTCTTGATGTTTGGTCGCACTCCAAGATTACCTGTCGATGTCATGTTTCAGAGTGTCCTTTTGGATGGAGATACGGTGGATGTGGATAAGTATGTCCAGTCACTGGGAAAGGATTTGAGGGAAGCGATGGCACTTGCTCAAAAGCATGCTGAGAAGCAACAGACCAGGCAAGCTGAGGTGTATAACAGACAGCTAAAGGGACATTCGGTGGAGAAGGGGGATCGGGTCTTGCTGGCAAATAAGGGGGAGCGAGGCAAGAAAAAGCTAGCTGACCGCTGGGAGAGTGCTGTTTATACTGTGGTGTGTAAAAACAGTGTGCTGAATATATACAGATCAAATCAAATTTATTTATAGGGCCCGACAACACACGTTAATGTCCCCATGGGCCGTACAGGTCTTCTTTAAACAAGTCAAGAAGACAACATAACAATAAGTCAAGAACAGAACAAGAACACAATAGGGTCCAACATTTTTTTTAGATGAATGCAAATAAATGAAAAAATGCAAGCACTCCCAGACATACCCCACGCGAAGGTAAGGAAAAACTCACTAAAACCTAACAATAGGGAAAAAAGCTCCACAGGCGGTGTGGAGGAGAGAAACCTTAGAAGGGCCATTCAAGGGGGGATCTCCCTTCTTAGATGTTGGTGATAGTAGTGTTGCAGACGGACAGTTGGTAAGCATGCACTCATGTGTGTGGTGAAACACAGATGAGTGCATGCAATAGCAACTGTACATTTTGAAAAATTAAAGATAGAGCAAATAGCGATAGCAACTGAACATTTTGAAAGATTAAAGATAGAGTTGATAGCGGATCTATTTGAGGCACAGGGGCGGCGTAAAGAGGGTCACGTCCTCCCCGTCTTAGTCACGGGACATTCAACACTCCGGTCGTTGCTCAGGGACAGCCGGAGACAGGGAGATAGGGGGTGGCGCAGAGAGGGTCGCGGACTCCTCGACATCATCGCGGGACATCCGGCACTCCGGTCACCACTACGAGACCTCCGGAGACAGGGGGGCACGCAGAGGGGGTCGCAATCTCCCGGCCTTCGTCACGGGACGTCCAACACTCCGGTCAATACTCCAGGACAGCAAGTCATAGGAAGACAGGGAGACGGGACAGGCGTTAGACAGCTCATGAGATTGTAGTAGGCGGACATAGCAATAGATACAAGTGGTAGGCATATATGTGAATGGAGTAGATATATGAAGTAAGCGTATTATGTGAATAGAATAGAAGTACTTAACCCAGCAATGAAACCGCGTTGACTGTTAATCTGTTAACAGTCTGTTAATCAGTTGACAGGACCACGGACAGACGGCGGTGAATAGCTGATCCAAGGCCTCAGAGGTGCATGTAGAGCAGTCACTACAAGCTTGGCCAAGACCCCGAGGCATCCATCACCTTGGTCAGCGCCAGGAGACGGGTACTCAGAGAGAAGGGGGAGGGAGGGGGGGGAGGGGGAGGGGGGGAGAGGGGGGGGGGAAGAGTTAGAGAGTTCCCATGTTTGTGGTGCTGCAAAGGAGCAGACATGTAGTACCCTGTGAATGAATGAATGAATGAAAACTTTATTTAACAGATTGCAGAATGGGTACAATACAGTACGGCTCAATACATACAATTGTTAAGGGGATGCAGACCTGAGAAAGACGTTTGTCTTGTTTCCATCAGGGTCCCCCTTTCCATCAGGGTCCATGTAGTACCCCGTAGTGCCATGTAGTACCCTATAGTACCCCATAGTGCCATGTAGTACCCCGTAGTATCCTGTAGTACCCTGTAGAGCCATGTAGTACCCTGTGGTGCCTTGTGGTACCATGTAGTACCCCGTAGTGCCATGTAGTTCCATGTAGTGCCATGTAGAGCTATGTAAGCCATGTAGTACCCTGTAATGCCATGCAGTACCATGTAGTACTCTGTGGTACCATGTAGTACCCTGTACCCTAACTAAACTACCCTATAGTAAACTACCCAGTGGTACCATGTAGTACCCTGTACCATAACTAAACTACACAGATTAATCTAAAGGTCAGTCCCCGACCAGGTGAGATCAAGGTAGGTTGAAGGAGAGAGAGAAAAGATGAGTCTTAAGCAAGGATTTAAAAGCTTCGACAGAGCAGGCGCCCCTGATGACGGCAGGTAATTTGTTCCACAGGTAGGGAGCGCGGTAGACAAAGGCTCTGTGGCCGGCGGATTTCTTTTTAACCCTAGGGGTCGATAGAAGCCCCGCATTTTGTGAGCGCAGAGCACGAGCGGGCGAGTATCGGGAGATGAGATCGGATAGATAGAGCGGTGCAAGCCCATTTAAAATTTTGTAGGTGAGGAGTAGCACTTTAAAGTCAGAGCGGGCTTGGATAGGAAGCCAATGTAGGGCGGACAAAACTGGTGTGATGTGATACAATTTTCTAGTTCTAGTTAGTATCCGTGCAGCCGCATTTTGCACGAGTTGAAGATTTTTGATGCTTGAATTAGGTAGGCCTGTCAGTATCACAGGGAGGATTAAGACTGTTCATAGGAATTTGATTATGCCCGTCAATTTCCTGCCTCTGCCGTCATGGGATGAGCCAGAGATTGAGGTGTCTATTCCTGGCACTGTTCCTAGTGAGGAAATGACAGATGATTCTGTTCAGGATGAGCTGAGAACTGCCCGGTGGGTTGCTCATCTTCCTGAGTCCAGCGTGGAGGGGGTAGTAGATACCAGGATAGGGATGGGTGTATCAGAGCCAGCAGAGGAGCAGGTGGGAAGTATGGGTAGTGATCAATATCGTAGGATTACACTTGGGACACATAATGGTGAGGAGCAGGAGTGTAAGCTGAAGAAACCACGCCATTTTTGGATGGAGGGACCAGATGTAGATGTTGAATCAGAGGAGTCATACTCTGTGATTGTTTATCAGGACAGTGATCAGTCGTCAGACACGACGACTGTGGAATCGGGCACTGAGGACATGATGGCTCCGGGGAGGGCCCCCTGTAGTTCATCCTTACTTGTTCCAGTGTGTGAACCTGAGTCGGTTATGTCGGGCACTGAGGACATGATGGCTCCAGGGAAGGCCCCCTGTAGTTCATCCTTACTTGTTCCAGTGTGTGAACCGGAGTCGGCCATTGTCACTGTCAAACCGAGTGTAGTTGGGGTACCTCAAGGGGTTTACACTAGGCTGGGGAGGTTTATCAGGCCGGTTAACAGGCTCATTCAGACGATGGCTGTACAGAGAGTCAGGACTCTGCTGTCATCTTAAAAGGTGATTCAAAATTTTTTTTGGTGATTCTTTTTATTTATAACATTTTTTTTTCTTTCCTTTCATTGATTTTGCTGTTTGATTTTCTTTGAGTCATACTGGTGGTTACGGTTGTCTATTGCATTAGACATGATTTGGTAATTTTGGTGTATTTCATGGTATAAATATGTACATGGCATGTTTTTTTGCCTGTGGTTAGATGAGGGATTAGCTACCCTTTATTTTTCCTGATCCTTTATCGGATAGCTTTTGAGCTGGTCAACCTATTTTCTAGGTTTGGAATTAAGGGAATACACCGGGTTACATGTGACGCGTTGATTCATTGTAATTTTTTTTTTTATTTTCTATTTCTTTGGTTTATACTTACGCTGTTGAGTTGGTTGAAGGGAACACTATCCATGATCTGGCATAAAACAGTAGGGGAGAATGTAGCAGAGTGAAGTTGTTATGCTAGAATCATGGACAGAAACTGTTATCTCTTATCTTAAATAAGTAGGCCAAGACGGAAACACTCTTATTTTGAAGGAACAAAGTGGACCGAGCTCACTCTAGTGTTGTGGAGGGGTGCCTTGGTTACTAGCTTATATTAAATTCCTCACATTGAGTTATTGATTCTCCAAACGAAATTCCTTTTTGGGTCTTTTATAATGGGTTTAGAGAAGATAGGATATCTTTCCATTGAATATTTGTTGTATTGTAAATACGTTCAACTAATGTACACAATGGTTTAGCCGGTTTGTCGACGAGAGACACGCCGGCGGAAGTGCTCGCCCTCTTTGAGTTTTGCCGAGCACGAGAGCACAGGTACATGCTTTCAGTTACCTAACATTGGATTTAATTGCTATGTATAACTTGTAAAATTGATTTATGAACAGGTGGCACTGGCGTCAGCCACTGGTGGTGGTGGGCCGGCTGAACTAGAGGCTGCCGCTTCCTCTTCTCTGTCGCTAGCATCAATAATAATAACAACGTTAGCATTCTCGTCCTCTCTGCCCGCGGCACCTGGCTCAGCCTCTTTAACGTTGCTGCTACTAGTGCTAGCCAGGCTAGCCTTACCTGATGGGGTGAAAAAAGTAGCGATAGTTGGTATGCTTTGCCGAAGTAACGCGCTCTTTCTGTCCCTTTCCTGTTTAGACTTTAACTTAGCAGCTCCGCTTTCCCACCGGTTTACTTTTTTATCCATGTTTTTTGAGTGTCACAGTCATATGATCAATTGATCATACAGTACTACTCGAGACGAGTCTTAGCCTACTTGATCAACTTGCAAGTGCAATTCTCGCGATCAGTGGTCACCTGACCTGACCTGACAGTGACCCCTGGACCTGGACGTCAGTGTCACGTAGACTCAACGTCTCTCACCCCTCATTATCAAACAATTTGCAATACAAAAAACTTAATAAAAATAGATAGATAAGAGATGAGATGATACTAGTAGTCACTATAGATGCTGTGAAAGTAAACGCTGGATGAGGATCTGATTATATATATATTTTTTTACTAGTGTGTAGTGTGGAGGCCCCTAGTCGCGTTATTTCTAAACCTAGCCGCATTTCTGGCAAGACGCTCTCTGATTGGCCGACGCCTGTTTCTACACTGGTTAAGCTTGGCACTCTTTCGAAGTTGGTTAAGGTTAGAGTTTGTCTTAGAGCGTGACGATAGAACGCCATGTAGTTTGCAGGCTGTTTGACGAGGAAATGGGCAAAGACACAGCTTGTCACGCGATTGGGCAAACATGTCAGTGGCCAATCAGAGAGCGTCTGCCAGAAATGCGGCTAGGTTTAGAAATAACGCCCCCTAGGGCCCTAGTCACTAGGGGGAGCTCGATGATATCCGCTATCAGCACCGACGGGTCTCTGCTGTCTGTCATGAATAATGATCCCAATCTGCCTTATTTGTGTCGGGCTGTGTCTATTCTTTTACCAACGGATTTCCATTTCCGCGTTCGCGTTCTGCGATCTGATTGGCCACTGACGTTTCTTAGGCGACTCTTTCGAAGTTGGTTAAGGTTAGAGTATGGAATCAGGGCTGGTGTTCTATCTCCCTGCTCTAAGACAAACTCTAACCTTAACCAACTTCGAAAGAGTGCCTAAGCTTAACCGGTGAAAGAAAGAGGCGTCACACGATTGGCGCTACCAGAAACGTCAGTGGCCAATCAGAGCGCAGAACGCGAACGTGGAACTGGAAATCCGTTGGTAAAAGTATTCAGGCGTCGGGGCTGGGATGTGGAGATGCAAGTTTTGACTTTTTATTGCTGTTTTTACCTCAAACGGAAAACCTCAAACTCTTATGAAGAGGAGAAAAAATACTCAAGATTAACCACTTGCAGACGGCAGGGTGTGACGTACTGTATATTTTAGTTGATGAAATATTTTTGTTGACTAAATATTTTAGTTGATGAAATATGTTTTCATTCAGTGTCACAGTATGACATTGATCTCCAAAATAAGAAAAAAAATTAAATAAAATGTGGGGCCTCTAGTGACGAGGGGCCTCCAAAAATGTTTAAAATAAAAGTTAAAAAAAAATAAACAAATATTTGGGGCCTCTAGTGACGAGGGGCCTCCAAAAGAAAAGAAAATAAAAGTTAAAAAAATAATAATAATAATAATTTGGGGCCTCTAGTGACGAGGGGCCTCCAAAAGGCCTTGAGTGACGAGCGGCCTCCAAAAAAATAAAAAATTAAAGTTAAAAAAAAATTAAAAGAAAATGTGGGGCCTCTTGTGACGAGGGGCCTCCAAAAGGCCTCTATAGTGACGAGTGGCCTCAAACAATAAAAAATTAAAGTTAAAAAAAAATAAAAAAAAATGTTGGGGCCTCTAGTGACGAGGGGCCTCCAAAAAATAAAAATAAAAAAAATAATTTTTAAATTTTTTATTTTTTTTATTTTTTTTTGATGCCCCTCATCACTAGAGGCCCACGGGCCGCGGCCCGGTCGGCCCGGTCGTTAATCCGGCCCTGGGCGCGGCTCACGTTGCGCCTGTCTGCTCCCGGCTGCCCTTGGGGGGGAAGGACGACGGGATGGGTTAATCGCAGAGACAAATCGCATACATGCATCGCATGCATGCCGATTAATGACCTGAGCAGGTCCTAAATTATTATTATTATTATTACATTTTGTGCAAAGGCCAGACACGTTTGTTCCACCTACTTGCGGATTCACATCGGAGACCCCCCGAATCGTGCGCTTTGCTTACACTGATTTTACAACAAATCGCTAGCACTGCTAGATGTTCGGCTGCAACCTGCCATCCCTCCAGGACCTGTACGCCTCCAGAACCCTGAAGCGTGCAGGTAAGATTGTGGCTGACCCCTACCACCCCGGTCACAACCTGTTTGAGTCACTCCCCTCTGACCCCTACCACCCCGGTCTGTTATGGTTTGTTAACAACCCCAACAGCACGGCACAGACAGGTAGTTCAGAGTTAGCCAAAAACCAGGGCGTATTTATTTCAAGAACAGAAGAGCAAAAACAGAAAGCACCAGGGGAGAAATGTTCTTGGGCAGAGTAGTCTGCGGCTCTGCAGCTTGCTCAGGGCAGAGACGGCACTGTGGCGTTGCGCCTCTGACTCTGCGGCTCTGCAGCTACTTGGAGATCCGCTCGGGAAGGAACAGAGAGAGAAAATGTCAACAAACGAGCGTCAGGAAAACAAGGCAGTCCAGAATTGTTTAGCTGAGTCCAGTACTAACAAAAACGGCACATCTTCAGTGTTACCCAAACACACAAAAAACAGAAAGGTCCCGAGTCCAGGAAGATGCAAGGAAAAACAGAGTATCCAAAAAGTACATTCCAAAACTCACCAAGGCGCAATTGCGCAAAGGGGGCAACGAGGCACAGATCCAACGGATGGCAGAGAGTAGCAACAGCGGCGACTTCCATAGACGTCCTGGAGAAAACAGACGAGGTACAGCACGGGAGGAAAACAAGCAGCAGCTAGTGGTAAGCCCAAAACGACAAGACACAGAACGTTAGGAACACCAGAGTATATAAGGGCTCCACCGAGCTGATTAGAAACTCACTTCAGGTGCGCGAAGGTAATTGGTACCTGGAAGCGTGCGGAATCGGACCAAGCCTCACAGTACCCCCCCCTCCACGGGAGCCACCCGGCGACCTGCCCGTCCTCAGCTTCCCCGGATGGGACCGATGGAAGTCGGTGATCAGGGCGGGGTCCATGATGAGCTGGCGGGAGACCCAGCTCCGTTCCTCCGGACCGTATCCCTCCCAGTCCACCAGGTACTGGAAACCCTGTCCCCGCCGTCGGATGTCCATGAGCTGACGGACCTTCCACTGGGGGTGTCCGTCCACCATCTCGGGAGGAGGCGGATCTGGAGCAGGAGGCATCAGGGGACTGAGAGAGACAGGCTTAACCCGGGACACATGAAAAACGGGATGAATGCGCATGGACGCAGGAAGCTTTAGACTCACCGCCGCGGGACTGAGCACCCTCTGGATCTCAAAAGGGCCGACGAACCGGGGGTTAAGCTTCTTGGCCGAGGATCGAAGCAGAAGATCCTTGGCGGACAACCATACCCTCTGCCCAGGGTGGTACGTCGGCGCAGGGATCCGGCGTCTGTCAGCTCCCCGACTGGCGCGCTCCGATGCCCGGAGCAGCGCAGTCCTGGTGATCTCCCAGACTTGACGACACCGGTCGAGATGATCCTGCACGGAGGGAACTGCCACTTCCGACTCCTGTGCAGGGAAAAGAGGGGGTTGGTAGCCCAGGGATACCTCGAATGGCGAGAGGCCGGTGGCGGAACTGACCAGGGAGTTGATGGCGTACTCGACCCAGGGGAGGAACCGGCTCCAGGAAGCGGGTCTCTCGGCGGCAACACAACGGAGAGCAGACTCCACGCTCTGGTTCATCCTCTCTGTCCGTTAGTCTGGGGATGATAACCAGACGAAAGACTGACAGTTGCCCCCAATCCCTTGCAAAAGGCCCACCATACCTGGGAAGTGAACTGGGGACCCCGGTCCGAGACGACGTCCTGGGGGAAACCATGGAGGCGGAACACATGGCTTGTCAGGAGGTCCGCTGTCTCGGAAGCTGAGGGAAGCTTGGGAAGGGCCACGAGGTGAACCCCCTTGCTGAACCGATCCACCACAGTCAGAAGGCACGTGTTTCCCTGGGACGATGGAAGACCTGTGACGAAGTCCAACGCCACATGGGACCAAGGGCGGCTCGGAATGGGAAGTGGCTGTAATAGCCCGGAGGGTGCCTGGTGGGAGGCCTTGCTGCGGGCGCAGACCATGCAGGCCAGAACAAACTCCTTGACGTCGTTCCTCATGGTGGGCCACCAGAATCGACGAGCCAGGAAGGAGAAAGTGCGATGAATGCCGGGGTGGCAGGCAAACCGGCTGGTATGGCCCCATTGGAGAACCCGGGACCGGACTCGGGATGGAACGTAGGGCACGCCTGACCACGGTTTCGATGCCCAAGGTGACCACTCCCACCACCCTGGCCTCTGGGAGGATGGGAGTCGGATCCTCAGTGGTTGGAGCCGGGACAGAGAGTCTGCCTTCGTGTTGCGGGACCCAGGGCGAAAGGTCAGCGAGAAGTCGAACCGACTGAGGAAGCTGGCCCACCTTGCCTGCCGGCCGTTGAGGCGCTTGGATGCACGGATGTACGTCAAGTTCTTATGGTCCGTCCAAATGGTGAACGGTTCCTCGGCCCCCTCCAGCCAATGACGCCACTCCTCCAAGGCAGCCACTACCACCAGCAGCTCCCGATTGCCAATGTCATAGTTCCTCTCGGCAGGAAGGAAACTACGTGAGTGGAAAGCGCACGGATGGACCTTCTGGTCCGTCGCCGACCGCTGAGACAAGATAGCCCCTAGTCCAGTATCCGAGGCGTCCACCTCCACAATGAACTGCCTCTTGGGGTCTGGGTGGAGCAAGACCGGGGCGGTGGTGAACCTCTTCTTGAGGGAACGGAATCCAGCGCAGGCCGCTGGAGACCAGTCAAACGGCAGGGAGGGAGAGGTCAGCCTGGTAAGGGGTTCCGGCCACTCCTCCACGGCCCGGATCTTGCGAGGGTCAGCTCGGGTCAGGCCGCTTTCCACGATGAAGCCTAGGTAATCGACGGAGTCAGAGTGGAAACGGCACTTCTCTGCCTTAACGAAGAGCCGATTGTGGAGGAGGCGCTCCAGCACACGGCGGACATGCTGGACGTGTTCCTCGAGGGTCTTGGAGAAGATGAGGATGTCGTCCAGGTATACCACCACAAACTCCTCGAGCATGTCACGGAGGACGTCGTTCATGAGCGCCTGGAATACCGCCGGAGCGTTGGTGAGGCCTACTGCCAAAGACTCATAGATGTACTTATCCATCGCTGCCTTCTCAGGGACGGTCAGACTGTAGAGGCGGCTGCCGGGAAGGGGGGCCCCTGAGCGGAGGTCGATGACACAGTCGTAAGGCCGGTGAGGCAGAAGGGCCTGAGCCCGGGACTTGCTGAAAACCTCCCCGAGGTCGTGGTACTCGGGGGGAATAGTTGAGAGGTCCGAGGGCGGCACACAAGGAGAACTCCGGGGCGAAGGACTGGACGCCGCCTGAAGACACTGGGCATGACGGAAGGAGCTCCACCCCCTGATGGTACCGGAGGACCAGGCGATGTGGGGCTCATGCAGCGTGAGCCAGGGCCGACCCAGGACTACTGGGACAAGAGGGGATCTGGTAATAAAGAACTGGAGTCCCTCAACGTGGTTACCAGCAATGGTGAGGAGGACAGGACAGGTGCGTTGAGTGATGTCAGCCAGGCGGTGCTGATCCAGCGCGAAAACCTCCAAGGGCCTCTCGAGGTCCTCAAGTGGAATGTTGGCCTGGGTGGCAAACTCAACGTCCAGGAAACTCTCATCAGCACCCGAGTCAATGAGTGCACCCACAGTCGCCCGCTGGTCAGCCCAGGCTAGGGTGATGCTCGTCAGACGGACAGGTGGTGCACGGGTGTGGGAACAGGAAAAACGGCTCACCAGGATCTCCCGGCGTCCCGGCGAGCCTGGTCTTTTGGCCGGGTAGGACAATTGAAGATACGGTGTCCCTCCCGGCCGCAGTAGAGACAAAGGCCGGACCTGAGCCTGGACTCCCGTTCAGCCGGGCTAAGGTGTGTGCGTCCCAGCTGCATGGGTTCCTCCTTGGTCACAGACCGGGAGGGGAAAGGGCCACCAGTCGCGGAGGGGACAGGTCGGTCAGCAGTACAGTCACGAGTACGGGGGGTCTGGGGAACGTCTGGGGGTCCCAGTCGTGCTCTCTCACGCCTTCTCTCCCGGAGGCGTCCGTCGATGCGAATAGCGAGGCTGATTAGGCCCTCGAGAGAATCGGGCTCCTCTCGGTTCGCGAGCTGGTCCCTTACAGCGTCGTTGAGCCCCTTCAGGAAGGTGAGATGAAGCGGCCGATCGTTCCAACCGCTCTCGTTGCGGCCAGTCTGAACTCCAGCGCGTAGTCGGTGACACTGCCACTGCTCTGCCGGAAGGTGCCCAACCGAGCTCCCGGGTCCTGGCCACGAGCTGGGTGGTGGAAAACCCTTCGGAGCTCTTCCACGAAGTCTGGGTAGGAGAAACAAAAATCAGCCCTCATAGACCAGGAAGCAGTAACCCACTGTGCTGCTCGACCTGTGAGCAGGTTAGTCATGTAAGCTACTCGGGTTGATGAAGGAAAACCAACTCACATTGCATGATGAATGTGGCACAATCCTCGAAGTTACCGTCGAACAAATGTGGTTCGGAGAGACGGGGCTCCCGAGGTTCGAGGTCGGGAGGTGCGGGGTCTGTCGCGGCGGCGGGTGGTGATCTGGCTGGGACTCCTGGCACAGGTGGGGTTAAAAGAAGGGTGTTAAATGCTGCACTGAGAGCCTGTAGCTGGTGCAGAATATCAGCCTGCTGATTACCCTGGGTAGTCTGCTGGGTGGCCAGAGTCTCAAGAGACTCCTGAATAGGCTGGACCTGGGCCCGGAGGTCCTGAACAGCAGCCGCAGCCGCACCTAACTGTTGGGTGTGGTCGTTGGTCAACTGGATCTGGACCGCCAACGCTGCCCTAACTCTGTCTGTGTCGGCTGGGGTCGACATGGTCGGGTCGTAATGTTATGGTTTGTTAACAACCCCAACAGCACGGCACAGACAGGTAGTTCAGAGTTAGCCAAAAACCAGGGCGTATTTATTTCAAGAACAGAGAAGAGCAAAAACAGAAAGCACCAGGGGAGAAATGTTCTTGGGCAGAGTAGTCTGCGGCTCTGCAGCTTGCTCAGGGCAGAGACGGCACTGTGGCGTTGCGCCTCTGACTCTGCGGCTCTGCAGCTATTTGGAGATCCACTCGGGAAGGAACAGAGAGAGAAAATGTCAACAAACGAGCGTCAGGAAAACGAGGCAGTCCAGAATTGTTTAGCTGAGTCCAGTACTAACAAAAACGGCACATCTTCAGTGTTACCCAAACACACAAAAAACAGAAAGGTCCCGAGTCCAGGAAGATGCGAGGAAAAACAGAGTATCCAAAAAGTACGTTCCAAAACTCACCAAGGCGCAATTGCGCAAAGGGGGCAACGAGGCACAGATCCAACGGATGGCAGAGAGTAGCAACAGCGGCGACTTCCATAGACGTCCTGGAGAAAACAGACGAGGTACAGCACGGGAGGAAAACAAGCAGCAGCTAGTGGTAAGCCCAAAACGACCCGACACAGAACGTTAGGAACACCAGAGTATATAAGGGCTCCACCGAGCTGATTAGAAACTCACTTCAGGTGCGTGAAGGTAATTGGTACCTGGAAGCGTGCGGAATCGGACCAATCCTCACACGGTCACAACCTGTTTGAGTCACTCCCCTCTGACCCCTACCACCCCGGGCACAACCTGTTTGAGTCACTCCCCTCTGACCCCTACCACCCCGGTCACAACCTGTTTGAGTCACTCCCCTCTGACCCCTACCACCCCGGTCACAACCTGTTTGAGTCACTCCCCTCTGACCCCTACCACCCCGGTCACAACCTGTTTGAGTCACTCCCCTCTGACCCCTACCACCCCGGTCACAACCTGTTTGAGTCACTCCCCTCTGACCCCTACCACCCCGGTCACAACCTGTTTGAGTCACTCCCCTCTGACAGGAGGCTGCGGTCCATCAGGGCCAAAACCTCACACCACAAGAACAGTTTCTTCCCCTCTGCAGTGAGCCTCATCAACAAGGCTCAGGACACTCACTGACACCCCCCCCCCCCCCCACTGTGTTACATTAACACACCCTACTGGACTATATACTTGCCCACTGTATTGTTACTTCATTCTAATTCGTGTATTATAATTGTATAATTGACCACATCTGCCCACTTGTACAGCCCTGGCCTATATTATTTCATAAATATATTATTCTATTGTCTTAACTTAGCTCATATTTCATTTCATTTTTACTCCACCACTTTATTGTATTATCTGTCTTTATTAATGTCTGTCCGCTAATGTTGCACCAGTAACGTCAAACGCAAATAATTTGTATGTGAAAAGTATACTTGGCAATAAAGACCTTTCTGATTCTGATTGCTGGTACACTGTTTACAGGCAGTATGTACTAAATTAAACCATACTGCACAGATGCACACGGTTTACTGTCTACTGACAGTGTACTGAATTGAACCATATACTTCACACTGTTTACTGGCATTGTCTTGTCTACTGAAGGTAGCCATACTGCACACTGTTCACTGTCTATAAACAGTATATAGTACACTGCATTTAACCATACTGTGCACACTGTCTACTAGTCAATCCAACTTCGAACGGGAAAATGATGCAATTCAGAGAGAGAAAGGGAGAGAGAGAGAGTCTACATTAAACAAATGTTAAGAACTGTATCAGATCGAATCGTATCGAATCGCACATAATCGTTCAGTATTAAACATGTATAGTCCCAGAATTGCATCATAGCCCATGTACTGTGTCCAGTTTCATCTCCTGAGGGAGAGATGGACACCCCCAACGAGTGTACGTGAGCAGCTTGTGCGTAGGTATCACCGCAGTCATGCGTGTGTGTGTGTGTGTGTGTGTGTGTGTGTGTGTGTGTGTGTGTGTGTGTCAAAGTCCCCTGCTTTATCTTGCTATCTCGTGACTTTGAACTGGAGTCCACCCGCCCCCCTCCTCCTCCTCATCCTCCCTCCTCCTCATCCTCCTGCTCCTCCTCCTGCTCCTCCTGCTGCTCCTGCTCCTCCTCCTCTTCCTCCTCTCCTCCTCCTCCACGGGGAGCAGCGTACTGGCTCATGTTAGGCAGGCCATGCATTATGCAGCAGCTTAGATAACCGCGCTCGATCTTCATGTCCTCGGCTGCAGTCCACCTGTCGCTGCTCTGGTCGTAGTGCTCCACCTTGTAGGTGATGCGGCCATTGTAGGTTCCTCCGACCACGAAGAGCAGGTCGTCCAGCACCGCAATGCCAAAAAATCTGCGGGGGTTGAGCATGTTGGGCAGGGCGCTCCAGGAGTCAGTCAAGGGGCTGTAGGCCTCCGCGCTACGCACGACGTTTCTACCGTCCCACCCTCCCACCTGAGGACAGGGCACATGAGAGGAATGTTTTAGTGTGTGGCTCAGGCAGGCAGACACTGTATTAATCCATTTAGGGAAATGAAGGCATCACAGAAGCATTGAAAGTCAAATGATACATATCTATAAAAATATCTAGTATAAAGCATTTGTCTGTGTGCAGTGTGCACCTACCGCATAGACTTTTCCTCCGTACGCAGCGACTCCCAGGCCTTTCCGGCTGCTGCTCATGGGGGCGATCAGAGTCCACTGGTCGGTGTCTGGGCTGTAGCACTCAGCTGTGAGCAGGCTCCAGCTACCACAGATGTAAACCTGTAATAAGAAAGAATATTCTAATTTAGTTTATATATTCCATTTGATTTCATTCTACTTTAATTGTCTGTTAATGTTGATGCACCAAAGGACCCAGACACATCTTTTGTATGTGCAAGCTTACTTGGCAATAAAGACATTTATGATTTCTGATCTAACGTTCCTTGTGTTCATCTAGCACCCTGTGTCCCTCAGTTCCACCCACCTTGCCCTGGAGGGCTGCTGCCCCGGCGGTGCATCTGTGCTCCAGCATGGGTGAGATCACTGTCCACTGGTCGGTTTCAGGCTTGTAGCGCTCTGCGGTGTTCAGGGGCTTGCCTTCGGCGTCCTGCCCTCCCATGGCGTAGATACAGCCGTCCAACATGACCACGCTGAGGTGAGCGCGGTGTGAGTGCATGGGAGCCACCTGCAGCCAGCTGCGAGTGACGGGGTTGAACCTGCTCACACTGCTGAGAGGCTTACTGCCGTCCCAGCCGCCGACGCAGTAGACCAGACCGTGGAGATAAGCGGTGTCGTGCATCCACAGGGGACTCTCCCCCTCAACACTCACGGCCATCCATTCACCGGCTCGGATATCGTAAGCCTCCATGCCATTGGTCACGCTGTATTCACTAAAGCCTCCGATGGCCAATAGGACCTCCTGGGGCAGGCGTGGGCGGGTCAGGGGGTTTGGGAGCCTGCCGGAGCCAGGGGGGTTCAGGACGCTGAGGATGAGGGGCCTGCAGTCGTGGCTGTCCCTCACCACAGGGTTGTTCTGGACGTTGTTCCGGAAGTAGTCAGGCCTCATCAAGCCCATGCGAACCTGGGAAGAGACAAGCAGACAGCGGGTACAACTTAGACATCGGTTGTAGACGGTTTCTGTTGCTAGGGAACAGTTTGGACCCAAATGTTTGAGAACCACTGTACTAGGGAACCTAGTGTTGTTTTAATGTAATTCACAGTAATACAATTTTTATTTATTTTTTTATAAATGTTTTTATTTTATTTTATTTTCAAAACAGAACATATCAGTACAATAACAATGACAACCACGATGACAACAATAATAACAGTAACATGAATCATAATGACCTTGACAAGAGACAGACAAACAAACAAGAAAAAGTTAAATAATAAAAATGTAATTAAAAATAAATGTGGCTCAGGCACTAGCAACCATGTTTGTGTATCCGTAATACAATTAGTTACCTTGGGCAGCAGCAAAAGGATGTGTGTTTTACGCTCCTCACGGGAGTGGTCGATCCAACGGAGGACGGCCTTGAACACCGTCTCCTCGCTCTTCACGTTCAGGTCATCTCTCTCGATGATGTCCACCAGTTGCTGCGGGGACAGCTCCACAAACTCCTGTGAGACGCGCAGCATCTCCTCAAAGTGGCACACGATGAAGAGATGGGCCTTGCGCTTCAGGTCAGGGCAGTTGTAGATGTCCGTGAACTTCCAGATGCCGACACAGTTTTCCAGAGACAGCTGGCCTTCTAGGAAGTCAGAGCACGCTCGTACTATGCCAGTGACGCGAAGCTGGTCTGCAGCCACCAGAAGTTCTTCCACATTCTCTGCTGTCACCAGCACAAAGCGTGTGTAGGCGTACTCTATGATGAGCTGCATCATACCCGCGGACACCCCAGGGATACTGTAGACTGCTTTCTCTGAGTCGCTCCAGCGAGTGAAGAGGGCTCTGTGGGACGAGTACAGAGATATCTGATGAGTAAACAGTAAGCAACATTCTGTCCTGTGTAGTAATTAGGGCTGACCCCTATTAGTCGAATAGTCGACTAATCGGTCGAAAGGAGCCGTAGTCGACTGCCAACCTCTTAGAAGCGTGGCTAACGCTAATGGCACGCATACCAGAAGCCAACTGCCTAAGAAAACAGGCACAGAGGCACTGAAAGAGGATTTCACCCATCTAATGAACACACTAGACTAGACAAATATCAAGATGTATCCATCAGTGGACCAATTGCATGCTTTTGCAGAGGACAACAAGCCTTCAGTCGACTCCTTCAGACATTAAGCACCCCCCACAGCCCAAATGGAATGATAAAAATATATATATATATATATATATTATACTTATTTTTTATTTTTTTATATAGTCGACTAACAGCACATTTTGGCCAATCATAGTCGACTATCCAAATCCTTAGTCGGGGACAGCCCTAGTAGTAATATATTTTCACTGTAGAAGTATACGGTCTTAGCACAGTAGAAGTATAGTATCTTTTTACAGTAGAAGTAGAGTATAGTATCTGTTTACAGTATAAGGGGCAGGTAATTATAAGATTTATTCTTCTTCCTGCTCCTTTTGTCCATGGAATGGCTATTTATGATTTTTTAATGAAGAAACTATGATTGTATTATTCCATGTGGCAAATAAAAACTCTGAACTGAACTGAACTGAAAAGTACAGTATATTATCTGTTTAGAGTAGAAGTGCTGTTTACAGTAGAAGTACAGTATAGTATCTGTTTACAGTAGAAGTACAGTATATTATCTTTTTATAGTAGAAGTATAGTATATTTTTTACAGTAGACGTACAGTTTAGTATCTGTTTACAGTATAAGTACAGTATAGTATCGGTTTACAGTAGAAGTACAGTATAGTATCGGAGTCTCAAGGCGAGCACAGAGACTCAGAAGAAGCTTCTATCCCGAGGCCATCAGGCTGCTCAACGAACAATAAACACTATGCATTAACCATCAAATGCACACAGCACACACATCCACACACACACACTTTAAACAAACAACACACTGCAGCACCCACTCTCCACACTTTAGATCACCTAAACACACTTTATATTTATTGGTAAAGGATTGCACTACAACTCGTACACCTTACTGTAAATTGTACCTAAATTGTACCTCATCCCATTTCTGCTTTGCACTATATAGTATTGTATATTAGTACATTGCATAGTATATTGTATATTTTATGGTAACTCAGTTACTTCCATTCTGCATCGAACATTGTACATATGTCTATACTGAACACTGACATCTATTTTTACTTCTATTTTACATGATATACTAGTTTATTTCATATTTTATTTCATACTTATCTTGTCTAGCACAGTCTCTGGAGCGTAACAAGCATTTTGTATAAAAGTATTCTGTACTTCTGTATGACAACTATTAAAGAAACTTGAAACTTGTTTACAGTAGAAGTACAGTATGGTATCTGTTTACAGTAAAAGTACAGTATGGTATCTGTTTACTAACGAAGCTAACCTGAACGAAGCTAACCTGAACCAAGCTAAACTTACCTGAAATAGTCACTGCAGTCACACAGGAGGGCCTTGTGGGCATTAAACTCAGTGCTGTTGACTTTAATAACCACATCACAGACCCTTCCCTCCAGATGCAGCTCATTAAGGATTGTACAGGACATTGTTTCCTTTTCCATGTGGTGATTTTAAAATGGTATCTACAGAATATATTCAAGCTTACAGACAAATAGCCGGAAACAACAAGTGATATCTTCACTTGGTCTTCTGCGATCTGAGATCTTCTGAGAGAATTGTTGAATATATACTGTACACAAATGTTCTAGAATGTTCTATTATGACATCATACTGTGACATCACAAATCTTCTAGTATGTTTGATTATGACATCATACTGTGACATCACAAATGTTCTAGAATGTTTTATATGACATCATACTGTGACATCACAAGTGTTCTAGAATGTTTGATTATGACATCATACTGTGACATCACAAATGTTCTAGAATGTTCTATTATGACATCATACTGTGACCACAAATGTTCTAGAATGTCCTATTATGACATCATACTGTGACATCACAAGTGTTCTAGATTGTTTGATTATGACATCATACTGTGACATCACAAATGTTCTAGAATGTTCTATTATGACATCATACTGTGACATCACAAATGGTCTAGAATGTCCTATGACATCATACTGTGACATCACAAATGTTCTAGAATGTACTATTATGACATCATACTGTGAAATCACATATGTTCTATTATGACATCATACTGTGACATCACAAATGTTCTAGAATGTTTGATTATGACATCATACTGTGACATCCAGTGATGGGAATAAGGGCGTTATTATTAACGGCATTAGTTTTTTCAGTAACGAGTAATCTCGTATTTAATGTTGCCCAGTTGTGGCCTGTTGAGGGGCAATACATATCAAAAGTTCCAAAACATCTATTGTGTTTTGTATTTGTATGATCCACTATATAAACATAGTAATCATAATATCTACATACATGGCATTTGATTGGAGGCTAGTCTCACTTTGTCCCACAGCAACATTAAAATAGTTTAGATTTGTGTATGTTGTTTATGTAAAAAATTTACTTGAAAGTAAGGCAATAGTTACTTTCTGAAGTAACTAGTTACTTTTATAATTTGTAACTGAGTAAGTAATTTAGTTACTTTTTGGAAGAAGTAACTAGTGTGGTGGCAGACTGCCATATAAGCACATCCTATATACAGAACACCTAGGCATTTGGAGAACGGGCCATTTTCAGGTTCCATTGCTGTTAATACATAGAACCATACAGCTGGATAAATACCTGTGTATTAAAGATAGTATATCATACCAGGGCACATACCTTGATGTCCTCTGAGCAAACTGACGGAGTGGACCAGGAGGGGTGAAAGGGATATTTCTGAATATGCCTTTGTTCATGAACTCGGCCTGTGGCCTCAGATAAACTCACACAGAGGAGCTTGCAGAAGTCGATATGTGGAGTGAAACTGTGGAACAGTCTAAATGTGGTGCTAAAGCAATGTCCAAACATGAGACAATTCAAACTGATGTATAAGGAAATTATGTTCACAAGGTACAGGGATGAGGAAGGGACTTGATATTCACGGGTGTTTACATTTTTATTTTTGTTTTCTATTTTATTTTATTTTATACATATATAGTTTTTGTTTTTGTTTTGCATATATATATATTTTTTTTTCTTTTCTTTTTTATGTTTAAAATAGTACACTCATTTGAGTAGTGGAAAAGGGGTAGGATTAAATAAGTGTATACTTCTTCCTACTCCTTTTCGAACATGCAGATTGAGTTGTTTTGCTTTTTTTTGTTATTGTTTGTTGTATTCATTGCATGTTCGAAATAAAGACTTCAAATCAAATAAAAAAATCAAATCAAGTCCAAAAACCGGTTTTCACTGGTTTTGGGAAAAACAATAAGCCAAAAGTTCAATAAGTGCGCAGTTTTGACCATAATACAATTATTAGACACACCTACACTCTCACCGAACTTTGGCCAATTAGAAATTGACCTGCCTTTATTGCAACATGCCAAGGACTGAAAAACTATAAAGATGCTTCGAGACTTTAACCTGTTAGGATTTTGGTGGTTTACTCTTGTGTTGTAATAAACAATCTCCTCCTATTCATCTAAATCTGCCCGGCGTCTCTCTCTCTCCAGCCCTGACTAGTGTGTATTGTACCGGTCATAGGAATTAGCTACTAGTTTGAGACATCAAAGTAATTCTCTACTACACTAGTAACTGTAACTAGTTACTTTTTATGAGTTACTTGCCCAACACTGGTAAAGGATGGCCAGTTTATAGAGGAATATACAGTGCAGTGAATTGTGAAAGGGTCTGTAAGGATGGCCAGTTTATAGAGGAATATACAGTGCAGTGAGTTCTGAAAGGGTCTGTAAGGATGGCCAGTTTATAGAGGAATATACAGTGCAGTGAGTTCTGAAAGGGTCTGTAAGGATGGCCAGTTTATAGAGGAATATAAAGTGCAGTGGTGAGTTCTGAAAGGGGCATTTGTAGAGAAACGGACGGCAGAGTGATAGAGAACATCAAGCTTCTGCAGAGTAGTCTTGCAGGCAGACCGATAGATGGTGTCCCCAGAGTCTAGCAGGAGAATAACTGTCATTTTAACCAGAGTGAGTCTAGCAGAAAAAGTGAAAGAAGAGTGAATCCTGTACAGAAAACCAATTTTGCTTGCAACTTGTTAATATGATGGGAAAAGTGTGTTGTCCAGCCATATACCCATATACATTCAGAAATCTGCTCTAGGATCACTATGTTGAGGGGTTTTATATGGGGGGGGGGGGGAGATTGGGCACAGAACCCTTGTTACCGAACCACATGACCTTGGTCTTGGAGGTGTTCAACATAAGGCGTAAGGAGGAGAAGGCCTATCGGATGCTGTTGAAACTAGATTGTAGCAGCATAAGTACATTATGCAATAAACAAAACAAGAAGCAAACACATACTGCTGCCAATGTGCTGAGATTATTTAACCTCTTAAGCATCAGGCAAAAATGGGGCTAGTTTATTTAAATGGTAAATGGCTGCTTTTTTATATAGCAGCTTTTATCCAAAGCGCTTTACAATTTGTTGCTCACATTTGACCCATTCACTCACACATTCACACACCGACGGCGGAGGCAACCATGCAAGGTGCAAATTAGGGGTTAAGTGCCTTGCTCAAGGACACATTGACGCGCTGCCCGGGAGCAGCGGGAATCGAACCCACGGGAACCTTCGGATTGCCAGACGACTGCTCTAACTCCCGAGCCACTGTCCCCCCCTTTATTTTTTTTTTTTATTTTTTTTTATTGATCTTTTTCCCCCTCCATTTTCCTCCGATTTTCTCCCATCCCAATGTTAGTCGTTATGCCAATTCCCAATCCCCTTCCTGGTCGCTGCGCACTTACCCCCCACAGTCAGATCATCTGGGAGAGTGGAGGCTATCACGTGCTTCCTCCGACACACGTCCAGCCAATCAACCGCTTCTTTTCACCTGGCAGCGCGGATATTCTCCGAGAGGGCGTAGCATGTGGAAGGATCACACTATCCCACTCAGGTCCCATCCGCGCTTAGCAGGCGCTCCGACCGAACTGTAGGAGTCGCTGTTTACAACGACCCGGACCCACCCCGCCAGCTTCTCCCACCCTCTAATACTGCCAATTGTATTACATTACATTTACATTTAGTCATTTAGCTGACGCTTTTATCCAAAGCGACTTACAAGTTCTGTACGACAAGCCATCAGGAAGGGCACAACTCTATCAGCTGAGCAACAATGTTCATCAAAGTGTTGAGTGCTACAGTGTAGGTTAGTTTATTAGGACAAGTGCATGACAGTACGGTTAGTTAGGGTTAGGTTTTTTTTTTTTTTTTTTTTTTTTTTTTTAATTCAGATAATGGTTGAAGAAGTGCGTCTTTAGTCGACGGCGAAAGATTGGACGTGATTCGGCTGTCCTAACTGGGGTGGGTAGTTCATTCCACCATTGTGGGGCAAGGACTGAGAATAGGCGACTTCTCTTTGATGACCCTCCCGGAGCTTGGATAGGAGTAGGTCTGAGGCGGCCAGAAGATGCAGAGCGTAGGGGTCTTGAGGGTGTGTAGTTAGAGACCATTGACCGGAGGTAGGCGGGAGCGGTTCCCTTTGCCGCACGGTATGCTAGGTCGAGGGCCTTGAAGCGGATTCGTGCAGCAATGGGGAGCCAGTGCAGGTCCCTAAGAAGTGGGGTGACATGGGCCGACTTCGGTAGGTTTGAGATCAGGCGGGCCGCTGCGTTCTGAATGAGTTGAAGAGGCTTAGTGGCAGTGGCCGGGAGGCCAGCGAGCAGTGCATTGCAGTAGTCGAGGCGGGAGATGACTGTTGATTGGACGAGGAGTTGGGTGGCTTCTTTTGTCAGGAAGGGGCGTATCCTTCTGACGTTGCTCAGGAGGAATCGGCAGGTTCTGGTCGTCGCTGCGATGTGAGCAGAGAAGTTCAACTGGTCGTCGAGGACAACACCAAGGTTCTTGGCGGTCGGGGACACAGTCACAGCTGCATTCTCGACTGTGATTGAAAGGTCGGTTAGGGGGGAGGATTTGGCCGGCAGGTGGAGCAATTCTGTTTTGCTTAGGTTCAGTTTGAGGTGGTTGGACGTCATCCAGGCTGAGATGTCGGACAGACAGGCCGAGATCCGCACAGAGACGTGGATATCTGAGGGAGGGAAGGAGAGGAAGAGTTGAGTATCGTCGGCATAACAATGGTAGGAGAAGCCATGAGACGTGATAATGTTACCCAGTGATTTAGTGTAGAGGGAGAAGAGAAGGGGTCCTAAAACCGAGCCCTGGGGGACACCCGTCCGCAGGGGGCGGGTGGCCGACAGGGTCCCTCTCCATGACACTTGGTAGGAGCGGTCATTGAGGTATGATGACAGCCATGTCAGCGCAGAGCCAGCCACTCCCATTCCTGCGAGGGCCGCAAGGAGGATCTGGTGGTTGACTGTGTCGAAGGCTGCAGATAGATCTAGGAGAATCAGGACAGAGGAGAGGCCTTTCGCTTTTGCTAAGTGAAGTGCCTCTGTGACCGCAATGAGTGTGAACGGCCAGCCAAGCTGGTGACAACCCCGGAGCTGTGAGCTGGATTCGAACAGGCGAATCCAGCTCACAGCTCCGGGGTTGGTGAAGAAAGCAATCTCCGCTACGCCACCTAACCGCCCCCCTTTATTTATTTTGACGATTGCATACACAAAGTAATTTGCCATTTAAAATCACTTTGAGTGCTATATAGAGTAAGAGAGGTTTGAACACACTCAAGTAAAGGTTTTGTGTACTCACATTTCTTTTTACTGGTTGCCAGATGCCTGTTTTTAAGTTCCAGCTGAGAGGTAGGAGCTGGAAAACATAACGGTTCCATAGCCTGGTGGCGCTGTTGCTGCTCTAGGTTCCATTAACATTTACAAACATCTGTTGTGATGTTTTGTAAGAATCATTTTCTCAGCTTTATTGTAAAAGACACGGAGGGCATAGCATCATACCAGCCGGCCCGTCCCTAGATATCCTACATGAATACAATGAGACAAATAACCTCCTTAACACTCAATTAAATCTTGTATTGAGACGAATATGGCCTAAAACAAGTAAATAAGACAAAAACGATGTGGCTAACGCATGGTGCTAACATTTATAATGTCGCCTATGTTAGCTGCTAATGTTGCCAATGTTGTGCAAATGATAAAAGTGGGGCAAAGTACCTCCACCGTCTGTGTGTGTGCGGAAGGTCACGAGGGTCAACGGTGTTCAGAGTGAGAACAACATGTCTGCCACACCGACGCGGTCTACAGCGCACCGCCCAATCTAAACTCTAACGCTTTGGAAAGTACTACTAAAAGTCTGGCCTCCACGGTGGAACCAATCTATGCAAGCAACAAGGATTCTTTGGATTCTAATAGAATAGAATAGAATAGTAATACTTTATTCATCCCGAGGGAAATTTGGCACTACACTATCGCTCACGGTAAACATTTAGGTAGACAAAAACAAAAGTCACGAATACGAATAAAAATAAGCCTGAGAATAACATATGGTCCGGGATATACATTTCCTACTGTATGTTACATATACAATAAAAATATACAGTAAGTGTAACATTTTACTATGTTGGTTTAAAAGTAAAAGTCCAGGAGGATAGTACCGTCACCCTGTGCTCAGTGATGCAGTGACATGTCTGTGATCTGACACAGATATTGACCTTTTTCCAGCCACAACTTCACAACAGGTCTAACATAATCAATCATGGCCATCTATTGCCCGTTTTCTAAGCACTGAACTACAACCTTACAGTGTAATTAAGCATTACATCACGTGCAGGAGTGGTTTGTGAACAATAAACCATGCTTAGGGGTGGTCGTTAGGCCCGAGGCGCAGCCTAGGCATGGTTTATTGTTCACAAATCACGACTGCAAGTGGTCTAATGCTTTTATACAACTGCCACATTCATCCAACCTTATTGCTATACAATAAACACACATTAATCGAAGATTTATTGAAAAAACCATCCGCTAGAAAAAGTAGTTCCCACAACAACAAAAAAGACAATTTGCCTCCATGTGGAAGCAGCTCGGAAGTGCATCCAACCAACTAACACATCCAACTGTGTGTTATTGGAATGATTGAGAGAAGTTGCCTCATGTGGAAGCAGCTCGGAAATGCATCCAACGGATCCAACAAACTAACACATCCAACTGTGTGTTATTGGAATGATTGATTGAACATTTTATTACCAGATGCAGAATGGGTACAATACAGTACGGCTCAATACACACAATTGTTAACGGTATGCAGACCTACTTTCTATAGAACTTCATTCTTAGATGCTTCTATAGAAAGTAGGTAAAACAAATTAAAACGTTTTCTTTGCCCTATAGGAAAAAAAAGTTTTCTTCGCCCTATTTTTTTTTTTTTTTTTAAACCTACTTTAGAGGGCCTAAACTTAACCAGTTGGAAACCAGGCGTACAGTAATAAAATTAGCAATCAACCAATCAATCAATTCAATAGACCATGCTCACTTAAAACAGCGCAGCACTCAGCTGCTTCTCTCTCAGTCTGACTCTCCCCCGCCGTTGCAGACAGGAGTGTGTGTGTGTATGTGAATGTGTGTGTGTGTGTGTTTGTGTGGGGGTGGGTGGGTACGCCAGCGTCGGACAGTGTGAGAGTGAGCGCTGCAGTCAGGGGGAAGGAAGAAGAAATTTAAAATGAAATTGCAAATAATCAATCAATCAATCCGCGATTTTTCTTTTGTTCTACAATGACTCATGACCCATCAATTACATCATCCAACATTGTTTAAAGGACTAAGACGTTCGCCGTGACAGAATCGCTTTATATTTAGTCGTTATGACGCTATCAACATATCCATTTGTTAAAGATTATTGTCCGCCATCTTGTTTTCTCCGAAGAATCAGCACGGCGGAGTGATGTGATTCGGTTGTGGGCGGGTCCTGGGACCAGGAGCGTGGATTGTGCCCTATACATTCGTGTAAATGGACTGTTTCTGTGAGGATTGGCCCATTCCCCGCCACACGCTTCTTCAAGGTACTGTGATGATTGGTCCATTCCCCGCCACAGGCTTCAGGAGCGATTGCCAATTTCCATCACGCACCTGTTGTAGTTTGTAATTAGCGCTCCAGAGGCTTCATATACTCGGGCCTTCTATCAATCGTTGTCGGGTCATTTTGGATTACTACTGCTACTGCCTGTTCCCCCCCGTTGTTGTGCCTCGTCTACTTTTTCTCCAGGACGTCTTTGGAAGTCGCCGCTGGTGTATATCTCGATCATCCGTTGGAGCTGTGCCTCGTTGCCCGCTTTATGCGTTTGCGCTTTGGTGAGTTTTTGGAAACAAGCCTTTTGGATTATCTGTTTTTTGTGTGTTTGGATAACACTGAAGAAATACCGTTTTTGTTTTGTACTGGACTCAGCTAAGTTGTGTGTTTGGATAACACTGAAGAAATACCGTTTTTGTTTTGTACTGAACTCAGCTAACTTGTGTGTTGGTAACACCGAAGATCAAGTCACCTGTGATTTATACTGGACTCAGCTAAGGAGGACTGAACTGTACTGCCTCTGTGTACAGTTGGACTGATTATTGACCACTCTCTCTCTCTCTCCGTTTCCTCTCCGAGTTGGATCCGGGAGTATCTGCAGAGCCGCAGAGGCAGTGGCGCCTACGCCGATTCCCCACCTCTAAACCGGGAGGATCTGCAGAGCCGCAGACAACTCTGCCGAAAGCATTCTCCGTTTTGTTAATTCTGATTTGTTATTTGGCAAATTTTTTATTCTGTAATAAATACGCCCTAGTGTTTGGCTAACTCTGAACTACCTGTCTGTGCCGTGCTGTTGGGGTCGGTTTCAAACCATAACAGTTTCAGCCAATCAGAATCGAGAAATTTGCATGCCGTTGTATAATGGTATTTATGTTACAAACGCGTGCCAGAGTTGTATATCAAAGTAAAGAGCAAAGTTAAAGTTGTGACCACTATCATGTGTGTCTCAACGATTGCCCCCCTCAAAGCAAAACTTCAAAAGCACTTTGACGCATCTGATGAAGACACAGCACTCATTACTGGGATGACGAAGGCTAAATGACCTTGAGAAACGGTACATACTTCCATGACCGTTTGCCGTTCCTGAGTGGCCACGACTCGGAGGATATTCACATGTATATGACTCACTCTCGCAGTCACTCAACACACAGTACATTATTACAGTGCCAGTGCTGTAGTACTCTAGTCCGAGTCCTGGGCTGATTTTCAGGACTCGTGACTCGACTTGGAATTGAGCACTGAAGACTTGGACTTGAGCATTGACTGCATTCGGACTCGGAAGGTGCAGACGAGGACTTGGACTTCATTTATAAATAGTTATATTTTATTTTATTTTAAATCTTTTTTTGTAATAGGCCCTAATCATTTGGCATAAGATAATGATGGCTATATTAATACCGTAACAGTATGCGGCACGGTGGTGTAGTGGTTAAACACTGTCGCCTCACAGCAAGAAGGTCCAGGGTTCAATTCCCGCTTGGGGACCAGCTTTCCATGATGCCACTTACCCAGGTGGGGTATCTCCCAGGCCTTTCTGTGTGGAGTTTGCATGTTCTCCCCCGTGCTCGCAAGGGTTTCCCCCCCCCCGATAAGATAAACCCAATGGAAAAACATGCACAACAACAGATCGCTAATGCTGTGGCGTCCTTGACGAAGACGGACAGGAGCACTTGGATTGGTCCCCTGGCGCGGCTCACGTTGCGCCTGTCTGCTCCCGGCTGCCCTTGGGGGGGAAGGACGACGGGATGGGTTAATCGCAGAGACAAATCGCATACATGCATCGCATGCATGCCGATTAATGACCTGAGCAGGTCCTAAATTATTATTATTATTATTACATTTTGTGCAAAGGCCAGACACGTTTGTTCCACCTACTTGCGGATTCATGTCGGAGACCCCCCGAATCGTGCGCTTTGCTTACACTGATTTTACAACAAATCGCTAGCACTGCTAGATGTTCGGCTGCAACCTGCCATCCCTCCAGGACCTGTACGCCTCCAGAACCCTGAAGCATGCAGGTAAGATTGTGGCTGACCCCTACCACCCCGGTCACAACCTGTTTGAGTCACTCCCCTCTGACCCCTACCACCCCGGTCTGTTATGGTTTGTTAACAACCCCAACAGCACGGCACAGACAGGTAGTTCAGAGTTAGCCAAAAACCAGGGCGTATTTATTTCAAGAACAGAAGAGCAAAAACAGAAAGCACCAGGGGAGAAATGTTCTTGGGCAGAGTAATCTGCGGCTCTGCAGCTTGCTCAGGGCAGAGACGGCACTGTGGCGTTGCGCCTCTGACTCTGCGGCTCTGCAGCTACTTGGAGATCCGCTCGGGAAGGAACAGAGAGAGAAAATGTCAACAAACGAGCGTCAGGAAAACGAGGCAGTCCAGAATTGTTTAGCTGAGTCCAGTACTAACAAAAACAGCACATCTTCAGTGTTACCCAAACACACAAAAAACAGAAAGGTCCCGAGTCCAGGAAGATGCGAGGAAAAACAGAGTATCCAAAAAGTACATTCCAAAACTCACCAAGGCGCAATTGCGCAAAGGGGGCAACGAGGCACAGATCCAACGGATGGCAGAGAGTAGCAACAGCGGCGACTTCCATAGACGTCCTGGAGAAAACAGACGAGGTACAGCACGGGAGGAAAACAAGCAGCAGCTAGTGGTAAGCCCAAAACGACCCGACACAGAACGTTAGGAACACCAGAGTATATAAGGGCTCCACCGAGCTGATTAGAAACTCACTTCAGGTGCGCGAAGGTAATTGGTACCTGGAAGCGTGCGGAATCGGACCAAGCCTCACAGTACCCCCCCCTCCACGGGAGCCACCCGGCGACCTGCCCGTCCTCAGCTTCCCCGGATGGGACCGATGGAAGTCGGTGATCAGGGCGGGGTCCATGATGAGCTGGCGGGAGACCCAGCTCCGTTCCGCCGGACCGTATCCCTCCCAGTCCACCAGGTACTGGAAACCCTGTCCCCGCCGTCGGACGTCCATGAGCTGACGGACCTTCCACTGGGGGTGTCCGTCCACCATCTCGGGAGGAGGCGGATCTGGAGCAGGAGGCATCAGGGGACTGAGAGAGACAGGCTTAACCCGGGACACATGAAAAACGGGATGAATGCGCATGGACGCAGGAAGCTTTAGACTCACCGCCGCGGGACTGAGCACCCTCTGGATCTCAAAAGGGCAGACGAACCGGGGGTTAAGCTTCTTGGCCGAGGATCGAAGCGGAAGATCCTTGGCGGACAACCATACCCTCTGCCCAGGGTGGTACGTCGGCGCAGGGATCCGGCGTCTGTCAGCTCCCCGACTGGCGCGCTCCGATGCCCGGAGCAGCGCAGTCCTGGTGATCTCCCAGACTTGACGACACCGGTCGAGATGATCCTGCACGGAGGGAACTGCCACTTCCGACTCCTGTGCAGGGAAAAGAGGGGGTTGGTAGCCCAGGGATACCTCGAATGGCGAGAGGCCAGTGGCGGAACTGACCAGGGAGTTGATGGCGTACTCGACCCAGGGGAGGAACCGGCTCCAGGAAGCGGGTCTCTCGGCGGCAACACAACGGAGAGCAGACTCCACGCTCTGGTTCATCCTCTCTGTCCGTTAGTCTGGGGATGATAACCAGACGAAAGACTGACAGTTGCCCCCAATCCCTTGCAAAAGGCCCGCCATACCTGGGAAGTGAACTGGGGACCCCGGTCCGAGACGACGTCCTGGGGGAAACCATGGAGGCGGAACACATGGCTTGTCAGGAGGTCCGCTGTCTCGGAAGCTGAGGAAAGCTTGGGAAGGGCCACGAGGTGAACCCCCTTGCTGAACCGATCCACCACAGTCAGAAGGCACGTGTTTCCCTGGGACGATGGAAGACCTGTGACGAAGTCCAACGCCACATGGGACCAAGGGCGGCTCGGAATGGGAAGTGGCTGTAATAGCCCGGAGGGTGCCTGGTGGGAGGCCTTGCTGCGGGCGCAGACCGTGCAGGCCAGAACAAACTCCTTGACGTCGTTCCTCATGGTGGGCCACCAGAATCGACGAGCCAGGAAGGAGAAAGTGCGATGAACGCCGGGGTGGCAGGCAAACCGGCTGGTATGGCCCCATTGGAGAACCCGGGACCGGACTGAGTCGGGGACGAAGAGGCGACGAACAGGTACGTTGCTGGGAGCGGGATGGAAACGTAGGGCACGCCTGACCACGGTTTCGATGCCCAAGGTGACCACTCCCACCACCCTGGCCTCTGGGAGGATGGGAGTCGGATCCTCAGTGGTTGGAGCCGGGACAGAGAGTCTGCCTTCGTGTTGCGGGACCCAGGGCGAAAGGTCAGCGAGAAGTCGAACCGACTGAGGAAGCTGGCCCACCTTGCCTGCCGGCCGTTGAGGCGCTTGGATGCACGGATGTACGTCAAGTTCTTATGGTCCGTCCAAATGGTGAACGGTTCCTCGGCCCCCTCCAGCCAATGACGCCACTCCTCCAAGGCAGCCACTACCACCAGCAGCTCCCGATTGCCAATGTCATAGTTCCTCTCGGCAGGAAGGAAACTACGTGAGTGGAAAGCGCACGGATGGACCTTCTGGTCCGTCGCCGACCGCTGAGACAAGATAGCCCCTAGTCCAGTATCCGAGGCGTCCACCTCCACAATGAACTGCCTCTTGGGGTCTGGGTGGAGCAAGACCGGGGCGGTGGTGAACCTCTTCGTGAGGGAACGGAATGCAGCGCAGGCCGCTGGAGACCAGTCAAACGGCAGGGAGGGAGAGGTCAGCCTGGTAAGGGGTTCCGGCCACTCCTCCACGGCCCGGATCTTGCGAGGGTCAGCTCGGGTCAGGCCGCTTTCCACGATGAAGCCTAGGTAATCGACGGAGTCGGAGTGGAAACGGCACTTCTCTGCCTTAACGAAGAGCCGATTGTGGAGGAGGCGCTCCAGCACACGGCGGACATGCTGGACGTGTTCCTCGAGGGTCTTGGAGAAGATGAGGATGTCGTCCAGGTATACCACCACAAACTCCTCGAGCATGTCACGGAGGACGTCGTTCATGAGCGCCTGGAATACCGCCGGAGCGTTGGTGAGGCCGAACGGCATCACCAGGTACTCGTAATGACCCCTGGGAGTCTTGAAGGCGGTCTTCCATTCATCGCCCTATCGGATACGGACCAGATGGTAGGCACTCCGGAAGTCCAGTTTGGTGAAGACGGTAGCCTGGGTGAGGGGCTTGAAGGTGGAGTTCATGAGAGGAAGAGGATATTTGTTCTTAATGGTGATCTCGTTGAGTTGGCGATAGTCAATGCAGGGTCGAAGGTCTCCATCCTTCTTCCCAACAAAAAAGAAACCGGCCGCCACCGGGGAGGAAGAGGGCCGAATGAGGCCTACTGCCAAAGACTCAGAGATGTACTTATCCATCGCTGCCTTCTCAGGGACGGTCAGACTGTAGAGGCGGCTGCCGGGAAGGGGGGCCCCTGAGCGGAGGTCGATGGCACAGTCGTAAGGCCGGTGAGGCAGAAGGGCCTGAGCCCGGGACTTGCTGAAAACCTCCCCGAGGTCGTGGTACTCGGGGGGAATAGTTGAGAGGTCCGAGGGCGGCACACAAGGAGAACTCCGGGGCGAAGGACTGGACGCCGCCTGAAGACACTGGGCATGACGGGAGGAGCTCCACCCCCTGATGGTGCCGGAGGACCAGGCGATGTGGGGCTCGTGCAGCGCGAGCCAGGGCCGACCCAGGACTACTGGGACAAGAGGGGATCTGGTAATAAAGAACTGGAGTCCCTCAACGTGGTTACCAGCAATGGTGAGGAGGACAGGACAGGTGCGTTGAGTGATGTCAGCCAGGCGGTGCTGATCCAGCGCGAAAACCTCCAAGGGCCTCTCGAGGTCCTCAAGTGGAATGTTGGCCTGGGTGGCAAACTCAACGTCCAGGAAACTCTCATCAGCACCCGAGTCAATGAGTGCACCCACAGTCGCCCGCTGGTCCGCCCAGGCTAGGGTGACGCTCGTCAGACGGACACGTGGTGCACGGGTGTGGGAACAGGAAAAACGGCTCACCAGGATCTCCCGGCGTCCCGGCGAGCCTGGTCTTTTGGCCGGGTAGGACAATTGAAGATACGGTGTCCCTCCCGGCCGCAGTAGAGACAAAGGCCGGACCTGAGCCTGGACTCCCGTTCAGCCGGGCTAAGGTGTGTGCGTCCCAGCTGCATGGGTTCCTCCTTGGTCACAGACCGGGAGGGGAAAGGGCCACCAGTCGCGGAGGGGACAGGACGGTCAGCAGTACAGTCACGAGTACGGGGGGTCTGGGGAACGTCTGGGGGTCCCAGTCGTGCTCTCTCACGCCTTCTCTCCCGGAGGCGTCCGTCGATGCGAATAGCGAGGCTGATTAGGCCCTCGAGAGAATCGGGCTCCTCTCGGTTCGCGAGCTGGTCCCTTACAGCGTCGTTGAGCCCCTTCAGGAAGGTGAGATGAAGCGGCCGATCGTTCCAACCGCTCTCGTTGCGGCCAGTCTGAACTCCAGCGCGTAGTCGGTGACACTGCCACTGCTCTGCCGGAAGGTGCCCAACCGAGCTCCCGGGTCCTGGCCACGAGCTGGGTGGTGGAAAACCCTTCGGAGCAATAGAAACAAAAATCAGCCCTCATAGACCAGGAAGCAGTAACCCACTGTGCTGCTCGACCTGTGAGCAGGTTAGTCATGTAAGCTACTCGGGTTGATGAAGGAAAACCAACTCACATTGCATGATGAATGTGGCACAATCCTCGAAGTTACCGTCGAACAAACGTGGTTCGGAGAGACGGGGCTCCCAAGGTTCGAGGTCGGGAGGTGCGGGGTCTGTCGCGGTGGCGGGTGGTGATCTGGCTGGGACTCCTGGCACAGGTGGGGTTAAAAGAAGGGTGTTAAATGCTGCACTGAGAGCCTGTAGCTGGTGCAGAATATCAGCCTGCTGATTACCCTGGGTAGTCTGCTGGGTGGCCAGAGTCTCAAGAGACTCCTGAATAGGCTGGACCTGGGCCCGGAGGTCCTGAACAGCAGCCGCAGCCGCACCTAACTGTTGGGTGTGGTCGTTGGTCAACTGGATCTGGACCGCCAACGCTGCCCTAACTCTGTCTGTGTCGGCTGGGGTCGACATGGTCGGGTCGTAATGTTATGGTTTGTTAACAACCCCAACAGCATGGCACAGACAGGTAGTTCAGAGTTAGCCAAAAACCAGGGCGTATTTATTTCAAGAACAGAGAAGAGCAAAAACAAAAAGCACCAGGGGAGAAATGTTCTTGGGCAGAGTAGTCTGCGGCTCTGCAGCTTGCTCAGGGCAGAGACGGCACTGTGGCGTTGCGCCTCTGACTCTGCGGCTCTGCAGCTACTTGGAGATCCACTCGGGAAGGAACAGAGAGAGAAAATGTCAACAAACGAGCGTCAGGAAAACGAGGCAGTCCAGAATTGTTTAGCTGAGTCCAGTACTAACAAAAACGGCACATCTTCAGTGTTACCCAAACACACAAAAAACAGAAAGGTCCCGAGTCCAGGAAGATGCGAGGAAAAACAGAGTATCCAAAAAGTACGTTCCAAAACTCACCAAGGCGCAATTGCGCAAAGGGGGCAACGAGGCACAGATCCAACGGATGGCAGAGAGTAGCAACAGCGGCGACTTCCATAGACGTCCTGGAGAAAACAGACGAGGTACAGCACGGGAGGAAAACAAGCAGCAGCTAGTGGTAAGCCCAAAACGACCCGACACAGAACGTTAGGAACACCAGAGTATATAAGGGCTCCACCGAGCTGATTAGAAACTCACTTCAGGTGCGTGAAGGTAATTGGTACCTGGAAGCGTGCGGAATCGGACCAATCCTCACACGGTCACAACCTGTTTGAGTCACTCCCCTCTGACCCCTACCACCCCGGGCACAACCTGTTTGAGTCACTCCCCTCTGACCCCTACCACCCCGGTCACAACCTGTTTGAGTCACTCCCCTCTGACCCCTACCACCCCGGTCACAACCTGTTTGAGTCACTCCCCTCTGACCCCTACCACCCCGGTCACAACCTGTTTGAGTCACTCCCCTCTGACCCCTACCACCCCGGTCACAACCTGTTTGAGTCACTCCCCTCTGACCCCTACCACCCCGGTCACAACCTGTTTGAGTCACTCCCCTCTGACCCCTACCACCCCGGTCACAACCTGTTTGAGACACTCCCCTCTGGCAGGAGGCTGCGGTCCATCAGGGCCAAAACCTCACACCACAAGAACAGTTTCTTCCCCTCTGCAGTGAGCCTCATCAACAAGGCTCAGGACACTCACTGACACCCCCCCCCCACTGTGTTACATTAACACACCCTACTGGACTATATACTTGCCCACTGTATTGTTACTTCATTCTAATTCGTGTATTATAATTGTATAATTGACCACATCTGCCCACTTGTACAGCCCTGGCCTATATTATTTCATAAATATATTATTCTATTGTCTTAACTTAGCTCATATTTCATTTCATTTTTACTCCACCACTTTATTGTATTATCTGTCTTTATTAATGTCTGTCCGCTAATGTTGCACCAGTAACGTCATACGCAAATAATTTGTATGTGAAAAGTATACTTGGCAATAAAGACCTTTCTGATTCTGATTGCTGGTACACTGTTTACAGGCAGTATGTACTAAATTAAACCATACTGCACAGATGCACACGGTTTACTGTCTACTGACAGTGTACTGAATTGAACCATATACTTCACACTGTTTACTGGCATTGTCTTGTCTACTGAAGGTAGCCATACTGCACACTGTTCACTGTCTATAAACAGTATATAGTACACTGCATTTAACCATACTGTGCACACTGTCTACTAGTCAATCCAACTTCGAACGGGAAAATGATGCAATTCAGAGAGAGAAAGGGAGAGAGAGAGAGTCTACATTAAACAAATGTTAAGAACTGTATCAGATCGAATCGTATCGAATCGCACATAATCGTTCAGTATTAAACATGTATAGTCCCAGAATTGCATCATAGCCCATGTACTGTGTCCAGTTTCATCTCCTGAGGGAGAGATGGACGCCCCCAACGAGTGTACGTGAGCAGCTTGTGCGTAGGTATCACCGCAGTCATGCGTGTGTGTGTGTGTGTGTGTGTGTGTGTGTGTGTGTGTGTGTGTGTGTGTGTGTGTGTGTGTCAAAGTCCCCTGCTTTATCTTGCTATCTCGTGACTTTGAACTGGAGTCCACCCGCCCCCCTCCTCCTCCTCATCCTCCCTCCTCCTCATCCTCCTGCTCCTCCTCCTGCTCCTCCTGCTGCTCCTGCTCCTCCTCCTCTTCCTCCTCTCCTCCTCCTCCACGGGGAGCAGCGTACTGGCTCATGTTAGGCAGGCCATGCATTATGCAGCAGCTTAGATAACCGCGCTCGATCTTCATGTCCTCGGCTGCAGTCCACCTGTCGCTGCTCTGGTCGTAGTGCTCCACCTTGTAGGTGATGCGGCCATTGTAGGTTCCTCCGACCACGAAGAGCAGGTCGTCCAGCACCGCAATGCCAAAAAATCTGCGGGGGTTGAGCATGTTGGGCAGGGCGCTCCAGGAGTCAGTCAAGGGGCTGTAGGCCTCCGCGCTACGCACGACGTTTCTACCGTCCCACCCTCCCACCTGAGGACAGGGCACATGAGAGGAATGTTTTAGTGTGTGTCTCAGGCAGGCAGACACTGTATTAATCCATTTAGGGAAATGAAGGCATCACAGAAGCATTGAAAGTCAAATGATACATATCTATAAAAATATCTAGTATAAAGCATTTGTCTGTGTGCAGTGTGCACCTACCGCATAGACTTTTCCTCCGTATGCAGCGACTCCCAGGCCTTTCCGGCTGCTGCTCATGGGGGCGATCAGAGTCCACTGGTCGGTGTCTGGGCTGTAGCACTCAGCTGTGAGCAGGCTCCAGCTACCACAGATGTAAACCTGTAATAAGAAAAAATATTCTAATTTAGTTTATATATTCCATTTGATTTCATTCTACTTTAATTGTCTGTTAATGTTGATGCACCAAAGGACCCAGACACATCTTTTGTATGTGCAAGCTTACTTGGCAATAAAGACATTTATGATTTCTGATCTAACGTTCCTTGTGTTCATCTAGCACCCTGTGTCCCTCAGTTCCACCCACCTTGCCCTGGAGGGCTGCTGCCCCGGCGGTGCATCTGTGCTCCAGCATGGGTGAGATCACTGTCCACTGGTCGGTTTCAGGCTTGTAGCGCTCTGCGGTGTTCAGGGGCTTGCCTTCGGCGTCCTGCCCTCCCATGGCGTAGATACAGCCGTCCAACATGACCACGCTGAGGTGAGCGCGGTGTGAGTGCATGGGAGCCACCTGCAGCCAGCTGCGAGTGACGGGGTTGAACCTGCTCACACTGCTGAGAGGCTTACTGCCGTCCCAGCCGCCGACGCAGTAGACCAGACCGTGGAGATAAGCGGTGTCGTGCATCCACAGGGGACTCTCCCCCTCAACACTCACGGCCATCCATCTACCGGCTCGGATATCGTAAGCCTCCATGCCATTGGTCACGCTGTATTCACTAAAGCCTCCGATGGCCAATAGGACCTCCTGGGGCAGGCGTGGGCGGGTCAGGGGGTTTGGGAGCCTGCCGGAGCCAGGGGGGTTCAGGACGCTGAGGATGAGGGGCCTGCAGTCGTGGCTGTCCCTCACCACAGGGTTGTTCTGGACGTTGTTCCGGAAGTAGTCAGGCCTCATCAAGCCCATGCGAACCTGGGAAGAGACAAGCAGACAGCGGGTACAACTTAGACATCGGTTGTAGACGGTTTCTGTTGCTAGGGAACAGTTTGGACCCAAATGTTTGAGAACCACTGTACTAGGGAACCTAGTGTTGTTTTAATGTAATTCACAGTAATACAAATTTTATTTATTTTTTTATAAATGTTTTTATTTTATTTTATTTTCAAAACAGAACATATCAGTACAATAATAATAATAATAATAATAATAATAATAATAATAATAACAATGACAACCACGACGACAACAATAATAACAGTAACATGAATCATAATGACCTTGACAAGAGACAGACAAACAAACAAGAAAAAGTAAAATAATAAAAATGTAATTAAAAATAAATGTGGCTCAGGCACTAGCAACCATGTTTGTGTATCCGTAATACAATTAGTTACCTTGGGCAGCAGCAAAAGGATGTGTGTTTTACGCTCCTCACGGGAGTGGTCGATCCAACGGAGGACGGCCTTGAACACCGTCTCCTCGCTCTTCACGTTCAGGTCATCTCTCTCGATGATGTCCACCAGTTGCTGCGGGGACAGCTCCACAAACTCCTGTGAGACGCGCAGCATCTCCTCAAAGTGGCACACGATGAAGAGATGGGCCTTGCGCCTCAGGTCAGGGCAGTTGTAGATGTCCGTGAACTTCCAGATGCCGACACAGTTTTCCAGAGACAGCTGGCCTTCTAGGAAGTCAGAGCACGCTCGTACTATGCCAGTGACGCGAAGCTGGTCTGCAGCCACCAGAAGCTCTTCCACATTCTCTGCTGTCACCAGCACAAAGCGTGTGTAGGCGTACTCTATGATGAGCTGCATCATACCCGCGGACACCCCAGGGATACTGTAGACTGCTTTCTCTGAGTCGCTCCAGCGAGTGAAGAGGGCTCTGTGGGACGCAGAGTACAGAGATATCTGATGAGTAAACAGTAAGCAACATTCTGTCCTGTGTAGTAATTAGGGCTGACCCCTATTAGTCGAATAGTCGACTAATCGGTCGAAAGGAGCCGTGGTCGACTGCCAACCTCTTAGAAGCGTGGCTAACGCTAATGGCATGCATACCAGAAGCCAACTGCCTAAGAAAACAGGCACAGAGGCACTGAAAGAGGATTTCACCCATCTAATGAACACACTAGACTAGACAAATATCAAGATGTATCCATCAGTGGACCAATTGCATGCTTTTGCAGAGGACAACAAGCCTTCAGTCGACTCCTTCAGACATTAAGCACCCCCCACAGCCCAAATGGAATGATAAAAATATATATATATATATATTATACTTATTTTTTATTTTTTTATATAGTCGACTAACAGCAAATTTTGGCCAATCATAGTCGACGATCCAAATCCTTAGTCGGGGACAGCCCTAGTAGTAATATATTTTCACTGTAGAAGTATACGGTCTTAGCACAGTAGAAGTATAGTATCTTTTTACAGTAGAAGTAGAGTATAGTATCTGTTTACAGTAAAAGTACAGTATATTATCTGTTTAGAGTAGAAGTGCTGTTTACAGTAGAAGTACAGTATAGTATCTGTTTACAGTAGAAGTACAGTATATTATCTTTTTATAGTAGAAGTATAGTATATTTTTTACAGTAGACGTACAGTTTAGTATCTGTTTACAGTATAAGTACAGTATAGTATCGGTTTACAGTAGAAGTACAGTATAGTATCGGAGTCTCAAGGCGAGCACAGAGACTCAGAAGAAGCTTCTATCCCGAGGCCATCAGGCTGCTCAACGAACAATAAACACTATGCATTAACCATCAAATGCACACAGCACACACATCCACACACACACACTTTAAACAAACAACACACTGCAGCACCCACTCTCCACACTTTAGATCACCTAAACACACTTTATATTTATTGGTAAAGGATTGCACTACAACTCGTACACCTTACTGTAAATTGTACCTAAATTGTACCTCATCCCATTTCTGCTTTGCACTATATAGTATTGTATATTAGTACATTGCATAGTATATTGTATATTTTATGGTAACTCAGTTACTTCCATTCTGCATCGAACATTGTACATATGTCTATACTGAACACTGACATCTATTTTTACTTCTATTTTACATGATATACTAGTTTATTTCATATTTTATTTCATACTTATCTTGTCTAGCACAGTCTCTGGAGCGTAACAAGCATTTTGTATAAAAGTATTCTGTACTTCTGTATGACAACTATTAAAGAAACATGAAACTTGTTTACAGTAGAAGTACAGTATGGTATCTGTTTACAGTAAAAGTACAGTATATTATCTTTTTACAGTAGACATACAGTATATTATCTGTTTACAGTAGAAGTACAGTATGGTATCTGTTTACAGTAAAAGTACAGTATGGTATACGAAGCTAACCTGAACGAAGCTAACCTGAACCAAGCTAAACTTACCTGAAATAGTCACTGCAGTCACACAGGAGGGCCTTGTGGGCATTAAACTCAGTGCTGTTGACTTTAATAACCACATCACAGACCCTTCCCTCCAGATGCAGCTCATTAAGGATTGTACAGGACATTGTTTCCTTTTCCATGTGGTGATTTTAAAATGGTATCTACAGAATATATTCAAGCTTACAGACATATAGCCAGAAACAACAAGTGATATCTTCTCTTGGTCTTCTGCGATCTGAGATCTTCTGAGAGAATTGTTGAATATATACTGTACACAAATGTTCTAGAATGTTCTATTATGACATCATACTGTGACATCACAAATCTTCTAGTATGTTTGATTATGACATCATACTGTGACATCACAAATGTTCTAGAATGTTTGATATGACATCATACTGTGACATCACAAGTGTTCTAGAATGTTTGATTATGACATCATACTGTGACATCACAAATGTTCTAGAATGTTCTATTATGACATCATACTGTGACATCACAAATGTTCTAGAATGTCCTATTATGACATCATACTGTGACATCACAAGTGTTCTAGATTGTTTGATTATGACATCATACTGTGACATCACAAATGTTCTAGAATGTTCTATTATGACATCATACTGTGACATCACAAATGTTCTAGAATGTCCTATTATGACATCATACTGTGACATCACAAATGTTCTAGAATGTACTATTATGACATCATTTTGTGAAATCACATATGTTCTATTATGACATCATACTGTGACATCACAAATGTTCTAGAATGTTTGATTATGACATCATACTGTGACATCCAGTGATGGGAATAAGGGCGTTATTATTAACGGCATTAGTTTTTTCAGTAACGAGTAATCTCGTATTTAATGTTGCCCAGTTGTGGCCTGTTGAGGGGCAATACATATCAAAAGTTCCAAAACATCTATTGTGTTTTGTATTTGTATGATCCACTATATAAACATAGTAATCATAATATCTACATACATGGCATTTTATTTGGAGGCTAGTCTCACTTTGTCCCACAGCAACATTAAAATAGTTTAGATTTGTGTATGTTGTTTATGTAAAAAATGTACTTGAAAGTAAGGCAATAGTTACTTTCTGAAGTAACTAGTTACTTTTATAATTTGTAACTGAGTAAGTAATTTAGTTACTTTTTGGAAGAAGTAACTAGTGTGGTGGCAGACTGCCATATAAGCACATCCTATATACAGAACACCTAGGCATTTGGAGAACGGGCCATTTTCAGGTTCCATTGCTGTTAATACATAGAACCATACAGCTGGATAAATACCTGTGTATTAAAGATAGTATATCATACCAGGGCACATACCTTGATGTCCTCTGAGCAAACTGACGGAGTGGACCAGGAGGGGTGAAAGGGATATTTCTGAATATGCCTTTGTTCATGAACTCGGCCTGTGGCCTCAGATAAACTCACACAGAGGAGCTTGCAGAAGTCGATATGTGGAGTGAAACTGTGGAACAGTCTAAATGTGGTGCTAAAGCAATGTCCAAACATGAGACAATTCAAACTGATGTATAAGGAAATTATGTTCACAAGGTACAGGGATGAGGAAGGGACTTGATATTCACGGGTGTTTACATTTTTATTTTTGTTTTCTATTTTATTTTATTTTATACATATATAGTTTTTGTTTTTGTTTTGCATATATATATATATTTTTCTTTTCTTTTTTATGTTTAAAATAGTACACTCATTTGAGTAGTGGAAAAGGGGTAGGATTAAATAAGTGTATACTTCTTCCTACTCCTTTTCGAACATGCAGATTGAGTTGTTTTGCTTTTTTTTGTTATTGTTTGTTGTATTCATTGCATGTTCTAAATAAAGACTTCAAATCAAATCAAAAAATCAAATCAAGTCCAAAAACCGGTTTTCACTGGTTTTGGGAAAAACAATAAGCCAAAAGTTCAATAAGTGCGCAGTTTTGAATAGGAAATTGGCCATAATACAATTATTAGACACACCTACACTCTCACCGAACTTTGGCCAATTAGAAATTGACCTGCCTTTATTGCAAGTTCAAGTTCAAGTTCAAGTTCTTTAATAGTTGTCATACAGAAGTACAGAATACTTTCATACAAAATGCTTCTTACTGTTACGCTCCAGAGACTGTGCTAGACAAGATAGTATCAAATAACATAATATAGCATGTAATTTAGAAGAAGAAAAATGAGGTCACAGTGTTCGGTATAGACATATGTACAATGTTCTGAGTTACCATATAATATACAATACTATGCAGTGTACTAATGTACAGTACTATCTAGTGCAAAGCAGAAATGGGATGAGGTACAATTTTAGGTACAATTTACAGTAAGGTGTACGAGTTGTAGTGCAATCCTTCATCAATAAATATAAAGTGTGGGGAGTGGGTGCTACAGTGTGTTTGTTTAAAGTGGGTGTGTGCTATAAAGTGTGTGGAGTGGGTGCTACAGTGTGTTTGTTTAAAGTGAGTGTGTGCATGTGGATGTGTGTGCTATGTGCGTTTGGTGGTTGTTGTTGTGTAGTGTTCATTCATTGTTCGTTTAGCAGCCTGATGGCCTGGGGATAGAAGCTTCTTCTGAGTCTTTCTGTGCTCGCCTTGAGACTCCGGTATCGCTTGCCTGACCGCAGCAGTTCAAAGAGGCAGTTGTTCGGGTGACTGGAGTCTTTAATGATTCTCTTAGCCTTGCCCTTGCAACGCCAAGGACTGAAAAACTATAAAGATGCTTCGAGACTTTAACCTGTTAGGATTTTGGTGGTTTACTCTTGTGTTGTAATAAACAATCTCCTCCTATTCATCTAAATCTGCCCGGCGTCTCTCTCTCTCCAGCCCTGACTAGTGTGTATTGTACCGGTCATAGGAATTAGCTACTAGTTTGAGACATCAAAGTAATTCTCTACTACACTAGTAACTGTAACTAGTTACTTTTTATGAGTTACTTGCCCAACACTGGTAAAGGATGGCCAGTTTATAGAGGAATATACAGTGCAGTGAATTGTGAAAGGGTCTGTAAGGATGGCCAGTTTATAGAGGAATATACAGTGCAGTGAGTTCTGAAAGGGTCTGTAAGGATGGCCAGTTTATAGAGGAATATACAGTGCAGTGAGTTCTGAAAGGGTCTGTAAGGATGGCCAGTTTATAGAGGAATATACAGTGCAGTGAGTTCTTAAAGGGTCTGTAAGGATGGCCAGTTTATAGAGGAATATACAGTGCAGTGAGTTCTGAAAGGGTCTGTAAGGATGGCCAGTTTATAGAGGAATATAAAGTGCAGTGGTGAGTTCTGAAAGGGGCATTTGTAGAGAAACGGACGGCAGAGTGATAGAGAACATCAAGCTTCTGCAGAGTAGTCTTGCAGGCAGACCGATAGATGGTGTCCCCATAGTCTAGCAGGAGAATAACTGTCATTTTAACCAGAGTGAGTCTAGCAGAAAAAGTGAAAGAAGAGTGAATCCTGTACAGAAAACCAATTTTGCTTGCAACTTTTTAATATGATGGGAAAAGTGTGTTGTCCAGCCATATACCCATATACATTCAGAGATCTGCTCTAGGATCACTATGTTGAGGGGTTTTATATGGGGGGGGGGGGGGGATTGGGCACAGAACCCTTGTTACCGAACCACATGACCTTGGTCTTGGAGGTGTTCAACATAAGGCGTAAGGAGGAGAAGGCCTATTGGATGCTGTTGAAACTAGATTGTAGCAGCATAAGTACATTATGCAATAAACAAAACAAGAAGCAAACACATACTGCTGCCAACGTGCTGAGATTATTTAACCTCTTAAGCATCGGGCAAAAATGGGGCTAGTTTATTTAAATGGTAAATGGCTGCTTTTTTATATAGCAGCTTTTATCCAAAGCGCTTTACAATTTGTTGCTCACATTTGACCCATTCACTCACACATTCACACACCGACGGCGGAGGCAACCATGTGTAGCAGGTGCCACCTAGCACCTGCCACGAAATTCGACCGTGCCTCGAGTGGGAGTCGAACCCCGAGCGTCTGCACCGGGGCCGACATAACAAACCGTTGCGCCAAGAAGGGAATTCCCCTCTAAGCGCTCGGTTTATATGCCTCTGGGGAGTGAGTTTTACACACTTCTATGTGCCGTAGTCACACTATCGCGGCACATATCCGTTACATTCACCCCCCCTAAACTCACACCACCCAAGGCATCCGGGTCAACGGCACCACTGTAGCAGGTGCCACCTAGCACCTGCCACGAAATTCGACCGTGCCTCGAGTGGGAGTCGAACCCCGAGCGTCTGCACCGGGGCCGACATAACAAACCGTTGCGCCAAGAAGGGAATTCCCCTCTAAGCGCTCGGTTTATATGCCTCTGGGGAGTGAGTTTTACACACTTCTATGTGCCGTAGTCACACTATCGCGGCACATATCCGTTACACATGCAAGGTGCAAATTAGGGGTTAAGTGCCTTGCTCAAGGACACATTGACACGCTGCCCGGGAGCAGCGGGAATCGAACCCACGGGAACCTTCGGATTGCCAGACGACTGCTCTAACTCCCGAGCCACTGTCCCCCCTTTATTTATTTTGACGATTGCATACACAAAGTAATTTGCCATTTAAAATCACTTTGAGTGCTATATAGAGTAAGAGAGGTTTGAACACACTGAAGTAAAGGTTTTGTGTACTCACATTTCTTTTTACTGGTTGCCAGATGCCTGTTTTTAAGTTCCAGCTGAGAGGTAGGAGCTGGAAAACATAACGGTTCCATAGCCTGGTGGCGCTGTTGCTGCTCTAAGTTCCATTAACATTTAAAAACATCTGTTGTGATGTTTTGTAAGAAACACAGGTCGTCCAAACACACTTTATATTTATTGGTAAAGGATTGCACTACAACTCGTACACCTTACTGTAAATTGTACCTAAATTGTACCTCATCCCATTTCTGCTTTGCACTATATAGTATTGTATATTAGTAGTACATTGCATAGTATATTGTATATTGTATGGTAACTCAGTTACTTCCATTCTGCATCGAACATTGTACATATGTCTATACTGAACACTGACCTCTATTTTTACTTCTATTTTACATGCTATACTAGTTTATTTCATATTTTATTTCATACTTATCTTGTCTAGCACAGTCTCTGGAGCGTAACAGTAAGAAGCATTTTGTATAAAAGTATTCTGTACTTCTGTATGACAACTATTAAAGAAACTTGAAACTTGTTTACAGTAGAAGTACAGTATCTGTTTACAGTAGAAGTATAGTATATTTTTACAGTAAAAGTACAGTATATTATCTTTTTACAGTAGACATACAGTATATTATCTGTTTACAGTAGAAGTACAGTATGGTATCTGTTTACAGTAAAAGTACAGTATGGTATACGAAGCTAACCTGAACGAAGCTAACCTGAACCAAGCTAAACTTACCTGAAATAGTCACTGCAGTCACACAGGAGGGCCTTGTGGGCATTAAACTCAGTGCTGTTGACTTTAATAACCACATCACAGACCCTTCCCTCCAGACGCAGCTCATTAAGGATTGTACAGGACATTGTTTCCTTTTCCATGTGGTGATTTTAAAATGGTATCTACAGAATATATTCAAGCTTACAGACAAATAGCCGGAAAAAACAAGTGATATCTTCACTTGGTCTTCTGAGATCTTCTGAGAGAATTGTTGAATATATACTGTACACAAATGTTCTAGAATGTTCTTTTATGACATCATACTGTGACATCACAAATGTTCTAGAATGTTCTATTATGACATCATACTGTGCCATCACAAATGTTCTAGAATGTTCTATTATGACATCATACTGTGACATCACAAATGTTCTAGAATGTCCTATTATGACATCATACTGTGACATCACAAATGTTCTAGAATGTACTATTATGACATCATACTGTGAAATCACATGTTCTAGAATGTACTATTATGACATCATACTGTGACATCACAAATGTTCTAGAATGTTTGATATGACATCATACTGTGACATCACAAATGTTCTAGTATGTTTGATTATGACATCATACTGTGACATCACAAATGTTCTAGAATGTTTGATATGACATCATACTGTGACATCACAAGTGTTCTAGAATGTTTGATTATGACATCATACTGTGACATCACAAATGTTCTAGAATGTTCTATTATGACATCATACTGTGCCATCACAAATGTTCTAGAATGTTCTATTATGACGTCATACTGTGACATCACAAATGTTCTAGAATGTCCTATTATGACATCATACTGTGACATCACAAATGTTCTAGAATGTTCTAGAATGTACTATTATGACATCATACTGTGAAATCACATGTTCTAGAATGTACTATTATGACATCATACTGTGACATCACAAATGTTCTAGAATGTTTGATTATGACATCATACTGTGACATCCAGTGATGGGAATAAGGGTGTTATTATTAACAGCGTTAGTTTTTTCAGTAACGAGTAATCTCGTATTTAATGTTGCCCAGTTGTGGCCTGTTGAGGGGCAATACATCAAAAGTTCCAAAACATCTATTGTGTTTTGTATTTGTATGATCCACTATATAAACATAGTAATCATAATATCTACATACATGGCATTTGATTGGAGGCTAGTCTCACTTTGTCCCACAGCAACATTAAAATAGTTTAGATTTGTGTATGTTGTTTATGTAACACATTTACTTGAAAGTAAGGCAATAGTTACTTTCTGAAGTAACTAGTTACTTTTATAATTTGTAACTGAGTAAGTAATTTAGTTACTTTTTGGAAGAAGTAACTAGTAACTGTAACTAGTTACTTTTTATGAGTAACTTGCCCAACACTGGTAAGGATGGCCAGTTTATAGAGGAATATACAGTGCAGTGAGTTCTGAAAGGGTCTGTAAGGATGGCCAGTTTATAGAGGAATATACAGTGCAGTGAGTTCTGAAAGGGTCTGTAAGGATGGCCAGTTTATAGAGGAATATACAGTGCAGTGAGTTCTGAAAGGGTCTGTAAGGATGGCCAGTTTATAGAGGAATATAAAGTGCAGTGGTGAGTTCTGAAAGGGGCATTTGTAGAGAAACGGACGGCAGAGTGATAGAGAACATCAAGCTTCTGCAGAGTAGTCTTGCAGGCAGACCGATAGATGGTGTCCCCATAGTCTAGCAGGAGAATAACTGTCATTTTAACCAGAGTGAGTCTAGCAGAAAAAGTGAAAAGTGAATCCTGTACAGAAAACCAATTTTGCTTGCAACTTGTTAACACTTTGATTGCCTAAGGCTAAATTCATGATATACCATAGGTTGCCGGCTCTATTTGTCTATGGAGAAATTCCCCTTCTTTGCAGGGCTATAACTTTTTAAATTCTATTGCTAAATTGCAATTATTAGGGCCCATTCAATGTCCTATATGTATTGTTCAGGGTGAAGCAACGTTAAACTTTTTCATTCACATATTCATACTAAAGTATGGTCTAATGTATAAGTATGTTTTCATCTCTTTCTGCAGCTTTCTCCAGAACGTGATCTATAGCCCCAAATGCATTATATTGATGATGAAATACAGTTTGATGGCAATCGGCGCGATATAAAAAATTCCAACTAGACATGGTTCTAGAAGTTACTACACGTCATCTGATGTTGACCGGATGGGTGAGGGAGCGTTTATAATTCCGTGGGCAACATTATACCATTCATCTAGTGTGGGTCATATGTTCATCGGATCAGTTAGTATAGGAGACATTGAAAAATAACGCTGAATCTTACCGTATCTTCCTCGCGCCGTTGGGCGATGAGCGTGGAACAGACATTTTCCTATTATGGGATGTAGAAATATCGGGTCCATTTCCAGCTTGTATAATAGTATATACGTCCAAATCATGTTGTTTATCGAGTTATTCGCAACGGATCGCTATGTATTGTGACGAGCTAGAGTGCCGGGATATATACCGAGTGCCCGGAAGTAATATGGGTGAATAGCACATCGTCCAAGTAGCTTCCTGTTAGGCGATTGCGCCGATCGGCCACCAGATGGCGCTCTTGAACCGCTAGAGGGTCCAGTGGGGCTTTTTGGTGGGTCTCAGGCCAGCGGATGGGAAATATGAATCCGATCACAGATTTTTGAAATATTGATATCAAAGACGAGTTACGGCGTCTTGGGCAACTTGAGCATGGCGGGGAAGGACGCCTAAAAGCGTCTTCCGGCAGTTAAAGTGTGATGGGAAAAGTGTGTTGTCCAGCCATATACCCATATACATTCAGAAATCTGCTCTAGGATCACTATGTTGAGGGGTTTTATATGGGGGGGGGGGATTGGGCACAGAACCCTTGTTACCGAACCACATGACCTTGGTCTTGGAGGTGTTCAACATACGGCGTAAGGAGGAGAAGGCCTATCGGATGCTGTTGAAACTAGATTGTAGCAGCATAAGTACATTATGCAATAAACAAAACAAGAAGCAAACACATACTGCTGCCAACGTGCTGAGATTATTTAACCTCTTAAGCATCGGGCAAAAATGGGGCTAGTTTATTTAAATGGTAAATGGCTGCTTTTTTATATAGCAGCTTTTATCCAAAGCGCTTTACAATTTGTTGCTCACATTTGACCCATTCACTCACACATTCACACACCGACGGCGGAGGCAACCATGCAAGGTGCAAATTAGGGGTTAAGTGCCTTGCTCAAGGACACATTGACGCGCTGCCCGGGAGCAGCGGGAATCGAACCCACGGGAACCTTCGGATTGCCAGACGACTGCTCTAACTCCCGAGCCACTGTCCCCCCTTTATTTTTTTTTTATTTTTTTTTAATTTTTTTTATTATTGATCTTTTTTCCCCTCCATTTTCCTCCGATTTTCTCCCATCCCAATGTTAGTCGTTATGCCAATTCCCAATCCCCTTCCTGGTCGCTGCGCACTTACCCCCCACAGTCAGATCATCTGGGAGAGTGGAGGCTACCACGTGCTTCCTCCGACACACGTCCAGCCAATCAACCGCTTCTTTTCACCTGGCAGCACGGATATTCTCCGAGAGGGCGTAGCATGTGGAAGGATCACACTATCCCACTCAGGTCCCATCCGCGCTTAGCAGGCGCTCCGACCGAACTGTAGGAGTCGCTGTTTACAATGACCCGGACCCACCCCGCCAGCTTCTCCCACCCTCTAATACTGCCAATTGTATTAGTGTGAACGGCCAGCCAAGCTGGTGACAACCCACGAACGCAATCTCCGCTACGCCACCTAACCGCCCCCCTTTATTTATTTTGACGATTGCATACACAAAGTAATTTGCCATTTAAAATCACTTTGAGTGCTATATAGAGTAAGAGAGGTTTGAACACACTGAAGTAAAGGTTTTGTGTACTCACATTTCTTTTTACTGGTTGCCAGATGCCTGTTTTTAAGTTCCAGCTGAGAGGTAGGAGCAGGAAAACATAACGGTTCCATAGCCTGGTGGCGCTGTTGCTGCTCTAGGTTCCATTAACATTTACAAACATCTGTTGTGATGTTTTGTAAGAATCATTTTCTCAGCTTTATTGTAAAAGACACGGAGGGCATAGCATCATACCAGCCGGCCCGTCCCTAGATATCCTACATGAATACAATGAGACAAATAACCTCCTTAACACTCAATTAAATCTTGTATTGAGACGAATATGGCCTAAAACAAGTAAATAAGACAAAAACGATGTGGCTAACGCATGGTGCTAACATTTATAATGTCGCCTATGTTAGCTGCTAATGTTGCCAATGTTGTGCAAATGATAAAAGTGGGGCAAAGTACCTCCACCGTCTGTGTGTGTGCGGAAGGTCACGAGGGTCAACGGTGTTCAGAGTGAGAACAACATGTCTGCCACACCGACGCGGTCTACAGCGCACCGCCCAATCTAAACTCTAACGCTTTGGAAAGTACTACTAAAAGTCTGGCCTCCACGGTGGAACCAATCTATGCAAGCGACAAGGATTCTTTGGATTCTAATAGAATAGAATAGAATAGTAATACTTTATTCATCCCGAGGGAAATTTGGCACTACACTATCGCTCACGGTAAACATTTAGGTAGACAAAAACAAAACTCACGAATACGAATAAAAATAAGCCTGAGAATAACATACGGTCCGGGATATACATTTCCTACTGTATGTTACATATACAATAAAAATATACAGTAAGTGTAACATTTTACTATGTTGGTTTAAAAGTAAAAGTCCAGGAGGATAGTACCGTCACCCTGTGCTCAGTGATGCAGTGACATGTCTGTGATCTGACACAGATATTGACCTTTTTCCAGCCACAACTTCACAACAGGTCTAACATAATCAATCATGGCCATCTATTGCCCGTTTTCTAAGCACTGAACTACAACCTTACAGTGTAATTAAGCATTACATCACGCGCAGGAGTGGTTTGTGAACAATAAACCATGCTTAGGGGTGGTCGTTAGGCCCGAGGCGCAGCCTAGGCATGGTTTATTGTTCACAAATCACGACTGCAAGTGGTGTAATGCTTTTATACAACTGCCACATTCATCCAACCTTATTGCTATACAATAAACACACATTAATCGAAGATTTATTGAAAAAACCATCCGCTAGAAAAAGTAGTTCCCACAACAACAAAAAAGACAATTTGCCTCCATGTGGAAGCAGCTCGGAAGTGCATCCAACCAACTAACACATCCAACTGTGTGTTATTGGAATGATTGAGAGAAGTTGCCTCATGTGGAAGCAGCTCGGAAGTGCATCCAACGGATCCAACAAACTAACACATCCAACTGTGTGTTATTGGAATGATTGATTGAACATTTTATTACCAGATGCAGAATGGGTACAATACAGTACGGCTCAATACACACAATTGTTAACGGTATGCAGACCTACTTTCTATAGAACTTCATTCTTAGATGCTTCTATAGAAAGTAGGTAAAACAAATTAAAACGTTTTCTTTGCCCTATAGGAAAAAAAAGTTTTCTTCGCCCTATTTTTTATTTTTTTTTAAACCTACTTTAGAGGGCCTAAACTTAACCAGTTGGAAACCAGGCGTACAGTAATAAAATTAGCAATCAACCAATCAATCAATTCAATAGACCATGCTCACTTAAAACAGCGCAGCACTCAGCTGCTTCTCTCTCAGTCTGACTCTCCCCCGCCGTTGCAGACAGGAGTGTGTGTGTGTATGTGAATGTGTGTGTGTGTGTGTTTGTGTGGGGGTGGGTGGGTACGCCAGCGTCGGACAGTGTGAGAGTGAGCGCTGCAGTCAGGGGGAAGGAAGAAGAAATTTAAAATGAAATTGCAAATAATCAATCAATCAATCCGCGATTTTTCTTTTGTTCTACAATGACTCATGACCCATCAATTACATCATCCAACATTGTTTAAAGGACTAAGACGTTCGCCGTGACAGAATCGCTTTATATTTAGTCGTTATGACGCTATCAACATATCCATTTGTTAAAGATTATTGTCCGCCATCTTGTTTTCTCCGAAGAATCAGCACGGCGGAGTGATGTGATTCGGTTGTGGGCGGGTCCTGGGACCAGGAGCGTGGATTGTGCCCTATACATTCGTGTAAATGGACTGTTTCTGTGAGGATTGGCCCATTCCCCGCCACACGCTTCTTCAAGGTACTGTGATGATTGGTCCATTCCCCGCCACAGGCTTCAGGAGCGATTGCCAATTTCCATCACGCACCTGTTGTAGTTTGTAATTAGCGCTCCAGAGGCTTCATATACTCGGGCCTTCTATCAATCGTTGTCGGGTCATTTTGGATTACTACTGCTACTGCCTGTTCCCCCCCGTTGTTGTGCCTCGTCTACTTTTTCTCCAGGACGTCTTTGGAAGTCGCCGCTGGTGTATATCTCGATCATCCGTTGGAGCTGTGCCTCGTTGCCCGCTTTATGCGTTTGCGCTTTGGTGAGTTTTTGGAAACAAGCCTTTTGGATTATCTGTTTTTTGTGTGTTTGGATAACACTGAAGAAATACCGTTTTTGTTTTGTACTGGACTCAGCTAAGTTGTGTGTTTGGATAACACTGAAGAAATACCGTTTTTGTTTTGTACTGAACTCAGCTAACTTGTGTGTTGGTAACACCGAAGATCAAGTCACCTGTGATTTATACTGGACTCAGCTAAGGAGGACTGAACTGTACTGCCTCTGTGTACAGTTGGACTGATTATTGACCACTCTCTCTCTCTCTCCGTTTCCTCTCCGAGTTGGATCCGGGAGTATCTGCAGAGCCGCAGAGGCAGTGGCGCCTACGCCGATTCCCCACCTCTAAACCGGGAGGATCTGCAGAGCCGCAGACAACTCTGCCGAAAGCATTCTCCGTTTTGTTAATTCTGATTTGTTATTTGGCAAATTTTTTATTCTGTAATAAATACGCCCTAGTGTTTGGCTAACTCTGAACTACCTGTCTGTGCCGTGCTGTTGGGGTCGGTTTCAAACCATAACAGTTTCAGCCAATCAGAATCGAGAAATTTGCATGCCGTTGTATAATGGTATTTATGTTACAACCGCGTGCCAGAGTTGTATATCAAAGTAAAGAGCAAAGTTAAAGTTGTGACCACTATCATGTGTGTCTCAACGATTGCCCCCCTCAAAGCAAAACTTCAAAAGCACTTTGACGCATCTGATGAAGACACAGCACTCATTACTGGGATGACGAAGGCTAAATGACCTTGAGAAACGGTACATACTTCCATGACCGTTTGCCGTTCCTGAGTGGCCACGACTCGGAGGATATTCACATGTATATGACTCACTCTCGCAGTCACTCAACACACAGTACATTATTACAGTGCCAGTGCTGTAGTACTCTAGTCCGAGTCCTGGGCTGATTTTCAGGACTCGTGACTCGACTTGGAATTGAGCACTGAAGACTTGGACTTGAGCATTGACTGCATTCGGACTCGGAAGGTGCAGACGAGGACTTGGACTTCATTTATAAATAGTTATATTTTATTTTATTTTAAATCTTTTTTTGTAATAGGCCCTAATCATTTGGCATAAGATAATGATGGCTATATTAATACCGTAACAGTATGCGGCACGGTGGTGTAGTGGTTAAACACTGTCGCCTCACAGCAAGAAGGTCCAGGGTTCAATTCCCGCTTGGGGACCAGGTTTCCATGATGCCACTTACCCAGGTGGGGTATCTCCCAGGCCTTTCTGTGTGGAGTTTGCATGTTCTCCCCCGTGCTTGCAAGGGTTTCCCCCCCCCCGATAAGATAAACCCAATGGAAAAACATGCACAACAACAGATCGCTAACGCTGTGGCGTCCTTGACGAAGACGGACAGGAGCACTTGGATTGGTCCCCTGGCGCGGCTCACGTTGCGCCTGTCTGCTCCCGGCTGCCCTTGGGGGGGAAGGACGACGGGATGGGTTAATCGCAGAGACAAATCGCATACATGCATCGCATGCATGCCGATTAATGACCTGAGCAGGTCCTAAATTATTATTATTATTATTACATTTTGTGCAAAGGCCAGACACGTTTGTTCCACCTACTTGCGGATTCATGTCGGAGACCCCCCGAATCGTGCACTTTGCTTACACTGATTTTACAACAAATCGCTAGCACTGCTAGATGTTCGGCTGCAACCTGCCATCCCTCCAGGACCTGTACGCCTCCAGAACCCTGAAGCATGCAGGTAAGATTGTGGCTGACCCCTACCACCCCGGTCACAACCTGTTTGAGTCACTCCCCTCTGACCCCTACCACCCCGGTCTGTTATGGTTTGTTAACAACCCCAACAGCACGGCACAGACAGGTAGTTCAGAGTTAGCCAAAAACCAGGGCGTATTTATTTCAAGAACAGAGAAGAGCAAAAACAGAAAGCACCAGGGGAGAAATGTTCTTGGGCAGAGTAGTCTGCGGCTCTGCAGCTTGCTCAGGGCAGAGACGCCACTGTGGCGTTGCGCCTCTGACTCTGCGGCTCTGCAGCTACTTGGAGATCCGCTCGGGAAGGAACAGAGAGAGAAAATGTCAACAAACGAGCGTCAGGAAAACGAGGCAGTCCAGAATTGTTTAGCTGAGTCCAGTACTAACAAAAACGGCACATCTTCAGTGTTACCCAAACACACAAAAAACAGAAAGGTTCCGAGTGCAGGAAGATGCGAGGAAAAACAGAGTATCCAAAAAGTACGTTCCAAAACTCACCAAGGCGCAATTGCGCAAAGGGGGCAACGAGGCACAGATCCAACGGATGGCAGAGAGTAGCAACAGCGGCGACTTCCATAGACGTCCTGGAGAAAACAGACGAGGTACAGCACGGGAGGAAAACAAGCAGCAGCTAGTGGTAAGCCCAAAACGACCCGACACAGAACGTTAGGAACACCAGAGTATATAAGGGCTCCACCGAGCTGATTAGAAACTCACTTCAGGTGCGTGAAGGTAATTGGTACCTGGAAGCGTGCGGAATCGGACCAATCCTCACACGGTCACAACCTGTTTGAGTCACTCCCCTCTGACCCCTACCACCCCGGTCACAACCTGTTTGAGTCACTCCCCTCTGACCCCTACCACCCCGGTCACAACCTGTTTGAGTCACTCCCCTCTGACCCCTACCACCCCGGTCACAACCTGTTTGAGTCACTCCCCTCTGACCCCTACCACCCCGGTCACAACCTGTTTGAGTCACTCCCCTCTGACCCCTACCACCCCGGTCACAACCTGTTTGAGTCACTCCCCTCTGACCCCTACCACCCCGGTCACAACCTGTTTGAGTCACTCCCCTCTGACCCCTACCACCCCGGTCACAACCTGTTTGAGACACTCCCCTCTGGCAGGAGGCTGCGGTCCATCAGGGCCAAAACCTCACACCACAAGAACAGTTTCTTCCCCTCTGCAGTGAGCCTCATCAACAAGGCTCAGGACACTCACTGACACCCCCCCCCCCCACTTTGTTACATTAACACACCCTACTGGACTATATACTTGCCCACTGTATTGTTACTTCATTCTAATTTGTGTATTATAATTGTATAATTGACCACATCTGCCCACTTGTACAGCCCTGGCCTATATTATTTCATAAATATATTATTCTATTGTCTTAACTTAGCTCATATTTCATTTCATTTTTACTCCACCACTTTATTGTATTATCTGTCTTTATTAATGTCTGTCCGCTAATGTTGCACCAGTAACGTCAAACGCAAATAATTTGTATGTGAAAAGTATACTTGGCAATAAAGACCTTTCTGATTCTGATTGCTGGTACACTGTTTACAGGCAGTATGTACTAAATTAAACCATACTGCACAGATGCACACGGTTTACTGTCTACTGACAGTGTACTGAATTGAACCATATACTTCACACTGTTTACTGGCATTGTCTTGTCTACTGAAGGTAGCCATACTGCACACTGTTCACTGTCTATAAACAGTATATAGTACACTGCATTTAACCATACTGTGCACACTGTCTACTAGTCAATCCAACTTCGAACGGGAAAATGATGCAATTCAGAGAGAGAAAGGGAGAGAGAGAGTCTACATTAAACAAATGTTAAGAACTGTATCAGATCGAATCGTATCGAATCGCACATAATCGTTCAGTATTAAACATGTATAGTCCCAGAATTGCATCATAGCCCATGTACTGTGTCCAGTTTCATCTCCTGAGGGAGAGATGGACGCCCCCAACGAGTGTACGTGAGCAGCTTGTGCGTAGGTATCACCGCAGTCATGCGTGTGTGTGTGTGTGTGTGTGTGTGTGTGTGTGTGTGTGTCAAAGTCCCCTGCTTTATCTTGCTATCTCGTGACTTTGAACTGGAGTCCACCCGCCCCCCTCCTCCTCCTCATCCTCCCTCCTCCTCATCCTCCTGCTCCTCCTCCTGCTCCTCCTGCTGCTCCTGCTCCTCCTCCTCTTCCTCCTCTCCTCCTCCTCCACGGGGAGCAGCGTACTGGCTCATGTTAGGCAGGCCATGCATTATGCAGCAGCTTAGACAACCGCGCTCGATCTTCATGTCCTCGGCTGCAGTCCACCTGTCGCTGCTCTGGTCGTAGTGCTCCACCTTGTAGGTGATGCGGCCATTGTAGGTTCCTCCGACCACGAAGAGCAGGTCGTCCAGCACCGCAATGCCAAAAAATCTGCGGGGGTTGAGCATGTTGGGCAGGGCGCTCCAGGAGTCAGTCAAGGGGCTGTAGGCCTCCGCGCTACGCACAACGTTTCTACCGTCCCACCCTCCCACCTGAGGACAGGGCACATGAGAGGAATGTTTTAGTGTGTGGCTCAGGCAGGCAGACACTGTATTAATCCATTTAGGGAAATGAAGGCATCACAGAAGCATTGAAAGTCAAATGATACATATCTATAAAAATATCTAGTATAAAGCATTTGTCTGTGTGCAGTGTGCACCTACCGCATAGACTTTTCCTCCGTACGCAGCGACTCCCAGGCCTTTCCGGCTGCTGCTCATGGGGGCGATCAGAGTCCACTGGTCGGTGTCTGGGCTGTAGCACTCAGCTGTGAGCAGGCTCCAGCTACCACAGATGTAAACCTGTAATAAGAAAGAATATTCTAATTTAGTTTATATATTCCATTTGATTTCATTCTACTTTAATTGTCTGTTAATGTTGATGCACCAAAGGACCCAGACACATCTTTTGTATGTGCAAGCTTACTTGGCAATAAAGACATTTCTGATTTATGATCTAACGTTCCTTGTGTTCATCTAGCACCCTGTGTCCCTCAGTTCCACCCACCTTGCCCTGGAGGGCTGCTGCCCCGGCGGTGCATCTGTGCTCCAGCATGGGTGAGATCACTGTCCACTGGTCGGTTTCAGGCTTGTAGCGCTCTGCGGTGTTCAGGGGCTTGCCTTCGGCGTCCCTCCCTCCCATGGCGTAGATACAGCCGTCCAACATGACCACGCTGAGGTGAGCGCGGTGTGAGTGCATGGGAGCCACCTGCAGCCAGCTGCGAGTGACGGGGTTGAACCTGCTCACACTGCTGAGAGGCTTACTGCCGTCCCAGCCGCCGACGCAGTAGACCAGACCGTGGAGATAAGCGGTGTCGTGCATCCACAGGGGACTCTCCCCCTCAACACTCACGGCCATCCATTCACCGGCTCGGATATCGTAAGCCTCCATGCCATTGGTCACGCTGTATTCACTAAAGCCTCCGATGGCCAATAGGACCTCCTGGGGCAGGCGTGGGCGGGTCAGGGGGTTTGGGAGCCTGCCGGAGCCAGGGGGGTTCAGGACGCTGAGGATGAGGGGCCTGCAGTCGTGGCTGTCCCTCACCACAGGGTTGTTCTGGACGTTGTTCCGGAAGTAGTCAGGCCTCATCAAGCCCATGCGAACCTGGGAAGAGACAAGCAGACAGCGGGTACAACTTAGACATCGGTTGTAGACGGTTTCTGTTGCTAGGGAACAGTTTGGACCCAAATGTTTGAGAACCACTGTACTAGGGAACCTAGTGTTGTTTTAATGTAATTCACAGTAATACAATTTTTATTTATTTTTTTATAAATGTTTTTATTTTATTTTATTTTCAAAACAGAACATATCAGTACAATAACAATGACAACCACGACGACAACAATAATAACAGTAACATGAATCATAATGACCTTGACAAGAGACAGACAAACAAACAAGAAAAAGTTAAATAATAAAAATGTAATTAAAAATAAATGTGGCTCAGGCACTAGCAACCATGTTTGTGTATCCGTAATACAATTAGTTACCTTGGGCAGCAGCAAAAGGATGTGTGTTTTACGCTCCTCACGGGAGTGGTCGATCCAACGGAGGACGGCCTTGAACACCGTCTCCTCGCTCTTCACGTTCAGGTCATCTCTCTCGATGATGTCCACCAGTTGCTGCGGGGACAGCTCCACAAACTCCTGTGAGACGCGCAGCATCTCCTCAAAGTGGCACACGATGAAGAGATGGGCCTTGCGCTTCAGGTCAGGGCAGTTGTAGATGTCCGTGAACTTCCAGATGCCGACACAGTTTTCCAGAGACAGCTGGCCTTCTAGGAAGTCAGAGCACGCTCGTACTATGCCAGTGACGCGAAGCTGGTCTGCAGCCACCAGAAGTTCTTCCACATTCTCTGCTGTCACCTGCACAAAGCGTGTGTAGGCGTACTCTATGATGAGCTGCATCATACCCGCGGACACCCCAGGGATACTGTAGACTGCTTTCTCTGAGTCGCTCCAGCGAGTGAAGAGGGCTCTGTGGGACGCAGAGTACAGAGATATCTGATGAGTAAACAGTAAGCAACATTCTGTCCTGTGTAGTAATTAGGGCTGACCCCTATTAGTCGAATAGTCGACTAATCGGTCGAAAGGAGCCGTAGTCGACTGCCAACCTCTTAGAAGCGTGGCTAACGCTAATGGCACGCATACCAGAAGCCAACTGCCTAAGAAAACAGGCACAGAGGCACTGAAAGAGGATTTCACCCATCTAATGAACACACTAGACTAGACAAATATCAAGATGTATCCATCAGTGGACCAATTGCATGCTTTTGCAGAGGACAACAAGCCTTCAGTCGACTCCTTCAGACATTAAGCACCCCCCACAGCCCAAATGGAATGATAAAAATATATATATATATATATATATTATACTTATTTTTTATTTTTTTATATAGTCGACTAACAGCACATTTTGGCCAATCATAGTCGACTATCCAAATCCTTAGTCGGGGACAGCCCTAGTAGTAATATATTTTCACTGTAGAAGTATACGGTCTTAGCACAGTAGAAGTATAGTATCTTTTTACAGTAGAAGTAGAGTATAGTATCTGTTTACAGTATAAGGGGCAGGTAATTATAAGATTTATTCTTCTTCCTGCTCCTTTTGTCCATGGAATGGCTATTTATGATTTTTTAATGAAGAAACTATGATTGTATTATTCCATGTGGCAAATAAAAACTCTGAACTGAACTGAACTGAAAAGTACAGTATATTATCTGTTTAGAGTAGAAGTGCTGTTTACAGTAGAAGTACAGTATAGTATCTGTTTACAGTAGAAGTACAGTATATTATCTTTTTATAGTAGAAGTATAGTATATTTTTTACAGTAGACGTACAGTTTAGTATCTGTTTACAGTATAAGTACAGTATAGTATCGGTTTACAGTAGAAGTACAGTATAGTATCGGAGTCTCAAGGCGAGCACAGAGACTCAGAAGAAGCTTCTATCCCGAGGCCATCAGGCTGCTCAACGAACAATAAACACTATGCATTAACCATCAAATGCACACAGCACACACATCCACACACACACACTTTAAACAAACAACACACTGCAGCACCCACTCTCCACACTTTAGATCACCTAAACACACTTTATATTTATTGGTAAAGGATTGCACTACAACTCGTACACCTTACTGTAAATTGTACCTAAATTGTACCTCATCCCATTTCTGCTTTGCACTATATAGTATTGTATATTAGTACATTGCATAGTATATTGTATATTTTATGGTAACTCAGTTACTTCCATTCTGCATCGAACATTGTACATATGTCTATACTGAACACTGACATCTATTTTTACTTCTATTTTACATGATATACTAGTTTATTTCATATTTTATTTCATACTTATCTTGTCTAGCACAGTCTCTGGAGCGTAACAAGCATTTTGTATAAAAGTATTCTGTACTTCTGTATGACAACTATTAAAGAAACTTGAAACTTGTTTACAGTAGAAGTACAGTATGGTATCTGTTTACAGTAAAAGTACAGTATGGTATCTGTTTACTAACGAAGCTAACCTGAACGAAGCTAACCTGAACCAAGCTAAACTTACCTGAAATAGTCACTGCAGTCACACAGGAGGGCCTTGTGGGCATTAAACTCAGTGCTGTTGACTTTAATAACCACATCACAGACCCTTCCCTCCAGATGCAGCTCATTAAGGATTGTACAGGACATTGTTTCCTTTTCCATGTGGTGATTTTAAAATGGTATCTACAGAATATATTCAAGCTTACAGACAAATAGCCGGAAACAACAAGTGATATCTTCACTTGGTCTTCTGCGATCTGAGATCTTCTGAGAGAATTGTTGAATATATACTGTACACAAATGTTCTAGAATGTTCTATTATGACATCATACTGTGACATCACAAATCTTCTAGTATGTTTGATTATGACATCATACTGTGACATCACAAATGTTCTAGAATGTTTTATATGACATCATACTGTGACATCACAAGTGTTCTAGAATGTTTGATTATGACATCATACTGTGACATCACAAATGTTCTAGAATGTTCTATTATGACATCATACTGTGTGTGGTATAATATATCCTCATGTAAATATATCCCCCTCCCCTGTGTTCCCCTTACCTGTGCCCCCCCCCCCTCTCTGTGGAATAATCACCCCCCTCCCCTGTGTCCCCAAACCTGTACCCCCTCCCCCCCATCTGACCTATCAAATGGGACCACACACCCCCTTTGTTGAACTATAAAGGGCTCTTCCCGACCACAATCAGGGTTCTTACCTGGGTAATTTCAGCTGATCACCTGGGGCGAGAGCCTCAGCCATTCTCTCTATGTATTCTATCTGTTTGGTTAATAAACCTTGTTATTATCCAAGCCTCGGTTGACTGAGACATTCTTCATCAGGATATCTACAAATATCCCACAATTGGCGTCTACGAACTTGTGACGGACTTTTTGCGTCCTCCCGGCGTGCTGTATCATTCAACTATACAGAGAAAAGTGAGTATAATAGGATGGTCGACAAAATGTATGGAAAGGAATTGAAACCTTCCCGCTTTTCTCTGTGCCAGGTGAATATTACAGAATGTTGTCAAATATTGAGATCATGGCTGAGTGAGAATAATGTGCATTAATATATCTGATCTGTATTGAGAATCGTACCGGGGAAACGCGTGTACCTGGGTCCTTATCTGGACAGATGTTCTGAGAGGATGGGTTGTTGTGCTATTCCCGGATTTGGCTGTTGCCAAACCGAAAGTTAGGGCACAAAATAAGGGTGTTGGTTTGCTACCCCTAGTCTAGCTGATGCAGACTAAAAATATAGGCAACAAAGGAAGATACGTGAGCTTATTATGATGTGATATCCTTGGAAAACGCTACTCTATTGGAACCTATTAATTACCAGAGTAGCGTCATAATATTCATTGTTTCAAGCCCACAATCTCTTCCATTCCTGAAAACGATGTATTTGGATTGAATTCCAATTGATTATACAGATAGCGGGAAGATGACCAGCGCGCTCGGGAGTACGTGAATGTACATTTAACGAGTCGCAGGTCGAAGGGACCGTGAGTGTGATTAAAAGGTATATATAATCTAATATATCGCTATTAAATTTCGAAGTTCAGGATTCGGTCGTTATGACTTTAATAACGATGTATAGATATATCAAGGGATAAATGCCTTGTCGCAGCAGATGCTGGCCGACTAAACGAACAAGCGATCCAATACAGTCAGACATACACACACGTTAACTTATATGTATTATTGTTTGTTTGTCTGTTTAAGTCTCGTTTGTATGTGCACAAGTATTATAGGACCCATCGCGTTGCTTTATTGAGTCAAGAACCGGCTACGGATAGCGCGACGAGCATTGAGAGACTAGTTACCGTTATACAAAGAATAACATTGAAGTGCAGTTCACGGGAACAAATTAGGATAGTAATTTCCGGATTCCGCAGAACACCGGCCCACGGGAACGGCCATTTGGAGAAGTATAGTTTTATCGTTTCAGTTTGTTTACGTTTCACATATGCACAGGCGCGTTCATTCGGTAACAAAACGCTGGTATAGGAATTCCAGGCTATTGAGAGCTCGTTGGAAAAATACTGTATGAATTGCAAAGCGTTATTTCCGAGGCGAATGAGAACGCACGAACGTCGCATGGAGCGATGACGTCACGCTATGCGCGCCGTGAAGTGATTATTTTATATTAAACTATCCATAAGCGAACGTAAAGTGTAATGTACCCAAGGCCAATGGTGCGTGAAATCCACGTGTAGTATATGTTTTATTTGTATATGTATGTGCGCGCTGCTATTGGAAAATGTTGAGTTGAGGTGGCGAGATGCGGGTTGCTGACGACACGTAACGGATCCAACCCAACACAACAGCTGTCCCCGGTGAGTATAAAAATCATAAATATAGATGCATTGATTGATTGAAAACTTTATTAACAGATTGCAGAATGGGTACAATACAGCACAGCTCAATACACAATTGTTAAGGGGATGCAGACCAGAGAGAGACTTTAGTCTTGTTTACATCAGGGTCCCCCATTTTCAATACCAGACTTGTTTACATCAGGGTCCCCCATTTTCTGTTTATCAGGACATATTATGACATACATGACATACAGATAGTCAGTACTGCTACATCTGTACATTTATGACATACCAGATTTGCAAATTCAGTACTGTTTGTGGTACACAACTATCATCTCAGTTACAGTAGTAACTTGAGTGTTTATGTTGCTTTAATTTACACATTATAAGTCACATAAAGCTAATTACAATGTCTGTTTCAGAATTATAATACATCTATGGGCGTACCTTGTAGTCCACATAAACAGCGTTAGATTAGGCTTTATAAGCTTTCAATGTTGAAAACTTGGAACACAAACAACATAGATCATGTTTAAAAGTAAGATGTTTAGGTTATATTCACTTGAGTTAATGTGTTTATCTAAAGAACCAATGAAAGATAACTAGGCCTTTCCATTGTAAGACATTTTTAAACATGATTCAAAAGCTTGTGTACATATGCGATATGATTGATAAATGATAACACTATCATTTATCCTAGAACGGGATGGATGAGATCTAGCTAATGTTTGTTGAGCACACAGACAGTCAGAGAGGATTCACCCAGGTCTTGGAAAAGAGTGGAGAATTAACATGTGTTTGTATTTACAGATCTGGCTCTGAGGCGAGATGCAGGACAGTGAATGACTACACCCAAATTGTATCACAAAAGACAGAAAATCCAACAATTTGCATGTCAACCGAGAGACAGTGCAGAGCTGAGAGACAATCGATTGACCATTTGGAACAAATCTGCATCCAAATACCCACATGTAAATTTCTTCAGAGTGGGCACTTGGGAGACAAAACAATGCAAATGCCTAGAGAGGACTCTGACCACACCTAGAGACGACGATAGCAGACACCATTGGATGGGCACTTGAAACCCACAGGGTATGCCTACACTCTGACCACAGACTTGGTGGACCAACAGAGAACCACTTAATTAACATGAATTAGACACCGGTGATGAATTTGCAGTTATGAAAATCTACCTAACTCCCATACTAACAATAACTAACCAGTCGTTTTCATCATATCTTTTCAAAAGACACATGAATTAGAGAAGTGCCCGAGATGAAAGATTAATGATGAAAACAACTACTTACAATCCCCTCCTTCTATTCTCTGTTCATAACCAATAACATGCATGACTTTCCTTAGACTATTCTTTTAACAACTAATACTCTCCATGATTGCAAAATTATCAACCACCAAAATTGCAGCACAATTATCTAAATGTACAAGATATCAACAACATTGATCATTTAGCTGACACTTTTATCCAAAGCGACTCACAGGTTCTGTACGACAGGACATCAGGCAAGGCACACCTCTATCAGCTGAGTAACAATGGTCATCAAAGTGTTGAGTGCTACAGTGTAGATTAGTTTATTAGGACAAATGCATGACAGTAAGGTTAGTTAAAACGTAGATGACAAAACAAATGATTGTTTTTCATGCAAAAATTAACTGGCTACCTAGATTTTATGTTTTTTCCCCACCCTATGCCATGATGAGCCACACTGAGATGTGAAGAACGCCAGAGAAGTCGTGGCGAGGTAAGTATCCTGAGGTACAGCCAACGCATCCTGAGGTAAGATCAAATAAAAATTTGACATCACAGACTATGAAGAAAAATAGCTATTTTATCTGATTCAAGATTTGGCCATTCATTTACTAATTTTATTTAAAGCCTAATGATAAGATTGTAGTGAATGTGACCTTCTTGACGTAAGGAATCACTGCTAATGCAATTGGTTTGCATTTCCTATTGTCAATTAAGTGATTTTATTTACAATGAATTGAATTAATCCCAAAATGATTTTCCACTTTAGCAGAAAGGCGTTGAATCATTTATGTGAGGAGTTTTCTAAGGCAGTGTTTATCACCCTCAGATCACGAATTGGTGAGAGGACAGGACGAGTGAGACGACGCGCGACCTGAACCACGAAGCTGCGGACACAACCAATGACGATTCGGACAATAAGAAGAGATCTAAAGACGATAAAGGGCGAGAATGTCTCCTTCACTATCGCAGCAAGCGGGCAGCCAGAGAGACGACGGTGCCACCCCGACCCTGCTGATAGGCTCCGACCATGCAGACCTCATAGTCCCGATAGACCGGGTCCACACAGGGCCCAGAGGCTGTCCTGCAGCAGTCGAGACCCGCCTAGGATGGACATTACAAGGCCCCCTCGCTAAGTCTCTTAACCGAACAGCAGCCACTAGCTGCCTCCACTCCAGAGTGACAGAAGAAGACACCACCCTCCTACAGCATGTCGAGAGGCTATGGACACTAGAGACAATGCCCTTTAAGAACGAAAAGAAAGACATTCGTTCCAAGGAAGACATTTACGCCATAGCACTCCTCGAGCAAGGGACAAAGAGAGTCAAAGTCAATGGAGTGATGAGATACGCAACTCCACTCTTGAGGCGAGAGGGTATGCCCACCTTCCACGCCCCAAAAGAAGCGACGGAGCGGTATCTATTGAACACAGAGCGGCGCCTAGCCAGAGACCCCGCTCAAGAGACTGTGTACCGCGCTGAGATTAACAAGCTAATCACAGCGGGACACATAAAGAAAATTGACAACCAGAGGCGACGACAACAACCGTGAGAGAACCATCCAACCCAGCCCACAGACATCCCCAAGAAAGTGGAGCAGGGGACCACGAAGGAGACTGACCAAGGAGACACTGACGAAGAGGAGATCAACCTTTTGACAGCCTCCACCCCGGCACTGCAGACCAAACCCATCACCTGCAAACGGCAAGGTGGATTCCCATGACAAGATTGTCATCCGTGTGAGAAAGAGCGTCCTACTGACTAGCCACTACACCGGCGGGCCCTCGCCCTCCATCAAGTGATACCGCATTGACGAGGAGAGGACAGCGAAACCAGCACAACACATGCGATGGTGGTGGAGAACAACATAGGCTGCAGGAAAAGAGTCTGCAAGACCACTATAGTTGACTGCTACAAGTGACCCTTGACAGGGAATGGACGGCGACCAGTGAATATTCCCGACTGCATCGTCAAGAAGAGACACATAGCAAATGAGACCTGTGGACCAAGAGACTTCTGAACACACATTGTCCAAATTGTTATGTATTTATTTACTTTTTACTGTCTTACTGCCACACGACAGGCTCACAGAAACATCAACTGAATGTACGATACGTTCAACACACAGCAGATCACCACAGAAGGACACATCCCTGGCAGAGAACAGATGGTCAACAGCGACGCAGCAACTGTCAGATTCACAAACAAGAGCTGTTTCACAAAGTTCATATGTATCAAGAAAATTATGAACTAAGAATATGATGAAATACAACCAATAAGATTGCAATAACCAATTTATAATAACAATAAGGAATGATCACAGAGTCACATTGAAAATTATATTGTTCCAAGACACCAAGTTTGTGTTCAACATTGATAGTATGCACCACAGAACAATGCATAACGATTATCATAATCACCTTTTATATTAACCACTAGGTTAACGGTTTTCAATTTTATTTTGACACATTAGCCACTAAGGTAATGTCTATTATATATATTTATTTAATTTTTATGTGTTACTGTTTGGCCCTGCCACACGACCGACAGAGAACACCTTGTCAACAACGACGCAACATCATTCAGATTAATACCTTCACAAGAAGGAAACTTTTCACACAATTGTATGTATCTGCAAAACGATGAACTAGAGATGTGATGAAAAGAAATCAATGAGAAAGCATTAACAATGGTTAGTAATAATGTATTGCTGAAGGAAGAAGTGACCACATGATCACATTACATCACATTTGAATTACTTAGGTTACAAAATTGTATTGTCAGACAAGAAAGAATCAGTTGTTTTATTCTCTCATAGAAGAGGACATGTAACGTTGTTTTGCACCTATATGGTGATGCACTAGAATTACATACAGAAGCGATGCATAAGACGTTTTATCTCCTCATTTATAGAGAAGAAATGGAGAAAATTGCCTGATTCTAAGTAAAGACCAACAAAACTGAGGCAATCACAGATGAACGTGACACTCAAACTCAGGGTAAATACAACTGGATCCTAAGTAATTTCATCAAGAATCATCATAAAACGTGCAAAAATATATATATATATTTTTGAACAGTTTCCCATAATCAATCATGTTAGTTTTATTAACCACCAGGTTAACGGTTGTTAAAATGTTTTTGTACACATTAGCCTAATTATGCACACAATTTTGTTTTTTCACCCTGTGCAATCTGACCACACAGACAGTGCATGTATTTAATTGGTTTATTACGATGCCTGTATGCACAACGATCACATTTAGCTCCCCAGAGTCACGACATGAACGACTGAAGGTATGCCAAGATATTTGCACAGCGATAGCTTCAAATGATTATGTTAATTGTTGTTTGATATCAGAGATGAGGACCACTCATTGATATAGGTATTTTGAGCGATTAATAAAAGAAAAGGGTGATCTCTGATATCCCACATCTCTGATATCAAAATAACACAGACCGCAGTCCAGTCGATCATGTCATGAATCATGTATGTAAATAATTCTATTAATCATGTATGTAAATAATTCTATTTTAAACTATTATCCCCACTTTTACCTGTTCCAAACAATCCTGGTATATTATACATTAATCTCACCCACATTATAAGAAAGAAAAGTGAGTATTGTGGTATAATATATCCTCATGTAAATATATCCCCCTCCCCTGTGTTCCCCTTACCTGTGCCCCCCCCCCCCTCTCTGTGGAATAATCACCCCCCTCCCCTGTGTCCCCAAACCTGTACCCCCTCCCCCCCATCTGACCTATCAAATGGGACCACACACCCCCTTTGTTGAACTATAAAGGGCTCTTCCCGACCACAATCAGGGTTCTTACCTGGGTAATTTCAGCTGATCACCTGGGGCGAGAGCCTCAGCCATTCTCTCTATGTATTCTATCTGTTTGGTTAATAAACCTTGTTATTATCCAAGCCTCGGTTGACTGAGACATTCTTCATCAGGATATCTACAAATATCCCACACTGTGACATCACAAATGTTCTAGAATGTCCTATTATGACATCATACTGTGACATCACAAGTGTTCTAGATTGTTTGATTATGACATCATACTGTGACATCACAAATGTTCTAGAATGTTCTATTATGACATCATACTGTGACATCACAAATGGTCTAGAATGTCCTATGACATCATACTGTGACATCACAAATGTTCTAGAATGTACTATTATGACATCATACTGTGAAATCACATATGTTCTATTATGACATCATACTGTGACATCACAAATGTTCTAGAATGTTTGATTATGACATCATACTGTGACATCCAGTGATGGGAATAAGGGCGTTATTATTAACGGCATTAGTTTTTTCAGTAATGAGTAATCTCGTATTTAATGTTGCCCAGTTGTGGCCTGTTGAGGGGCAATACATATCAAAAGTTCCAAAACATCTATTGTGTTTTGTATTTGTATGATCCACTATATAAACATAGTAATCATAATATCTACATACATGGCATTTGATTGGAGGCTAGTCTCACTTTGTCCCACAGCAACATTAAAATAGTTTAGATTTGTGTATGTTGTTTATGTAAAAAATTTACTTGAAAGTAAGGCAATAGTTACTTTCTGAAGTAACTAGTTACTTTTATAATTTGTAACTGAGTAAGTAATTTAGTTACTTTTTGGAAGAAGTAACTAGTGTGGTGGCAGACTGCCATATAAGCACATCCTATATACAGAACACCTAGGCATTTGGAGAACGGGCCATTTTCAGGTTCCATTGCTGTTAATACATAGAACCATACAGCTGGATAAATACCTGTGTATTAAAGATAGTATATCATACCAGGGCACATACCTTGATGTCCTCTGAGCAAACTGACGGAGTGGACCAGGAGGGGTGAAAGGGATATTTCTGAATATGCCTTTGTTCATGAACTCGGCCTGTGGCCTCAGATAAACTCACACAGAGGAGCTTGCAGAAGTCGATATGTGGAGTGAAACTGTGGAACAGTCTAAATGTGGTGCTAAAGCAATGTCCAAACATGAGACAATTCAAACTGATGTATAAGGAAATTATGTTCACAAGGTACAGGGATGAGGAAGGGACTTGATATTCACGGGTGTTTACATTTTTATTTTTGTTTTCTATTTTATTTTATTTTATACATATATAGTTTTTGTTTTTGTTTTGCATATATATATATTTTTTTTCTTTTCTTTTTTATGTTTAAAATAGTACACTCATTTGAGTAGTGGAAAAGGTGTTATGGTTTGTAACCGACCCCAATCGCACAACACAAGACAGGTATGATGGTTTGCCAAGAAACAGATATTTATTGAGAACAGGGAAAAAGGGCACTGTCCCTTTAAGGGAGAAAACACAAAACACTGGAATAACACAAGAGGGGAAGGTAAAGTGCCTTTAAGAGGCGGGCAGGAAAAGGGAACACTAAGGGAAGGTATAAGGGAACGCCTAGGGACAGAGGAACTAGAGACTAGGAGAACTAGGGACAAGGAGAACTAGGGACAGAGGACTAGGGACTAGGAGAACTAGGGACAGAGGACTAGAGAGGGGAGAAACTAGGGACAGAGGACTAGAGAGGGGAGAAACTAGGGACAGAGGCCCGCGGAGGCGGGCTGGGGACAGGGAGGACTGGGAGGACTGGTGGGAAAACCTGGGCCGCTCTGCAGAACTCTCGGCAGATCTCCGAGGTGGGTAACGGCGGCCGAGAGGGAGAGAGGAGAGGGTTAATGTACAAAGGGGAAAAACAGAGCAGATGCAGGAGAGGTGACCAGTCCAAATACCAAAGTTAAACAAAGTAAAACTATCTTCGTGAAAAATACACAAAGAGCAAAGTACCAAAACAAATACAAAGAGAATACTATCTTTGGTGTGAACAAACACACAGTGGGAGATGTAACGTCCAAAATAATATCCAAGTGAAACAAACAGAGGCACAACGCTGGGTGAGTGACTGTCAGATTAAAAGGTGGTAATTCTTCAGTGTTAGAAACACACGAAAACGGAGATGATCTAGACAGTCAAAACTCACCCAGACGTATGCGTAATGGTGCAGGAACAGCAGCGGCGGCGAGGGTGTTGCCACCGGGTAGCTGGCTGTCCGAGCCGAGAACAGAGTGGTGCTGGAACAGGCGGCGGTGGCGAGGGTATAATATCCACGAGAGAACAAAACAGGCATTACGCTGGGTGAGTGACTTAACAGTGAAACTCACCCAGGAGGCACAACGCTGGGTGAGTGACTTAACAATCAAAACTCACCCAGGAGGCAACACGCTGGATGAGTGACTTAACAATCAAAACTCACCCAGGCGTATGCGTAATGGTGCAGGAACAGCAGCGGCGGCGAGGGTGTCGCCACCGGGTAGCTGGCTGTCCGAGCTGAGAACAGAGTGCTGGAACAGCGGCGGTGGCGAGGGTGTCGTCAACCGGGTAGCCGACTGTCGGAGCCGAGGAACAGAGTGGCGCTGGAACAGGCGGCGGTGGCGAGGGTGTCGCCACCGGGAAGCCGGCTGTCCGAGCCGAGGAACAGAGTGCTGGAACAGCGGCGGTGGCGAGGGTGTCGTCACCGGGTAGCCGACTGTCGGAGCCGAGGAACAGAGTGGCGCTGGAACAGGCGGCGGTGGCGAGGGTGTCGCCACCGGGAAGCCGGCTGTCCGAGCCGAGGACAGAGTGGTGCGCCACAACTTGGAGTGTGCCAAGCACGAAGGTCTGGAAGATGCGCTCCTGCGCGCTGGTCTGGAGAGCGTGCCAAGCTCGAAGGTCTAGGAGATGCGCGTCTGCGCTCTGGTCGGGAGAGCGTGCCAAGCTCGAAGGTCTAGTAGATGCGCGTCTGCGCGCTGGTCGGGAGAGCGTGCCAAGCTCGAAGGTCTAGGAGATGCGCGTCTGCGCGCTGGTCGGGAGAGCGTGCCAAGCTCGAAGGTCTAGTAGATGCGCGTCTGCGCGCTGGTCGGGAGAGCGTGCCAAGCTCGAAGGTCTAGGAGATGCGCGTCTGCGCGCTGGTCGGGAGAGCGTGCCAAGCTCGAAGGTCTAGGAGATGCGCGTCTGCGCGCTGGTCGGGAGAGCGTGCCAAGCTCGAAGGTCTAGGAGATGCGCGTCTGCGCGCTGGTCGGGAGAGCGTGCCAAGCTCGAGCGTCCTTGGAAGATGCGCGTTGCGCGCTGAGGACTGGAGAGCGTCTGCGCTGGTCTGGATGTGCGTCAGGACGAACAGCCGCGCGGGAGTCTGCAGTGGAAACGCTGGGGTGCCTCCCGTGGAAGTACAGGGAGCGCAGACCAGTCTCCCCCACAGGCAACGGCGACAGCTGGCGAAGGCTGGAGCAAACATCTCGACGCCGGAGAATGGAACAGCATAGGCAGACAGAGGATCTCCCGAAAGAGTCTAGATGTTTAGAGAATATGACTCGGCAAGTATACAACACGACCCCACGCCGAAACGAGGGGAAGCGCCCTGGTATTTAAAGCCCACAGGGGGACTAATTAGCCTGCCACCACAGGTGCGAGAGATAATAGATAATCGAACAGGTGTGGCCACTGAGGGTAAAGAACGAGAGGGTGGGGGCTAGAGAGAGTGAGTGAGAAGGGAAAATAAACAGTATAGGCTTAAAGAAACAGAGAAAAGGTGGTGAGCAGCGGGCAAAACCTCACAAAAGGGGTAGGATTAAATAAGTGTATACTTCTTCCTACTCCTTTTCGAACATGCAGATTGAGTTGTTTTGCTTTTTTTTGTTATTGTTTGTTGTATTCATTGCATGTTCGAAATAAAGACTTCAAATCAAATAAAAAAATCAAATCAAGTCCAAAAACCGGTTTTCACTGGTTTTGGGAAAAACAATAAGCCAAAAGTTCAATAAGTGCGCAGTTTTGAATAGGAAATTGGCCATAATACAATTATTAGACACACCTACACTCTCACCGAACTTTGGCCAATTAGAAATTGACCTGCCTTTATTGCAACATGCCAAGGACTGAAAAACTATAAAGATGCTTCGAGACTTTAACCTGTTAGGATTTTGGTGGTTTACTCTTGTGTTGTAATAAACAATCTCCTCCTATTCATCTAAATCTGCCCGGCGTCTCTCTCTCTCCAGCCCTGACTAGTGTGTATTGTACCGGTCATAGGAATTAGCTACTAGTTTGAGACATCAAAGTAATTCTCTACTACACTAGTAACTGTAACTAGTTACTTTTTATGAGTTACTTGCCCAACACTGGTAAAGGATGGCCAGTTTATAGAGGAATATACAGTGCAGTGAATTGTGAAAGGGTCTGTAAGGATGGCCAGTTTATAGAGGAATATACAGTGCAGTGAGTTCTGAAAGGGTCTGTAAGGATGGCCAGTTTATAGAGGAATATACAGTGCAGTGAGTTCTGAAAGGGTCTGTAAGGATGGCCAGTGTGGTAAATATTGACGTGTTATTTCATAAATAATATGTGTGAATAATCAGAGATCATCACAGCTACCTTTCAATAGCAGAGTGGACTCAGTGGCTAAATAAGGAACCATACTTGAGACAGTTACATCAGATAACAGCAGCAACAGTTATTTCAACCCCCACTCAAGCAATGACTAATTTAGAGAACAAACAACACCTTCTTGAATTGACAGTATGTAAATGTAGAAGCAGAGACAGCTGGGTTGAACACAGGGCAGACCAGTTTAGACTTGTTGAAGCATGGACACTAACTCACAAACAAAGTAATCTATTAATCAACTGTTTAGTATCAAAAGAGTAAACCATAATATTAGAAATGTGTAAATTCATATACACAGGAGATATAGTTGGTAAAAGGTTTATTGAAACAGGCCTCTGTACTCAAGTGGCCACATCAAGGAAGGGGGGGCCAGAAAGACCCCCCTTCTTATCACTGAGGGAAGATGACATCACACCAGCCCCCACCCGTGGGACAAGACCCAACCCCCCCCCGTGGGAAGACACACAGAGAAACCCAGAGGGAGGGGCTGCCAGCGCCCACAGGAAACCGCTCACCGAAGACGCCCACGGACCAACTGTATTATGTAAAGCTATTATTGGCTAGAAATGATAGGATATAAGGGCCCACAAAGTGTAATTCTGGAGCTCTCAGGCCGGACCCAACCAAGGAGGTCTGGGGGCTCCACCGACTCCTCCCGACCAGAGAAACTACTGCTTTTTGATGTAAGTAAGCCGGATGGAACCCGTATTGTTTGGTTAGACTAGAATGTAACTTAGCTTAGAAACCAGGCTTACTTATATGCAAAAAAGGGCTTACAGTATTTTCAATGTATGTTCAAATTATGTTAACCAAGTGACTGTTTGATGTGCAGTATTTAGGTTTGAGATGCAAACCTGATTGTTGATTCCTGTACACAGCAGCCATGTTAATGTTTTCTGATAAATCCTTTGTTCTATTCACCTTGGACTCCTGGCTCTGATCAAATAAATCAGTTGAGTTGAACTATAGTTCTGGTTTGTCTGGCGTACACATTTTATTCCTCATCTGCTAAGTCAGATGAGGAGACCAACAATTCTATCAAGTATGAATCTTTCCTCCTCCTTCCAGATAGTCAATCTCATTGTGTTGTACTACAATAACCTCAAATTATTGTAGAAAGTCTGTGGGAATTTACCACAGAAATGGTGCCGTTCTTCCCATCCTTTGTGTCTCCCCCTGAAAAGGTGCGGTAGGGTCTTGTCATATGTATCATATCTGGACCTTGCTGTGTGTTGGGGACATGGGGCAAAGAGCTGGGGTGTTGCTGCGTTTGAAGTGTTTAACGATGGGCTTGTTGTCTGGATGGAGGAGAGAGAGGGACAGGATGAAGGTTGGTTGTGTACGCCACTGTTTGGGGCCCACGGTGAATATGGCTTCTGCATGCAGGGTTGGGGGTGCGGTGTCTTAGGTTAGGATGTCCGGAGGTATGACGATCGCGCTTGTTGTGCAGTAAACATGCAAACGTGGGCTTTTTATGTTTGTATGTTTATTCGGACACAGGAGGCCGGTCTCGGCCCAGCGGGCCACGGGGGTTGGGTTGGTTAACTCGTATGGAATATACTTTATGAACTGTACGGGGAAGTTGGAGTAAATACAAGGCCTCATGTTATAGTAATGTGATTGCGTATTGGTGCCGCACAGACTATCTGGTCATGTTATAACGGGGGTGGCGTCGCATGACGGCAGGTAAAAGGCTTTTCTTGCTAGGAAGCACGGTTATTCTGGTGTATACGACAGGAGCGCGTTCTGAGTATGTAATTGCCCTAAAATTATTCTCAGGAAGAGGGCGCGGGTAAGTTGGGGAGATTTGATTGTTCTGAAATGGAAAGAGAGCTGTGTCCAATGTGCATTATGACCCTGCTTGTAGCCACAGAATAGGCGGGACGGGGACCGTGAGTGAGTCAGTATGGGCATAAATGTGTCGGGCTAAGGGCTCTGTTACTATTTCAGAACATGCAAGTCAAGTATGGTGAAAGATTGTTAGACCCTGGCATGATCAGCGCAGGGGTCTGTGCGATTACAGGATAAAAACGTAGTAATTAATAGAAGTGTAGGGTGCCGGCGTGTTCAGGACAGGGCTTGATAATGGACGGACTGAGGTCTGGGGGACCAATCGGCCTGTTTTAAATGTAGATATATTTGCCGTCCTTAGGCATAGTATCCTTTTTAATCTTGAGCGAAACCGGCCTGTTGATTAATTACGTTCGCTGTGATACAAAAACAATTCGGTCGAAATGACTGATAAAGTACTTAATGGTTGTATGGGAGAGTATGGCTATGGTTAAGAAATGCATGAATGAACTATGGCTATGGTTATGAATGATTGGCGAAACGTAGGAGCTTAGTGTTGTTTTGTTATGATATTTTGATGACCAACGGACATATGTTGGAGGCGGGTCCTACTGTTGGTTGGGGCTAGCTAGCTTAGCTCTGTGGAAAAGTCCGCGGTGAAACTGGGGACGTTACAATGGCGTTATGGGAGAATTGTTTGAACACTGTGGCGGCGATTACAGGTAAGAAGCGGACCGAGACGTAGACTGGCGAAATTGTGGCCGTTTTGAGGGTTATTATTGATGCGGTAGCGATAGTGTTTTGATATTAAGGAGAAGCTGCTTGTTGACGTCATAGTGTTGTGGGGAGTATGTAACGTTCGCGGTGCTATGGAGTGAGGCGGAGTAGGTAGGAGAAAGGATTCGTGTTGAACTATATGTGCGGCGCTGGTTGGTGGGAATGTTTTGAAAATTATTTTCTGTTAGAGTGGTTGGCTATTTTAAGCTTGTGTGAGTTGTTTATGCTTTGGTTGGTACTGAGCGAATTGCGTGGATGAACGGATCTTGAGAGGCACGGCTCCCGTGAGGGCCTTGAACGTCGCATTAGAGCTGGCTAAGCTAGTTAGCTTGCATGCCGTTGTTTTGTGGCGTTTGGAGGATGATGTTGGGGAAGGGGTAGATAACGTGATGAATGTCGTGGCAGATTATGAATATCGGGGCATGTTATGAATGTCGTGGCAGATTTTGGTTGTCGTAAACGACGTTATAACAGCCGCTTCGGTTGCCACTGCGCATGCGCGGTACAACGTGGATTGGGTCTAGTGCATTCGGAGTAGTTCGCTCGGGGGACAGGAATAACGGGTGAGGGAATATTCTGCATTATGTAATATGGTTATATTTGTATATTGTGCATTGTATTTTTGTGTAAGCAGGGGAAGGGATGTAACATGTATGGTGGTTAGGTTAGGGGAGATAGTCATTGAGGGTTTACTTAGGCTGCAAACAATACAGTGAGCCTATTGAGGAGAGATGAAATAATGGATACATTGCCTATGATAAATCTGGGGTTCACAAACCGGCTATACTGGGTAGTTTGTATTATTATCTTTGATGCACAGGGGTATATTTTTAACCAGGGGGGAATGAGTAGGGATTGATTAAAAATAAGTACAGCTCAATACACACAATTGTTAAGGGGATGCAGACCAAAGGAAGACTTTTGTCTTGTTTACATCAGGGTCCCCCATTTTCAATTCATCAGATAGTCAGTACTGCTACAACTATACATTTATGACATACCAGATTTGCAAATGGAGTCACCCGTTTTAAATACAACATAACTTTTATTGCATACATGATACACAGATAGACGGTAGTTTGAGAGTAGCTATAGGCTGAATTTGGAATAATGCTCTACACTAGAGTTACATGTTGCTTGCAGTAAAATCAATTTATCACTTGTGTATGGAGAAAGGAGCATTTGGAACTAACCACTATAATGTTATGTTGAAATGAAACATGCTTACATGTATAATAATTAGAGTTGATGGGGTATTTCCAGTTTTTTTAATTTGTGTAACATGTACAATGGTAAGCTTGGAATAATGATGTTTTGTTTTATGTAACTTGAATTAAGATGCTTGTATAGAATGCATTGATGTTGAAATGTCAGATGTTGATACTTGTTATAGCTTTAAGGCCATTGATTTAAATAGGATAATGTTTATATTATTTGCTAAATGTTTTATAGTGGAATTTGATACAAGCCCGGTTGTGAAGCAGGACATGTGTTTGTGCTTGTTTTAGATTGTTAAATCTGTAATACACTGTTAATATGGTTAGGACATGTGTTTATGCTTGGTTGAGTTGGTAAATCTTTAATACAGTGTTAAAATGTTGACACAAGCCTCCGACTTGTAGGATAATTTATTGATGGAGGCTTGCTGCAATGACAAATTTTGATATGGTTGTGTTTACAGTGATCGAAATGATTGTTTTTGTTAATCCTTAATGAGTTTCATTGCTATGTTGAAGTATGGTTAAGAATGTTATGTCTTTAAATGCCATTTGCAAATCCTTGGGTCACAGTGGGATAATTTAGTGACAGGGGGTTGTTTAGAAGCTGCTATGATGTGAGATTGTGTTTTAGCAGTTATTATAAATGTTTGATAGATGATTTGTGTGCAATGATTAACCCTTTGTTGATTGCAGGAAATAATGGGGCTTTGTAGGCCCGGGGGCCAACAAGGCCGCAGGGGGCCTGCATATAGACAAGGGGCGTGTGAGGAGCTTGCACCAGGTGCCAGTAGCAAGAGGGACAGAAGTGGAGAAGGGTTATATTGCCCAGGGGGGTAGGAATCCGTTTGTAACAGGTCTCAAGGCCCGAGGGGGGTCGAGATGTACAGCTGTTACAATGGCTGTTGTTTTTTACGACAGGAAGACGGAGCGGAGCTAATCAGAGAGATGCAACAGGAGAGGGTCAGAGGTGAAGATGCAGGAGACAGTTGTAGAGTGAGAGAACAGTTGGCAGTTATTTTTATGACGGGGGAAATGTTGAGACAGGAAGCGTGCTAATACAGAACACAGGTGGGTGAGTGAGTGAGACGATCAGGGAGGTAGTCGTTCAATGGGATTATGACTTTTGGAGGGCTAGCTTTTTGGTTAGGGAGAATAGCGGTAGACTCTCAAGGTACTAGGAATGCTTTGAGGTTCTGTCGTTGAGGGAGAGTTCCTAGACTCTCTCTGGCAGTAGGTAGGAGTGTAGAAATTAAGTGTGAATTGTATTAGCCAGGGATGAGTGTAGCCTGATGAGAGAGCAGAAGAGATGAGCGCAGGGGAACTAACATTGTTTGTCTGTCTGTTGGTTGATTAATGAGTGTATGAAAGGAAGTATATGTTTATAATATGAATGAAGCGTGGATGATGTTGAATTGTGATGTTTGATTGGTTTTTGCTTTTATTTCTTTTCTAACTCTAGATGTTCAGGATCGAATGAATGTGACTAGGAGAGATTGGATGAAAGCGTTTGAGTGGGTCATATTCAAAGTGTTAAGTTTTATTTTGGTACAGATACTACTTTTATTTAAATTTAATTTTTGTATGTATGTGTGAGATTGGGATGTCCTTTTGATTTCAGTGAATGATTGAGCGGGGGATGGTGGCCAGGAGGCCTTGATTACCCATTCACACACAGACACACACACACGGACACACACACACGGACACACACACACAGACACACGCACACGGACACACACACACAGACACACACACACACACACACAGACACATTCACACAATTTGATCACACATGCATACACACACACAACTTAGCTTTCACTTAAGGTGAAACTAGTCTTAAAAATATCAAAATGTGTTTAAGTATGATATGTCTGGGTGGATGTAATCAATTGGATGAGGGTATTGAATTTAGATTTCTATTCTATTTTTGATCTATGGTTGTGTGGCCTGATTGGGTGTGAATGGTTCCTGTGGAGGGTGGATGTGCTGGCTTAAGAGGTGTCAAAGTCACTGACATGTGTGAATGGTACGGTTGGGTGATGAGATGTTGAATGGGTGGTTTTGGAAAACCTGGTTTTTATTTTATTTCATTGATTTACTGTTTTAGGTATGAAGCGTTTAGATTTCTTTTCTTTTCTTTCTAAATAACCATTAAGGTGGTCTGCGGTTGGAGCTGGTTAATTTCATTTGATTTACTTTCACATCTGTTGGAATGTTTTTTTGATTATTTGCCTTTTGTTTGTTGTTTCTCTGTCATGATCTGGTGAGAGGACTGTTGAAAGAAGAGATGCATTGGATCCGATCGATGACAAGTTAAGTAGTGCCACCATGATTTGCATATGGAATTAATGGCTTCCCTTGTTGAGTATGTTGACATATTGTGTAAAAAGATTTGCTCTGTGCTTGTGTCTTCAACAGCTCAGAAAAGGGAGGGGAAAGGCAGAGCAACGCTGGGAGAGACATGAATACATTTCATTAGCGGTAAAGTAAAGTAGGATTTCATTTTTTCCTGTTACTCTGCAGTCCGATGGTGGTCGATTACAGATGGTGGTGAGAGAATTCTTGTGCACAGAGACCCCTGCCTATACAAACCCCATGCGGGTGGGGCCAGGTTGTAAAAACTGAACGGATGTGGTTTGGATTCCATGCTATAATCATCTGACGACGGGTTGTCATGAGATAAATCAATGACTGGACCTGGGATGACCTGGCCTGGAAGGGCGGGGCCAGTCTGAAGACTGAGCTGACAGTGTGTGAACAAGGTTCTCTGGGGAGTTGTGGTTGGACTGCAGGGGACGGGACTGAATAGGTACTGATGGGCTTTGTCTTGTGCACATTGTTTGGTAGGACGCAAGCAAAGGACGGATGAATTACACAACGCAGGGTCAGATAAAGATGCATTCACATAAGTGAGGCAGTGGCGTCGCGTGGGTAAAATAACAGGGGAAGCCAAAAAAAATTTATTAAAAAAAAAATTATTCAATATTTTTATTAATTTTTTTTTTTTTTTTTTTTTTTTTAAAGTCAAGCAGTCACCATGTACACTACAGTATGGCTCGGCGGCCAGTCAAACGTTATTTTTATTTATTTAACAGATTGCAGAATGGGTACAATACAGTACGGCTCAATACACATTTACGATGAATTGAAAATGGGGGACCCTGATGTAAACAAGACGAAAGTCTTTCTCTGGTCTACATCCCCTTAACAATTGTATGTATTGAGCTGTACTGTACTGTACCCATTCTGCAATCTGTTAATAAAGTTTTCATTCATTCACACACAATTGTATAAGGTAAGGGGATGCAGACCAGAGAAAGACGTTTGTCTTGTTTACATCAGGGTCATTAATACTGCTGGAGCATTGGTTAATTTTTGGTCCGATTTTTCCTTGCGCGATTTTGCGCGCCGCGTGAGAGCAAATTCGAGACACATATTCGGTTGCAAAAAGGTGTCCCACGGTCTCCTCTATGGCCGTGAATATTTTCACGCGGATTGGAATCACGGCGCGCCCGTGGGACACTTTTCCGTTTCGGCGAGTTTATTCCACGCTTTCTGTTTTCCTTTTCTAAGCATTTTAGGGGCTACATGTGAATCAGTAAAAGTTGCGGGACGCCCAGATGTTTCCACGATAGAAAGCTCGCGTGGATCCCATAATAGGCTCACTTAATACAGCGTTTTTAAAATCATGCAACATTTTCAGGGTCGCGAGCCGACCTTTTCCCCTCGTTTTCGATGATGGAAGTGATTTAGGAAAAGCTTCGGCACGCCGAGAGGTCCCCGTGGATTTAATCTCGCGAGGATCGGGGCAATATTCGGCCCGTGGGAACAGTTACGGGTTAATACAATGTTCAGAGTGCAGAGGGGAAAATATGGCACCTGCCCCGCCTCCAGGTGGAATATTATGCTGAACGTCTTCCTCCCAGCTCCGTTTTAAACTTTTAGGGTGTGGCCAGTGGCAGTCAGCTCGAATCTGATTGGCTAGGATCGGATTTGGAGTTTGGACTCACTCTATAATGCTGGAAGCCTGGAGAAAGAGACCTACCCACTGCTTCTCTCCTATACTAGCTGCAGTAGTGAGCACAGTCTGACAGTGTGTTAGAGGGAGTGAGAAGGAGAAGAGGGAGACATTAAAAAAAAAAAAAAAAAAAAAAACACAGATGCACAGATGAATGTAAACTATATTAAAAAAAAATTATATTTTAATTTTTTTTTTTTTTCATATTTCATATTTCATAATTTGATATGAAATTTATAGGGAGGCATGGCTTCCGTTGGCTTCCACAAGGATTCGCCACTGAAGTGAGGACATGGCCAGAGTGAGGTGAATGAAAGAAAATTTTCGTTGAAATTCTGCTTTTCTCTGCCAGAACTGAGCTGTGGAAACAAGAAGTGACAAGTTTATGACCGTTATGTGTCATAAAAGGGGGGAGGATAGGTGGGAAGCAATTAATTGATTATGCAAACGTGATTGTACTATCTTAAAGAAAAAATTAGCAGAATCAGAGAATGAATGTAAAATGGAAAATTGTGATACTAATGGATCTTGTCTCCCCAGATCATGTAAACGGATACTGTAATTTTAAAAAAATTGTGTTTTATTTGAAGGGTATAATGATTAGATTAAATTGTTTTATTGTGTTCAACAAGCTCAAAAGTTGTTGTTTCAAAAGTAGGCCTCTGGCTATGAGCCTTGAGGAACAAGAAAGCTAATTGCCAAAGAAAAATGGAAAAAGAAAAAATGGAGAAATTTTGAAAGAATGAATTTTAATTTTGGGAAAAAAATGAATTTTATTATGTATGGTTAGTATGTATAAAAAATCAAGTCAATATATCATATGTGACGATAAGAATCGTCAAAACGGGGAAATGTGGTAAATATTGACGTGTTATTTCATAAATAATATGTGTGAATAATCAGAGATCATCACAGCTACCTTTCAATAGCAGAGTGGACTCAGTGGCTAAATAAGGAACCATACTTGAGACAGTTACATCAGATAACAGCAGCAACAGTTATTTCAACCCCCACTCAAGCAATGACTAATTTAGAGAACAAACAACACCTTCTTGAATTGACAGTATGTAAATGTAGAAGCAGAGACAGCTGGGTTGAACACAGGGCAGACCAGTTTAGACTTGTTGAAGCATGGACACTAACTCACAAACAAAGTAATCTATTAATCAACTGTTTAGTATCAAAAGAGTAAACCATAATATTAGAAATGTGTAAATTCATATACACAGGAGATATAGTTGGTAAAAGGTTTATTGAAACAGGCCTCTGTACTCAAGTGGCCACATCAAGGAAGGGGGGGCCAGAAAGACCCCCCTTCTTATCACTGAGGGAAGATGACATCACACCAGCCCCCACCCGTGGGACAAGACCCAACCCCCCCCGTGGGAAGACACACAGAGAAACCCAGAGGGAGGGGCTGCCAGCGCCCACAGGAAACCGCTCACCGAAGACGCCCACGGACCAACTGTATTATGTAAAGCTATTATTGGCTAGAAATGATAGGATATAAGGGCCCACAAAGTGTAATTCTGGAGCTCTCAGGCCGGACCCAACCAAGGAGGTCTGGGGGCTCCACCGACTCCTCCCGACCAGAGAAACTACTGCTTTTTGATGTAAGTAAGCCGGATGGAACCAGTATTGTTTGGTTAGACTAGAATGTAACTTAGCTTAGAAACCAGGCTTACTTATATGCAAAAAAGGGCTTACAGTATTTTCAATGTATGTTCAAATTATGTTAACCAAGTGACTGTTTGATGTGCAGTATTTAGGTTTGAGATGCAAACCTGATTGTTGATTCCTGTACACAGCAGCCATGTTAATGTTTTCTGATAAATCCTTTGTTCTATTCACCTTGGACTCCTGGCTCTGATCAAATAAATCAGTTGAGTTGAACTATAGTTCTGGTTTGTCTGGCGTACACGTTTTATTCCTCATCTGCTAAGTCAGATGAGGAGACCAACAATTCTATCAAGTATGAATCTTTCCTCCTCCTTCCAGATAGTCAATCTCATTGTGTTGTACTACAATAACCTCAAATTATTGTAGAAAGTCTGTGGGAATTTACCACACCAGTTTATAGAGGAATATACAGTGCAGTGAGTTCTGAAAGGGTCTGTAAGGATGGCCAGTTTATAGAGGAATATACAGTGCAGTGAGTTCTGAAAGGGTCTGTAAGGATGGCCAGTTTATAGAGGAATATACAGTGCAGTGAGTTCTGAAAGGGTCTGTAAGGATGGCCAGTTTATAGAGGAATATACAGTGCAGTGAGTTCTGAAAGGGTCTGTAAGGATGGCCAGTTTATAGAGGAATATAAAGTGCAGTGGTGAGTTCTGAAAGGGGCATTTGTAGAGAAACGGACGGCAGAGTGATAGAGAACATCAAGCTTCTGCAGAGTAGTCTTGCAGGCAGACCGATAGATGGTGTCCCCAGAGTCTAGCAGGAGAATAACTGTCATTTTAACCAGAGTGAGTCTAGCAGAAAAAGTGAAAGAAGAGTGAATCCTGTACAGAAAACCAATTTTGCTTGCAACTTGTTAATATGATGGGAAAAGTGTGTTGTCCAGCCATATACCCATATACATTCAGAGATCTGCTCTAGGATCACTATGTTGAGGGGTTTTATATGGGGGGGGGGGGGGATTGGGCACAGAACCCTTGTTACCGAACCACATGACCTTGGTCTTGGAGGTGTTCAACATAAGGCGTAAGGAGGAGAAGGCCTATCGGATGCTGTTTAAACTAGATTGTAGCAGCATAAGTACATTATGCAATAAACAAAACAAGCAGCAAACACATACTGCTGCCAACGTGCTGAGATTATTTAACCTCTTAAGCATCGGGCAAAAATGGGGCTAGTTTATTTAAATGGTAAATGGCTGCTTTTTTATATAGCAGCTTTTATCCAAAGCGCTTTACAATTTGTTGCTCACATTTGACCCATTCACTCACACATTCACACACCGACGGCGGAAGCAACCATGTGTAGCAGTCTGGAAAATATGGTATATTATTCAGAACTGCTGACTGTGTTTTATATCCCTTTTGTACACAAAGACATTCTAACTAGTGTCATTGATATTCACACGAACAATGACACAAGCGTCCCCTTCCGAAGAGCACTGGAATATGGATTATAAATGACAGTACTGAATCATATTCTACAATGCGTCTCCCCTTGTGACTGGCAGGCGGGACCAGCAGGGGGCTGAGAGAGAGAGAGTTGGGAGGTGATATATGGAAGAGACCAGCGGAAGCCGTTCTCTTCGGCAGTGAACTTGGACAACGAGTAGTCGCAGCTAACGGGGGCTCTGGATAGCCCTGTTGCTGACGTTATGCCAGAGGGCCCCGTGAGAGGACAACAGGTGATAACCAGTACTGGCTAGTGGACACGATATCCTAGCAGTACCAGCGGTAGTATATGAACAATAAGTGCAGAGCCAGGCACTAGCAATCGGGTTATGATAGTTACTGTGTGCGGTATAAGTAACGTGCGGTTAAACAAGTATCCAAGTCTTTAACTACCGAGTTATAGTAGTTACAGTGTGCGGTATAGAGTGCGCGCACCAGGACGAGCGTGGGCCAACGACCATTCTGCTCCGGCTGACTTCGACCAGACCTGCAACCGGCTGCCTGCATTCAGCCTGCTCCGGAGGACTTCACTCAGACCTGCACCAGGCTGCCTGCGGCCGACGGGAGTTCCGCCCATCCAGCAGGGATCGTCATCACTCAGTACACGCTCTCAGCCGGCGCTGCCTCTCTGCCTAGCTCCGCCTGCTAACATCCTCGCCGAGAGCGTTCAACGCCATCTTGCCTCCCGGACAACAGTGGAGTGGCGAGGCGGCCATTTCGGATGAGTACAAATGAGCATTCCTTATACAATACACAGTGTGGTGCAGCCCGCGGGCGAAAGTAACGTTGCTACTACCACTTCATAGGGGTACCCCGAACAATATATGCCGGCATTAAGATAGGACTTTACCGGTATTTTGTGGGCTCACTCTTTTATTTCATTCCTTTTCTTTGAGCGTGATAAGGTGTGTGTTTCATAATATTTCCCGTTCAGTGAATCCCTTTTATTCTCCTTCCCTATGCTCCCCCTTCCTTCCCCATATTACCAACCGGGAACAGTGTATGTGTAATTCCTTAGAGAAGGTACATACTGTGTTCCGCCCAGACGTGGGCAGCACTTAGTCTGGGTACTGTAAGAGCACTTGGTGCCTGGGTGTAATACTATAATTGATTTATGCCAGTGTAATCATTGTGTTGATACCCATGGTGCAGTAATCACCAGACGTAGCATTGTTGTAACTAGGCTGCAGGGGCGGACCTAGCACATTTGGCGCCCTAGGCGAGATTCACCACTGCGTTTTTTTTTTTTGTAATTCATTTTTTTTGTATGGCTTTTGCCTCTTCATAGTTCTCTAACGTTAGTCTTTCTTTCCTCAACGCTCAATTCCTCACAGCGCTCTAGCATGTTCTGACTGTGAACACCTAAAGCTGAGGCTCAGACCGACCGACCGTTTTAGATTTTTGGCTCATTTTCCCTTATGTTAGAATTTTTTTTATGTAAAAATAATGGTTGCAGATATAGAGGGGGGCGCCAAAACTGCACAGAGAAAAAAAAAATTTATAAAAAAAAAAAAAAAAAAAAAAAAAAAATTTGGCGCCCCCCTCTGGGTGGCGCTCTAGGCGACCGCTTATATTGCCTGTAGGAAGGTCCGCCCCTGCTAGGCTGAGTTATAATAACATCCATCCAGAACGGGAGCACTGTGTGCGTGTCTTTTATTGAACCTAACCCTAATCCTAACCCTTTGATGCGGGTAATATATATATCATTAACCCCTTCCTATTCTACCATCCATTTCCACTGTAAGGTTTCTGGTGTTACTGAGGGAGGGTACTGCTTGCGGGGGGAACCAAGTTATTTCTTTACCATCCAGTCATTAGGTGTGGGAGGGCTAAGGAGACAATTGTGGAGGGTGAGGGTGTGTTGGGGAGTACTGCTGACTGCCCCAGAGAGAGGGAGGAAGACCAGAGTACCGGACCAGGTTTGTAAATCCTGGGCCTCATACACTCCCACTGCCAGTCTCCAGTTGACGCTCCGGACCCCAAAGACGGAGGTGCAGCTGGCCAGAGTGCTACTGTGTCTCGCTACCTAGTGACCGCGCACCACAGTTCCCACGAAGCAGGGATAATCCACCCTGCTACATTTGGCGTCACGAACAGGATCAACATCCTACTCCACTCCCTCGTAAGTGACGACCAAGAGACCTGAGATGTCGGACGACGACACCCCGAAGCCGGAGGTCAAAGCCGGGCCGTCCCGGTCGGAGCGACGAGATGACCCGTCGGCCCCTCTCAAAGAAGAAGGGGAGAAAGCTGAGACGGTACAGATGTTGGCCGCAGAAGTGGAGTTCCTAAAGGGTCAACTCCAAGACCAGGCGGGCGCAAGCCATGATCCTACAGCTCCCTCCAGCGCCCCTCTCGGTGGTGTACGTCCAACGAGAACGGAAGTGCAGCGAATTCGGGGGTGAAAGGAGAGAGGGGAACTGCCTGTGGAAGACTGGATCCAGGCCATGAAGACCCATCTCTGTGCCAGTCGAGTGCCCGCGGAAGAACAAGCGGAGGTCGTACAGCTTCACCTCAAAGGCGAAGCGAAGCAGATGGTACGCTTCCAGACAGAGGGAACTATCCCAGACACGGAAGGCTTGTTCGCGCTCCTCGAGGAAACCTATGGGGACAAGGTCCCGGTCAGCGTTCGACTGGGGGAGTTCTTCGACCGAAGACAGGCCGCCGGCGAGACCGTACGCCAGTTCGCCTATGACCTGCAGGAGAGGATCCGTCGCCTACGACATCGGGCGCCTACGCTGGTGGCCGACGCCACCGCCCTGATACCAGAGCGGTTTGTGGTGGGTCTCCAAGACGAGGCCCTGAGGAGAGAAATGCGGAAGTACATGAGGGAGGACGGGACGCGGCCGTTTCCCCAGGTACTGCAGGCGGCGATCGATTGGACGGAAGACGAGCTGGTCCTCCCCGCCAACAAGGGTCCCCCCCGGGGCTTGGTCCACGCCGCGACCGGGGAGGGACGAGAGACCCCACCGAGCGTGGACACGCTGCGGGACACTATTAAGCAGATCCAGGCGGGAATGGAGCAACTAGGTGCGCGCCAGGAGCAACTAGCCCAGACCTTCTCACAGGAACGTGACGCGCCCCGGAGAGGCGCCACCGGACAGCGACGCCGAGACGACGGGACCGCCGCCACACGAGAGCCCCGCCGAGACGAAGACGGCCGGCTGATCTGCTATGCCTGCAATCAGCCGGGCCACATCAGCAGAGACTTCCCCCGCTCAGCCGGCGAGCCACGCCCCGCCCCTACTCCCAACCCCGAAGCTCCGGGCTCGTCAGGGTACCGACCCGGAACACGAAGGACAGTCGACGCCGTCGTAACCGGAGTCGCCGACTCGGCCGCGGAGGGCACCGAGACGCAAGACGTGCAAGGGGAATGCCTCACACTAGACGTCCAGATCGACGGGGTCGAGACCCGCTGCCTCTTCGACACCGGCGCCGAAGTCACCACCATGTCCGAGAGCCACTTTCGAAGACACTTCCCGAAGTCGAAGTTGACCCCCGCCAACTGGATCACTCTCATCGCCGCCAACGGGTTGAGATCCCAGTGGTGGGGTGTCTCTATGCCGAAGTGAAGTGCCTAGATATGACATTTACGGGGAAATGCATATTCATACTAAAAGACGACCCAGGCCGAGGGGACCCAGGAGACGCCATCCAGGGACTTCTGGGCATGAACGTGCTCGGCGGGGTAGACGGCCTGTTCGCAGGGATCAAGGGGATGCGGCCGGTGAACCGAAGACGTGTCGACGCTAGAAGCATCGCCATCCGCCATGTGGTCGCCGTCCTGGCCCAAGAAGGCCGAGAGTGTACCGCCCCGGGAAAGATGGGGTACGTCAAGGTGGCCGGCAGAGAGTCTGTGGTCATTCCCCCGCACAGCGAAGTGATCGTCTCAGGCCGCTGCGAGACGACAGCGGGGATGCGGCGCCCCGTGATGCTAGAGAATACGCCGAGTGCCAACCTGCCTCCCGGACTATTGGTGGCGAACGTGGTGGCATACGCCCGACAGGGGAGAGTGCCTGTGCGGGTGTTGAACCCGACCGACGTCGAGATGGTGCTCCGACCCCGGTCCAGGCTGGTAGAGCTTCACTGCTCCCGTCAGGTACGGCCCCAGGAGAGGGTGACCGTGGAGGAAGTAGACGGAGGCGTCCGAGTGACGGCGATTGAGACTCGAGCCAGCCCGCCAGAGGCGGAGCCGGACGGGAAGACCCGCGGGCTCGCCGTGGCCGTGCAGGCGAACCTGCAGGATCTCACACCGGCCCAAGTGAGCTGGCTAAATCAAGTGCTGGAGAAACACAAGGCGGTGTTCTCCGTCGACGACGGGGACTATGGTTACACAACCACCGTCACGCACTACGTTCCCACTGGTGACGCACACCCGGTCAAGCAACGACACCGCCGAATACCGCCCCACGTGTTCCGAGAAGTGAAGAGACACGTACAAGACCTGGTGAACCAGGGTGTCCTGGTAGAGAGCTGCAGTCCGTGGGCGTCACCAGCCGTGATCGTCATAAAGAAGGATGGCTCTGTGCGGTTCTGCTGCGACTACCGCCGCCTAAATCACGTGACGCACCGGGACGCGTACCCCCTACCTCGCATCGAGGAGTCCCTAGACGCCTTGGGGCAGGCCAAGATCTTCTCTTCGCTCGATCTCACCGCCGGCTACTTCCAGGTGGCGGTGAAAGAAGAAGACCAAGAGAAGACGGCAGTCACGACGCCCTTCGGCCTCTACCAGTGGACCCGTATGCCCTTTGGGCTGTGCAACGCACCAGCGACATTCCAGCGGCTGATGACCGCCGTGCTGGGAGACCTGGCCTTTGACGTCCTACTCGTCTATCTAGACGACGTCTTGGTGTTCGCCAGGGACTTCGAGAGCCACTGTCAGAAGTTGGACCTGGTGTTTGAACGACTTCGGGAGCATGGGCTCAAACTCAAGCCCCGGAAGTGCTTCCTTCTGAAGACCGAAGTCAAGTTCCTGGGACACGTCGTCTCCGCGGCAGGCATACAGGTCGACACCGACAAAGTGAAGGCGTTGGAGGACTGGCCGGCACCACGCTCAGCGAAGGAAGTGAGGCAGGTGATCGGGTTCCTGTCTTATTATCGGCGGTTCGTGCCCCGCTTCGCACAGGTGGCCCAGCCGCTGCACGCCCTGATGGGGAAAGAAAAGAAGGGGTTCGCCAAAGGCCGGCCCGAGGCCTTCAAGTGGACTCCGCAGTGTCAGACGGCCTTCGACCACCTGCGGCAGTGCCTCCTGGCACCCCCGGTGCTGGCCTACCCCGACCTCCAGCTCCCCTTCATAGTGACCACAGACGGGAGTTACTTGGGACTGGGAGCGGTACTAAGTCAGAAACAAGAGGGAGTGGAGCGGGTCATCGCCTTCGCGAGCCGAGGCCTGCGTGGGTCCGAAAGGAATGACCAAAATTATAGTGCGTTCAAGCTGGAACTCCTCGCCCTGAAGTGGGCAGTCACTGAGAAGTTCAGAGACCTCTTGATGTACGCCCAGTTCACCGTGATCACAGACCACAACCCGCTGAGGCACCTCGGCACGGCCAACCTGGAAGCAGTGGAGCAGCGGTGGAACGCTCAGCTTGCGGAGTATGACTTTGTGGTGCACTACAAACCTGGTTGACTCAACCAGAACGCAGACGCTCTGTCTCGCATACCGATGCGATCAGAACCGGAAGTGGAAGACACTGAGAAGACATCCTAATGATACCCGCGGCCGGCCCCCACACCTGTCAGGGTCTCCAGGAACGGGCCGCTCCATTGTCCGTCCCCGCCCCAGTCGCCCGCGAGGGCTACGTCGTGGTCCCAGCGGAGGAAGTACGGGCCCAGCTGTGCCCCGGGAGACCGACGGAGACGCGGGAGGTCTCGAGTGTCGGTGCACGACGGATAGCGGCACAGAAGGGGAACAGCGGATATGACTGGGCGGAAATGCGGCAGCTCCAGGCAGACGACCCCGAGTTGGGTCCGGTGTGGCGGGCGGTGACACAGGGGGTCCCTCCCACTAAAGCACAGCTGAAGGAAGGAGACCCGAAACTCTGCAAGTTATACGGGCAGTGGGAACGATTCCGTCTGCACCAACAAGTGCTGTTTCGGCGCGTAAGCGATCCCCGGGATGGAGAGGAGGTTCTCCAGCTGGTGGTGCCCACAGCCCTGCGAAGGAGGATCTACAAGACCCAGCACGAAGACGCGGGACACTACGGGGGATGAGGGACGGTGGTCCTGATGAGGCGAGGTTACTACTGGATCGGAATGGCAGAAGAGGTGAAGCAATGGGTGTAGCAATGCAAGCGATGTGCATTAGCCCGCGACGTGTTCCCTAAAGCCCAGGCCCAGATGACCTGCACTAACGTGACGGCACCCATGGAGGTCCTGGCCATGGACTTCACCGTATTGGAGAGGTCGGCGGGTGGCTACGAGAACGTACTGGTGCTGACCGATATGTTCACCAGATTCACTATTGCCGTACCGACCAAAGACCAGACTGCGAAGACCACTGCCGCTGCCATCATCAAGTACTGGTTCGTGTACTACGGTTGCCCTGCCCGACTCCATGCCGATCAAGGGCGAAATTTCGAGTCGAGCGTCATCAAGGAGCTCTGCCGACTGTACGGGATTTCAAAGAGCCGTACCACGCCTTACCATCCCCAGGGGAATGGGCAATGCGAGAGGTTCAATCGGACAATGCACGACATGCTGCGTAGTCTGCCCGCGGCGAAGAAGCGGGACTGGAAGGAGCACCTACCCGAGTTGGTACTTACGTACAACTGCCACGTGCACTCCTCCACGGGATACTCTCCCTTCTACCTGCTCTTCGGGAGGGACGCTAGGATGCCCCGGGATGTCCTGGGGGGCAGAGACGTCATCGAGGAGGGGGCGGCGGACCTAGACGAGTGGGTGCAGAGTCACCATGAGCGACTAAAGGCCGCTGCGGAGGCCGCTGAGGCCACGGCGAAGCAGGCGTCTCATCGACGCAAGAGAATTTACGACAGGAAGAGCAGAGGTGCACTCCTGCGGGCCGGAGACCGGGTCCTGATACGCGACCACCGAATCCGGGGCCGTAATAAGATACAGGACAAGTGGGAGCCTACGCCGTATGTGGTGGTTAGGCAGAGCCACGAAGGGACGCCCGTGTTCACGGTCAGGCCCGAAGCAGGGGGTCCAGAAAGGACCGTGCATCGAGACCAGCTCAAGACCTGTCCTTTCCCGGCTTCTGACCCGGAAGTGCGGGGGAGGGCCCCTCGACAGATCCCGGTGGCACCGCGGAGCTCGTCCGAATCAGACATCGGAGGCGCTTTCGGGCACCGGCGGGAACCGCATCCTAGGGCGTGTAACCACCCCGGGCCCCTGCGGGACGCCCCTGAGGAGGCCGCGAGTGCCGAGTCAGAGGTGGAGTCGACCCCATCGGGAGGAGAAGGGGAGGAAGGCGGAGACGGAGTTGAAGAGGAGGCCGCGGGCGGTCCACCGATGGCCCCGGAGGGTGAGGCCGTGGTCCATGACCCGACGTTGACCCGTCAACGGACACTGAAGAATCCGACACGGAGTCGGAGGCGGGGGAGGTGGAACCCCCCAGAGTGGAGCCCGCTCGGCCCCAGAGGAGCACCAGAGGTCGGCTACCCGCTCGGTATCGCCAGGACTACGTGCTCAAGAGTGTGTTCGCTGAACAGTGTGTCCAACTCCTGAAGGAGTGTGTAAAACTGTTGGCATAATGTGTAATTGTCAATCGATGTGTGAAACTGTTGGTCTCAGGACCGTTTTCATGCATGCGTTTGTTTTTGTTGTTAACTTGCAGAGGACTTAGCAAGTTCAAAGTGGGGGGAAATGTAGCAGTCTGGAAAATATGGTATATTATTCAGAACTGCTGACTGTGTTTTATATCCCTTTTGTACACAAAGACATTCTAACTAGTGTCATTGATATTCACACGAACAATGACACAAGCGTCCCCTTCCGAAGAGCACTGGAATATGGATTATAAATGACAGTACTGAATCATATTCTACAATGCGTCTCCCCTTGTGACTGGCAGGTGGGACCAGCAGGGGGCGGTAGCAGGCAGAGAGTGGCGGAGAGAGTTGGGAGGTGATATATGGAAGAGACCAGCGGAAGCCGTTCTCTTCGGCAGTGAACTTGGACAACGAGTAGTCGCAGCTAACGGGGGCTCTGGATAGCCCTGTTGCTGACGTTATGCCAGAGGGCCCCGTGAGAGGACAACAGGTGATAACCAGTACTGGCTAGTGGACACGATATCCTAGCAGTACCAGCGGTAGTATATGAACAATAAGTGCAGAGCCAGGCACTAGCAATCGGGTTATGATAGTTACTGTGTGCGGTATAAGTAACGTGCGGTTAAACAAGTATCCAAGTCTTTAACTACCGAGTTATAGTAGTTACAGTGTGCGGTATAGAGTGCGCGCACTAGGACGAGCGTGGGCCAACGACCATTCTGCTCCGGCTGACTTTGACCAGACCTGCAACCGGCTGCCTGCATTCAGCCTGCTCCGGAGGACGTCACTCAGACCTGCACCAGGCTGCCTGCGGCCGACGGGAGTTCCGCCCATCCAGCAGGGGTCGTCATCGCTCAGTACACGCTCTCAGCCGGCGCTGCCTCTCTGCCTAGCTCCGCCTGCTAACATCCTCGCCGAGAGCGTTCGACGCCATCTTGCCTCCCGGACAACAGTGGAGTGGCGAGGCGGCCATTTCGGATGAGTACAAATGAGCATTGATGCTCCCGATTCCTTATACAATACACCCTATACAGTACCCTATCCCCCCCCCCTCACAGTAAGCTGTGGTGTTCCACAAGGAAGCATACTAGGTCCGCTACTGTTCCTAATTTATGCAAATGACATGTCGTCAGCTTGTGACTGCAACTTGTTCCTGTTTGCGGACGACTCAGCCCTGCTGGTCTCTGACAAGAACAAGTTACAGGTTGAAAAAACCCTCAGCTCAGAACTAGGCAAAATCTGCATATGGCTCGCTGATAACAAACTATCATTACACATGGGCAAAACAGAGTCCATTCTCTTCGGTTCAAATAACAAACTCAGCAAGACCGACGGCTTCTCAGTTACAGTGGGTGACAATATTGTCACAAGGAAAGAAGATATTACCTACCTGGGTTCCATCCTAGAGGCAAATCTTTCCTGTGACAAAATGGCATCCAATGTAATAAAAAAAGTCAACCAACGAACTCGATTCTTGTACCGGATCTCCTCACTGGTAAACAAGAATACCCTGAAGACTCTAGCAGGAGCACTCATTCAAGGGTACTACGACTATGCTTGCACCTCATGGTACCAAAGCACCTCAAAGGCGCTAAAAACAAAATTACAAACATCTCAAAACAAACTGGTCAGACTACTGCTTGACCTTACTCCTAGAACCCACCTCACCCCTGCCCACTTTGACAACCTAGGATGGCTTAGAGTAGACGACAGAGTACAGCAACTTGCAATGGGCCTGGTCTACAAGATACACTACACGACCAAGGTACCCATGTACATGACAAAATACTTCCCAAAGGTCAGTGAATACCACGATCACAACACCAGAGGGAGCTCCACAAATCATGTTAAACCCAGATTCGGCTCAAACAAGGGACTAAACACGTTTCGCAATTATGCCACATCAATGTGGAACGCACTACCCAAAGCTGTAAAGGAATGTGAATCACTACCCACTTTCAAAAACACTCTCAAAAAACACCTAAGGGAGACTGCAACTCGAAACTGGCCCCTGTAAATGTCCGAACACAACCCCCTCCAATGTACAGTAAATTACCAAGTATGGTCTTGTCAATAATCCAATATACAGTTTTGTTTGTACAGTTGTACAGTGTCCCCCACCCACCCCTCCTACCCAACCCCCCCCCCCCCCCCACTCCTACCCGAGACATCGCCACCACGCAATAAGTCAAAATGCTCGCTATCTGCAAACAGCTCCACTGTCTGTGTGTATACTTGAGTAGCCTCCAGCTCCAGCAAGGATTCTCCGGCGATGCAGCTAGACCCTATACTAATAGTTTCAAGTTTCAAGTTTCTTTAATAGTTGTCATACAGAAGTACAGAATACTTTTATACAAAATGCTTCTTACTGTTACGCTCCAGAGACTGTGCAAGACAAGATAAGTATGAAATAAAATAACATAGTATAGCATGTAAATTAGAAGTAAAAAAATGAGGTCACAGTGTTCAGTATAGACATATGTACAATGTTCGATGCAGAGTAGACGTAACTGAGTTACCATATAATATACAATACTGTGTAGTGTACTAATATACAATACTATATAGTGCAAGGCAGAAATAGGAGGAGGTGCAATTTAGGTACAATTTACAGTAGGTGTACGAGTTGTAGTGCAAATCCTTTATCAATAAATATAAAGTGTGTTTGTGTGATCTAAAGTGTGGAGAGTGGGTGCTGCAGTGTGTTGTTTGTTTAAGTGAGTGTGTGCGTGTGGGTGTGTGTGCTGTGTGCATTTGATGGTTGTTGCATAGTGTTTATTGTTCGTTTAGCAGCCTGATGGCCTGGGGATAGAAGCTTCTTCTGAGTCTTTCTGTGCTCGCCTTAAGACTCCGGTATCGCTTGCCTGACCGCAGCAGTTCAAAGAGGCAGTTGTTCGGGTGGCTCGAGTCCTTAATAATTATCTTAGCCTTCCCCTTGCACCGCTTGTTGTAAATGTTCTGGAGGGTGGGAAGCCCCCCTCCAATTGTGCGTTCGGCTGAACGTGTCACTCTTTGTAGTCTGCTACGGTCTTGTGCAGTGCTATTCCCAAACCAGGAGGTGATGTTGCCAGTCAGGATGCTCTCTATTGTACATGAGTAGAAGTTCCTAAGGATCTTCTGACTGACTTGGAACTTCCTTAGGCGCCTGAGGAAGTAGAGGCGTTGTCGTGCCTTCTTCACAACACTGTCAATGTGTGTGGTCCATGTCAAATCCTCGGATATGTGGGCTCCGAGGTACTTGAAACTGTTCACTCTCTGCATTCAGCATGCAAGGATTCTCCGGCGCTGCAGCTGGACCCTATTGGTGTATAATGTTACGGTTCTTTGGTCAAATCACATTCATCAAGCCCTCAGCTAGAATACGCATTGAATCAATGTTATAAGACATTGATATCAGGAGCTATCTGTAGCTACTGCTAGCCCGCTAGATAACGTTAAGACAATTTAGTTTACTGGGACATATAGAGCTAACGTGAGCTAGCTAACGTGAGCTAGCTAACGTGAGCTAGCTAACGAGGGAACGCAGGTATTATGCACTCGAGTCGACTATTGCTGGAGCATTTGTTGATATCAACAGCTATCGGTAGCTAGCCAGCTAGATACCGTTAGACAATGCCTCGTCATGTATTAAACTAAAAGTGAATAGTTGACTGGGTCATTGTTTAAACAGTAACGGTAGCTCATGGAGGTCCGATCTAGACTAGAGCAGACTGCCTCTGTGTTGATACGAGCAGAAGCCAATAGTATCCCGCTGCAGGGCTGGGCGGATATGACTCGTTGCCACGTTTTTTTTCAAAATAAGAGTATCATACGAACTGAATGTTGCTAACTGCCGGAGCCATCGATATTATGACTCTAGCTGCGCTTGGGGCGGAAATGAGACCCGCACAGATTTTCAAAATAAGAGTATCGTTATGAACTACACGTCTACACGCCACACGGCGGGCAGACCTCTCAGTGGCAAGCGCCAAAGGTAAAAACTGAGCGCCCCTGGCGGGTGGCGGGCTTAAATTTCGCCCCCTGCACTAACATAACACAATAACATGGCACAATAACATTACATGGCATAATTAATAACACAACGATAATAACAGGTTATTTGTGTGTCTCAGGCCTGGTTACTTGTGTGTCTCTGTCTGGTTATTTGTATATCTCGGGCCTGGTTATTTGTGTGTTTCAGGCCTGTTTATTTGCGTGTCTCAGGCCTGGTTATTTGTGTCTCTCTCAAGCCTGGTTATTTGTGTCTCTCTCAAGCCTGGTTATTTGCGTGTCTCAGTCCTGGTTATTTGCGTGTCTCAAGCCTGGTTATTTGTGTGTCTCAGGTCTGGTTATTTTGTGTTTCAGAAACTTTCAGGCCTAGTTATTTGTGTGTCTCAGGCCTGGTTATTTGCGTGTCTCAGGCCTGGTTATTTGCGTGTCTCAGGCCTGGTTATTTGTGTGTCTCAGGCCTGGTTATTTTGTGTTTCAGAAACGTTCAGGCCTGGTTATTTGCGTGTCTCAGGCCTGGTTATTTTGTGTGTTTCAGAAACATTCAGGCCTGGTTATTTGCGTGTCTCAGGCCTGGTTATTTTGTGTGTTTCAGAAACGTTCAGGCCTGGTTATTTGCGTGTCTCAGGCCTGGTTATTTTGTGTGTTTCAGAAACATTTTATTATCCCGGAGTAAAAAGAAAAAAAAACGAAAACATAAACTAACTTAATGCGAGAGACTTACTTGTGTTTTATGTGTATTTGTTGTGTTTTCCTCTCCCGGATCGTTCCCTCTACCACGCCCTGCAGGACTGTGAACGGATTGGACCACAGTTCTCTGACCTCCATGGCGGCGACCAGAGCTGTCTCCCCACCCGGCCTCCTCCCCCTCAGTGTGTGAGGCTGCTCCCTGCTGCGCCACCCTGACCTCCACCCAAGCTCCTATCCCCCCCACAGGACCAGGGAACAGAGAGGACACTTGAAAGACCGTTACATTGTGTGTGTGTGTGTGTGTGCGCGTGTTTGTACATGAGTATGTATTTGAGGAAGCGTGTATGTGTGTGTGTGTGTGCGCGTGTTTGTACATGAGTATGTATTTGAGGAAGCGTGTGTGTGCGCGCGTGTGTTTGTACATGAGTATGTATTTGAGGAAGCGTGTGTGTGTTTGAGTATGTATTTGAGGAAGCGTGTGTGCGTGTGTGTGCGAGAGCGCATGTTTTGAGAGGTTTAGCGTTTTTGAGTGGATGTGTGTGGTAAGAGAGAGACTTGACTGAACAATTGACATGCCTCAGTTTTTTTTGCAGCTTTAAGTGTGTATGTATGTGTTATGTACTAGAGGCCTGGTCACTCCTGTGTTACCAGGGCAGGCAGGTGAGGGCTGCCAATTAGCCAATTAGTGCTGATTGGTTACCTGCTGGGGAGCTTCAAAGGCAGACCCAGAAACACACATGCACGGTCTGTGCCTAGTGAAAGAGCTGTCAGGTTCTTACAGTCCTTGTCCGTTGGGTTACCAGTACATTAGTTTATAGTTATATTAGTAGTTCCTTGGTTTAGTAGCATTTTTGAGTTAGAGCACAGGGTTTTGGTGTTGATTACACATAGGTTGCGTACCCATGAGCCAGGGTCGTAACAATTGGGCGCTCGTCCGGGATCTTTTACCCCTAGAACTTTGTTTGGTGATTTTTTTTTTGTATTGCACGGGGTGTCATCATATTATGGTTTGGGTGGTGTTCGTTACACATGGTGTAACGTGGGGGCTGAGCCATTTTCATCAAACAGGTGAGTATGCCGTATTTGTTTGTAATTTGATGTGACTACTTATGCTGTTAAAATATATAGTTTAGTAGGCACCACATGTAGATAGGGACATTATTTTCTGGTTGTGGGTTAGCGTCCGGTGCACCACGTACTCCTGGGGCGGTCAATGAAATGATTGTATATGATCTTTGACTGGTAGCAGGTGTGGTTGAAGAAAGTTAGGTCTACAGGGCATTAGTTTAAGGGTAGGTAGGTTAGGGCGGCCAGGAAACACAGGTAGTGTGGTAGGGCTTGATTTAGTGTTTCTTAGGGTAGACATGTGGTAGGCCGGGGTTTTCTGCAGTTTAGACGTAGAAGCATATGTGGTCACATCAGGTTAGAAGGCGCACCTGTTTGGAAAATGTTGTTGGATTTATTTTGTTTGTTTAAGTGTTTGGTGATCATACCTGGTAGCACCTAACACCCTGCGTGTATGACACGTCTATTTAGGGTGGGTGTGTTTTTTTTTGTTTTTTTTTGGTTGTTTGTGCAACCTGGAAAGGTGCGCTCCGTAGAGCTCACATTTCCACCGTGTTCCATTCTGGTTGTTATTGTTGGCAATTAGCATTATTCATGGTTCTTCAGTGGTTCTTCGTTGTTCTTCAGTGGTTCGTTAGTGGTTCTTCGTGTCTGTGAGGTTGGGTGTGTAGCTTGGGGTGTCTAGTTCAGTGACAATGGCTTCCATCAGGGACTTTGTTGATCGCCCGTCTCATGACTTATTAGACAAATTTTCCAAAGAACAACTGCTCGAGCTTGCTGTGCACTACAAGGTCGAGCTTACTCCCAGTGAGAAACGTTTGAAACCATCTGCCTTGGGTGCTTTGCGGGTTTTGCTCATTAGGGGACAGGTGCTTGAGGAGAGGGTGGAGGAGCCTCCATCGTCTGGCGCGTCTCCGCTATTACCTGGTGTAGAGGGTGAGTGGAGGATTAGGGAGTTGGAGTTTAAGGAAAGGCAGCTAGAGCGAGAGCGTGAGGAGAGGAGAGAGGAGCGTGAGCTTAAGGAGAGAGAGAGTAAAGAGGAGCGTGAGCTTAAGGAGAGAGAGAGGAAAGAGGAGCATGAGCGTGAGTTTAAGGAGAAACAACTGTTGCTGGAGCACGAGCGTGCACAGAAGGAGCTTGAATATAAGTATGCTGCCTTGCAGGCGGGTGCTCTGCATCCAGAGTCACGTTCCGGGTTTGATGTAGGCAGGAATATTAGGATGGTGCCACCATTTTTTGAGAAAGACGTGGAAAGATATTTTCCGCTTTTCGAACGGGTGGCAACCACATTGAAGTGGCCTGATACCGCCTGGACACTGCTGCTACAATGTGTTTTGGTTGGTAGGGCACAAGAAGCCTACACTGCTCTGTCCCTTGAACAAAGCGCTGATTATGAACTTGTTAAAGCTTCCATATTGAGGGCTTATGAGTTGGTCCCCGAGGCCTATCGTCAGCGTTTTAGAGGTTATCGTAGGCAGGAGGGGCAGTCTTATGTTGAATTTGGAAAAGAGAAGGAGAACCTGTTTGACCGGTGGTGCACCTCGCAAAAAGCAGAGTCAAGGGAGCAGCTCAGACAGTTGGTTCTCCTAGAGGAATTTAAGAGGTGTGTTCCTGATAACGTTTCCACACATCTAAATGAGCCCCCCCATGGTCTCATGTTCCTTTGTTTTTGTTTCTTTGTTGTTTTGTTTTGTTTCTTTGCTTTCGTCTCTTTGTTTGTACCCCTGCTCCCGACTACTGTCAGCGACTTCGGGTTATTGAGAAGCGCTATATAAATTAAATGAATTATTATTATTATTATAAGGTATCGAAGATAGCCGACGCTGCTGTCTTGGCTGATGAGTTTGTGTTAACACACAAATCTGTCTTTGTAGAGGAGGGCCGTGTGGAGTCCAGGGGTAGTAGGCGTCCTTCTCAGGGGAGCCGGTTCCCGGCACCCGTGTCTGCTGGTCGGTTTACTTCGACTCCTAGGCAAGGTGGCTCTGCTAGTGCATTCCCAGAGGGGGTTATCTGTTTTTACTGTAAGGAGCCTGGTCATATCGTTGCTGGATGCCCTGTGCTTAAGCAGAAAAATGTAAAAACGGTGGCTCTGGTAGAAATCATAGACAGGACACCTATGCCGACATTAGAGGGTGGGGTGCGAAGTATCAAAGGTGCAGACAGGGAGCTAGAGGGCTCCTCAACATTTAGGATGGAGGGATTTGTTTCACTGGTTGGTGAATTAGGATCAAGGCAGGCTATTACAATATGGAGAGATACAGGAGCTTTCCAGTCTCTCATTCTGGATGGGATTTTGCCATTTTCGGAAGATTCTTCATTGCATTCCGGTGCCATTGTTCAGGGCTTTGGAGGAGGCTTTGTGAATACTCCTTTGCATGAGGTCTCGCTAAACTCTCCCTTAGTATCAGGCAATGTTGTCGTAGGAGTGTGTTCTCACATTCCCATAAAGGGGGTGTCCTTCATTCTAGGGAACGATTTGGCCGGTGGCAAAGTGCTGGCTACTCCAGTTGTAATTCCCGTCCCTGTAGTTTCTGAGGTTCCTGATGAGCTCGCACAGAAGCATCCAGGAGTGTTTCCTGTGTGTGCGGTAACACGCGCAATGTCAAAGGTCAAATGTGACACCCATGAGGTTGTTAACTTAGATGGTGATATGACACTTAGTGACACGTTCTTTGTTGAGTTGAAAAGTGGCCCTGATGAGGGTTTTGGTAAGGTGATACCGTCTCATGAGCAGTTGGTACTAGAGCAAAACAAGGATGTCTCCTTGTCGTCCCTCTTTGAAGAGGCGGTTTTAGAGGATGAAATGGTAGATACGTCTCAAGGATACTTTGTTAGCAATGACGTGCTCATGAGAAAGTGGACACCACCTAACCTGTCCAGTCTGGATGACTGGGGCAGTGTGTTTCAGATTGTTGTTCCAGCCGTGTATCGTCCTGATATACTGCATCTAGCACATGATCATGATCTTGCTGGTCACATGGGGGTCAGGAAGACTTATGACCGTGTGCTGAGACATTTTTGTTGGCCTGGTTTGAAGTCAGATGTGGCACAATATTGTCGCTCGTGCCATGTGTGTCAGGTGGTTGGTAAACCAAACCAGAAGATCCCTCAGGCTCCTCTGCAGCCTATCCCTGCCGTTGGGGAACCTTTTGAGCGGATCCTCATTGACTGTGTTGGTCCCCTCCCTCGAACTAAGACAGGGAACCAGTACCTTTTGACTATTATGTGTGCAGCGACCCGTTTTCCTGAAGCCATTCCTTTACGCAAGATCACAGCCCCAGCTATATCCAAAGCTCTGGTTAGGTTTTTTTCGACTTTTGGCCTACCAAAGGTCATTCAATCAGATCAAGGGTCTAGCTTCATGTCCCGTCTCTTTGCTCAGGTCCTCCAGCAGTTGTCTATCCAACATTGCCCTTCCTCTGCCTATCATCCAGAGTCCATGGGGGCGCTGGAGAGATTTCACCAGACTATCAAAACAATGCTGCGGGCATATTGTACGGAGTTCGACAAAGACTGGGATGATGGAATCCCTTTGCTTCTGTTTGCTGCTAGGGAGGTAACCCAGGAGTCTCTTGGATTCAGCCCGGCTGAGCTGGTGTTCGGCCACACAGTGAGGGGTCCTTTGAAACTGCTGAAGGAAAAGTGGTTGGCTGACCAGACTCCTTCCTCTACTAATTTGTTGGACTATGTGTGTGACTTCAGGCTTAAGCTTAGTAGAGCATGTGAACTAGCGAAAGAGAACCTAAAGGTAGCCCAAGGAAAAATGAAGGTGTGGTATGATAGGCGGGCCCGACATAGGGTGTTCTCACCGGGAGACAAGGTGTTGGTTCTCTCGCCTATTCTTGGGTCTGCATTACAGGCTAAATACAGTGGGCCATACTCCATTGAGCGCAAAGTTGGTGAGGTCGACTACTTGATTAAAACTCCCGACCGCAGGCGCAAGAGTAGATTATGTCACGTCAATATGTTGAAGGCGTACAATGATGGGGCTCAGATTGACCAGTCAGGGGTCAAGCCTGTGGCTGTTCTAACAGTTTCTGCATCTCCTATTGTAGCTGACTGTTCTGTGTCGAAGGAGATTTCTCAGGGCCGGTTGCCAAACACCCAGATACTAGGTGACTTGGACTCACACCTGTCGTACTTACCACTTCCTGAGCGTACGGATGTGGTGCGCCTACTTAGACAGCATACACGTTTGTTTTCTGATGTCCCTAGTCGTACTAATGTACTCGAGCATGACATTGATGTTGGTAGTGCAGGGCCAATTAAGCAACATGCCTATAGGGTGAATCCGGAAAAACGAAGGATCTTGAGTAAGGAAGTAGACTATATGCTGAGACATGGCATTGCGGAGCCCAGTTCTAGTGCGTGGAGCTCCCCCTGCCTGCTTGTTGATAAGCCAGACTGCACTCATCGGTTCTATACTGATTTCCGTAAAGTTAATGCAGTAACCAAGCCGGACTCGTACCCTCTGCCTCGGATGGACGACTGTATCGATCGGGTGGGTTCAGCAGCCTTTGTAAGTAAATTGGATTTGCTAAAGGGATACTGGCAGGTTCCGCTTACTCCGCGAGCACGTGAGATATCCGCTTTTGTCACACCAGAGAGTTTCTGCCAGTATACAGTGATGGCCTTTGGCATGCGAAATGCCCCAGCGACGTTTCAGCGGCTAGTGAACAAGGTCCTGGGCGGGGTAGCGTTCTGTGAGGCCTATCTGGATGACCTGGTTATCCACAGTTCCTCTTGGTCACAACATGTGGAGCATCTGGCCGAAGTGTTCAAGCGGTTGGGTGATGCTAACTTGACAGTTAACCTTGCGAAATGTGAATTTGGACAGGCCACGGTTACCTACCTGGGTAAGGTGGTTGGACGTGGGCATGTGTGCCCCGTTACAGCTAAGGTGGAGGCTATAGTGGGCTTCCCTGCTCCCATCACCAGGCGGGAGTTAAAGCGCTTCCTAGGTATGGCAGGGTACTATAGGAGTTTCTGTAGGAACTTTGCTTCTGTTGTTGCCCCTTTGACCAATCTGCTCAGTCCTAAGGTACCTTTCGTGTGGACTGAGACTTGTCAACAGTCTTTTGAGAGCATCAAGGGTATTCTGATTAGCGCTCCCGTTCTGTCAGCTCCCGATTTTCAACTGCCATTCAAGTTGGCAGTGGATGCTAGTGACCTCGGTGCTGGAGCCGTCCTCCTGCAAGAGGATGCATTAGAGGTGGAGCACCCAGTGTGCTACTTTTCTAAAAAGTTTGACAGGCATCAACTGCACTACTCTACTATAGAGAAGGAGGCGCTCGCTTTGGTTCTTGCCCTGAACCATTTTGATGTTTACGTGGGATCCTCCAGTTTACCCCTTGTTGTGTATACAGACCATAACCCTTTGGTTTTTCTTCGCAGCATGGTGAATTCGAATCATCGTTTGATGCAATGGAGTTTGTTCCTCCAGGCGTATAACTTGGATATTCGCCACATTCGTGGGAGGGACAACGTGCTAGCAGACGCCCTCTCACGATCGTAGTACCGGTGTTTGTGGTACCCGTTATCGCTGTTGTGGTAGAGGCCCTGACAACTAAGGGGTCACAGTTGTTTTTTGTTTTGTTTATGGGTTGTTGTGTAGTGGTTGCCTCTTGGGCAACCAGTTTGGTGGGGGAGGTGTTATGTACTAGAGGCCTGGTCACTCCTGTGTTACCAGGGCAGGCAGGTGAGGGCTGCCAATTAGCCAATTAGTGCTGATTGGTTACCTGCTGGGGAGCTTCAAAGGCAGACCCAGAAACACACATGCACGGTCTGTGCCTAGTGAAAGAGCTGTCAGGTTCTTACAGTCCTTGTCCGTTGGGTTACCAGTACATTAGTTTATAGTTATATTAGTAGTTCCTTGGTTTAGTAGCATTTTTGAGTTAGAGCACAGGGTTTTGGTGTTGATTACACATAGGTTGCGTACCCATGAGCCAGGGTCGTAACAATGTGTGTGTGCGTGCTGTAGCTACCCCACACACAAGCATGTGCCTAGCTTGTACAGTACAGTACTGTACCGTTAGCGTACCGTTAGCGTACCGCGCCGGTGTGAACGTGTTGCTCTCTAGACCTCCTGCTCCCCAGCGGTGGCCATTATCTACTCTGGTTCCACTGTTTTGAAAAAAAAGCTGAAAACTACTATTCCAGACAAAGGTCTCCTTGACCGCAGCTTCCCCTCGACTTTTCTTCTCTTCTTCGTTCACGTTTTATTGCACAAGTAAAACCTACTTTCTATTTAGAATGTGTTTGTATTAAATATTTAAAAAAGGAAAAAGGGGATACGTTCAAAGCAAATGACTCTTATGTTGCCGTCTGCTTTAAGATGCAATATTTCTCCTTTTGTTTTTTTTTCTTTCTTTCTTGCACGTGTGTTTTGTGAGACGCAAGGGGGGAGGAGAGGTGAGGGTGTTGCACCCCCCTCGTTTCCACAAGAATGACTGAAATGAATGTGACTTGTTTTAAAGCCATGTAGCCACAGTACAGTCCTTCTCCCCAGGGGGGGGGGCCGGTCTCCTACCTACCTGCAGTTACAGAGCGTTCCAAGGATCCTCTGCGGTTTAAAGCTTGGAAATGTCAGCTGCTTCCCTTGGTGTAGCGATGGTTAAACCAACGGTAAACTACAGGTTCTCATGGTGTAGTGTGTATACTAACGGTTCTCCCAGGCGTCGCTTTAGTCCTGTTCTCATGGATCGCCAACAACGTTTCATGGAACGACTTTTGCCTTTTTTTAAACGTTAAAGGTGCTGTAAGTGGTATTTCTTTGTTTGTTAAGTGGTCTACATAATAGTTCTACACTCTGACAGCCATCACTGATGTACAGTAGATTGTCTGGTCAGTAACGTGGGTCTCCCAGTCCCTCCGCTCTGCAGTAAACACAAAATAAATGTTCTGGTATCCCGTTCCCACTTTATCCAATCGGGAGGGAGAACTCCACACTGAAAAGAAATTCTTGACAAAAACTAGTTTTAAGCAAATGTGTCCTTTGTAAAATAATCTATAAGCACATTTGGCTTGGCAAGACTTCTTTAAATAATCTAATACTAATAATAATAATAATAATAATAATAATATATCTAGGGTTCTCTCTCCTGATTGGATAAAGTGTATTTTGTGTTTACTACAGAGCAGGAGGGACTGGGAGACCCATGTTACTGATCACACTCTACATCAGTGATGGCTGTTGGAATGTAGAGCTATTTAACACATTTAAAAATTTTAAATACCACATACAGCACCTTTTTTTTAAAAGAGTAAAAGGTTTGTTTTCGTACGAGACTGTCTCGGTCACCTCATCCTGATGTGTCACTAGCATCGACTGTTCCAGTTCTGGCCCGTTTCTCGATGCTACAGGTTCTACGCTCAGACCTTTTTAGTTTAAAGGTAGAATCTGTGATGTCGTCAAACAGCGACCTCTAGAGGCAAAATACGACAATGCGGTACTGCGCTTTGTTTTTACGGTCTTTGTTTTTGTCTTTGACGGCTGGGTTGGATTTCAGTGAATATAGAGGGGAGGGGTTGCTCAGGCTCTGCCAAGAGAGGTCTGGACACATAGGTCACTAAACTCCAACCCACGTGCAGTCAACAAAACAAAAAGATTAAAGCTCAGCGCCAAGCGGGGCTCTTTTGACTGCATTACAGATTATGTCTTTAAAAGAACCGTGTCAAAGCCATAGCAAGTGTAATTTGTGTGGTTGACATTGACCCCATGTAACCGATGATCCATATAATACCAATCCAAGCATTTAACTCTGGGTACAGTTTTTTTTATTTCGTTTTTATTTTTTTTAAGTGACCGTTATGACGGTCAGCTTTGGCTATGTGAACTGATATTTGGTGCACTGTGGCCATTGATTATATTCACACAATAGGCTGTTTTTGCTCTTATGTCGTGCTCTGGTTGGGATTCCTTTCCACCGCGGGAACCGTGTGAATATAGTCAGTGGTGTCTCTACAGCACTTGTTCGTTAAGGAACCGTTGTTGTTGAAGCTCGTTTTGGACTTGATGTGCTTCTCGGTTTTCAAGTGGACTTGACATCAGCATTGTATTTTTTTTTTTTTTTACACATCCTATGTCAGGATTCATATGGCGTTCACGCCGCACCTCTCATCTCTGTTAAAGGTGCTGTAAGTGCTGTTTTCTTTGTTAAAATATGTTAAATAAATTGTTAAAATACGTAACGTGGGTCTCCCAGTCCCTCAGCAGTAAGTAACAGAAGATACTTTTTCTGGTATCCATTCCCACTTTATCCAATCAAGAGAAAGAACCCTAGATATTTTTACTTATTTCAAGAAATCTTGCTTACTAATGCTTAATCTACTAGCTTGGTAGACTATATATATATTTTTTTAACAACTTTTTCTCCCCATTTTCTATTTTCGAACCCAGCATCTCCTGCGTTGGTGGCGAGCGCCTTGCCCACTCCGCCACCTAGCCGCCCCGCTTGGTAGACTATTTTAACTTGTTTCAAGGACACATATTTTGTTTAAAACATAAAATCTTCACGGGTGGCTAAGTGGCGCAGTGGGCAAGGCGCTCGCCACTAACGCAGGAGATGCTGGGTTCGAGCTCAGCTCTCGGCATTGCTACCAGCTTGGCTGGTCATTCATACCACCACAATTGGCAGTATTAGGGGGTGGGAAAGCTGGTGCGTGGGGATTGGACGTTGTGGACGGCGACTCCTACAGGTCGGTTGGTGCGCCTGTACAGCAGAATCAGGAAGCAACGGGGGCAGCGTGAGCCTCCCACGCGTTACTCCTCGCCACCGAGAGATCGCGCTGTGCAGGTGAAAAGATGCGACAGCTGCCTCCTCGTGTACCGGAGGGGACACGTGATGCAAGGCTTGGTCCTCACTGCAGCCGACCAGTGGGAGGCATAGTCTAGCAACGTTCGAGACAGGGGAGGGGAGAATTGAAGGGAGAATTGGCGAGGTGAAATTGGGATGGGAGAAAAATAGAAAAATAAGGAGAAAAAGTGGATACAAAAAAAAACATAACATTTTCTTATTTTTGTCAGTTCTCTCTCCTGATTGGGTAAAGTGGGAAGGGATACCAGGAAATGTATTTTGTGTTTACTGCAGAGTGGAGGGACTGGGAGACTCATGTTTCTGACCAGACACTCTGTATCAGTGATGGTGAGTGTAGACGACTTATTTTAACAAACAAAACAAAAATACCACCTACAGCACCTTTTTAAAAAAAATCCTCAAATACCCTTCCATCTTGCAGAAGGCTAATTTGGAGTCTGATAATCCAGGTTATTTCACGATATTGAGTCTGATAATCCAGGTTATTTCACGATATTGAGTCTGATAATCCAGGTTATTTCACGATATTGAGTCTGATAATCCAGGTTATTTCACGATATTGAGTCTGATAATCCAGGTTATTTCACGATATTGAGTCTGATAATCCAGGTTATTTCACGATATTGGAAGTGGTTTTTGATCACTACATGGACAGGTTGCTCCTGTGAGGCTCTAGTGTATATAGGTTTGTAAGCATCGTCACTTTGCCTAATACATTTGTACATACCGACATTTGGCATTAAGGCTCTTATTTATTTAAATTTGACAAACAAGTCTACATAATATACTTTACTTGACCAATGTTCAATTGTAAGTCTTTTTTTTTTTTTTTTTTTTATTAATCTTTATCTTGTCAATATATGCCATACAGAATCTTAAATAAATGAAATAAAGATTGAAAAGTACACAAGTTGTGATTGAAGTTGTTTTTATTTTGTTTGATTTGATATTATTTAAGAACATTGTAAACCTAACTGGTGATTTCTTGTGTAACAATATTTTCAGGAGCGTTTGAGAATCAGCTGTTGGAAGCTATAATTGTGTCAATGCAGGATTCAGACACGGAGACAAGGACGCTGCATAACTGCCATGTAGTTCCTGCCCCGCTCACAGTGTGGTTCCCTCTGTCCAGCCAGTCGTCCACACACCGACGTCTCATCGGTCTCCAAATATCATTGTCCCAGTTGCTTTTCAATCGCCTCCCGCAACTTGTTCTTCTGGATCTGAAAATAGAGTAAACGGGCGTCTCAGTAATGGATGATTTAAACATTAGCTATTAAACAGGTCACCATGCTAGTCGACATGTACTCAGTGTGTATTATTTACAGATATGCTATACAGACCCTCATCTGCACCTTTTTTGTCTACCGTTTTACTTTTATTCACATTTTTATATTCATATTCAAATATTTTATTACCTATATTTATTATATTACTATTACCCTGCCTGTACCTCCCCCATGCTGCTATGACACTTGCATATCACTTTGTCCTATGACAAAGGAATATCTTATTTTACAGTAGATTAGATATTGTCATCATACAGTACAACAGAAATACGTTTGGCATCAAATCAGAGTGCAAATGTAACAGTAAAGGGCAATAGTAATATACAATGTACAGGTGATATCTACATAATATGTAAAATGATTATGTGCAGGTATGTACAGACAGATGTGGATAAATAGATATGGTTAACTGTATTATTGTACATGCTATCATACAGAGTTACATGCAGGTGTTTAAGTAGATATATTCAGACTGGTATGGATATATATAGATATGCAGTAAATATACATATATAAATGTATAGATATACAGTATATACAGCACTATTGTACATGCTATCATACAGTTATATGGGTAGACTATAGTATCAGGTAGGTATCATTACTATGACTTGCAGTGGACTTGCAACAGAAATACCCTACCTTTCCGGAGACCGTCAGAGGATAGCCGTCTACAAACATCACATAGTGTGGGATCTTGAAGTGAGAAATCTAGAGGGGCAAAGCCAGAGGTAACAGTTGGTTCAGATGTACTGCGGTCCTGCTACATTCAGCAGTGTGGGTCGTGTACAGTGATTCCCAACCTGGGGCCCGCGGACCCCCTGGGGGTCCGCCAGGGGGCGCAGGTGGTCCGCCAGACCACAGATGATTTGAGGTAATTTTTTCTTTTTTTTTTCTTTCAGAGAAATATTTAATTAGCATATTTTTATCATCAGAAGCATGAATAGTCTCTCCACTACAATAAAAAAGAAAGATAAATAAATAAACATCTAGACATGATTTTTGAACGTTAACAGTAGGCTACCGGGTAGCCGCTAAAACGCGAATCGGTTGACTGTATCACTTTCCGTAGCTAGCCTAGCACGCTAGTTAACTTTCTCGGCTTGTCTGCAGTCAGCCGCCAGAGGCAAAAATGTGTGACAAACGAAAAGGAGATGACGGCAGCTCATCTGCAAAAAAAGTTAGGACCTACAGCAATTGCGAAAATTACATCACCATGGGCTTCACTGAGGGACCAGACAAACGACCTGAGTGTGTGATTTGTGGAGAAAAGTTGGCAAACTCGAGCCTGAAGCCCAGCAAGCTGAAGAGACATCAGGCGTCTAAGCACCCAGAAACCGTTGGGAAGGATCCGGACTTTTTTCGGAGGAAAGAACAGTCTCTCAAGGCGAACAAGCCCCTTGATGGAGCAGGGGTGGCAGTGATTTACAGAAGGCTACCGAAGCCTCCTTTGAGTGTTCGCTTTTAATTGCAAAAGCAAAGAAATATTGGCGAGCAGCTCATCAAACCAGCCTGCATCAAAATGGTTTAGAAACTGTGCGGCCCACAGGTGGCGGATAAACTAAAATCAGTACCACTCTCGAACAATGTAGTGAAAGACCGAATTGATAAGATGTCAAGTGATTGCGAGCAGCAGCTGTCAGAAAAGCTTAGAAAGGGTCCATTTGCCATACAACTTGATGAAACTACAACTGTCGCAGACGAGGCTGTGCTGTATATGTGCAGTATATCGAAAATGAGGATCTGAAGCAGGACATTCTCATGTCAGTCAACCTTACTACCACCACTTGAGGTGAGGATATTTTTACTGCAGTGGATTCTTACTTCATTCAACATAAATGCAAACCGTTCACCATTAGGGCCTGATTTGAGAGGATGAATACAGGATTTGAATATTGGCCAACATTTTGAAATACATATGGTGCAAGATGAGATTTGTTGATTGAAGGCACAAGTCAAAGAAGCATAGTGGGTCTAATTATGATGCATATGCCTGTGTATAAGCAGTTTGTTATTAAAATGACAAAAAAAGTATTAAAATGACAAAAAAAAGTATTTTATGGTATTTTATTAGGAGGGGGGTCCAGGAATTTCATCAGAGATGTTTGGGGGTCCCTGGGGGAAAAAAGGTTGGGAACCCCTGGTCTACACCATAGATATATATATATAAGTAGATGGCACAAGGCGGAGTCTCCAACGTAGTTCACCGGCGGCCATCTTGTCACAGTGAACTATTCTGGTACGTTCTATGGTAGCTGTTGTAAGGTGAGTCTGCACAAACAAAAATACTCTTAACTCGCTCAAATCTTGACGGATTTTCAAACGGTTTGGTTTATTACAAACGTGTTATTACAAACATGTTGCAATTGCAGCTTTTCTTTTCAAAAGATGACTTAATTGTATTGTATGTATGCAGTATGATAACTACATCTCTGATGTTTATAACAAACCAAACCGTTTGAAAATTGAGCAAGCTATGGTTATTTCAATAGTACATGCACCATAGACATTCATGTTATGAGTGGGCGTGCTGCCTGTGGCAAGATGGCCGCCATGTGACAACGTCGGTCTCCATTGGCCAGCAGCGCGGGTGAGTCATCTAGTCTTCATCATGTCTATGGTCTACTCTACACCATAGATATATATCACTAGATGACTCACCCACGCTGCTGGCCAACGGAGACCGACATTGCCACATGGCGGCCATCTTGCGTAGGTGGAGCACACCCACTCATAACATGCATGTCTATGTCTATAAACCAAACCGTTTGTAAATCCATCAAAGATTTCAGCGAGTTAAGAGTATTTTTGTTTGTGCAGACATCACCATCAGCAGTAGTCCACTCAAGCAAGATGGCCACCGGTGAACTACGCGGGAGACTCCGCCTTGAGCCATCTATAGTCTTTATATATATGTCTATGGTCTACACCACCACATGACCTTTCACCTCCTCTCACCTGGCCCTTGCAGAAGGCTCTTATCTCCTCCACACTGGAGGTGTGTCCTTCCTTCAGCCTGATGCAGGCACACACCTGCTCCCCCAGCCGCTCGTCTTTCACCCCAATCACCTAGGAGACGGAGGTAGAGAAATACAACATCTAGAATGTACATTTAAATTATCTGAAAAAAAAATCTACATATCTATAGGTACTAGATCTATATCTGTACATATCCCTTACCTACTCTTACTAGTTACGCTGCTGGCCAGTATGACTTACTACCATAGTGTCTTCATACCTGTATCACTGTACATATTAATATTACAACTATGTACATACATCTAATTAGCACTATTACTCAGTACTAGTACTACGTGGAACATGAAAACATTTGAACGTTTTAAATAGACACAAATAGTCTTTTGGCATAAACTGAATGGAAAGGATCTATCAGAGTCTGTGCTGCCCTCTAGTGGTCGTGAGTCTCACCTGCGCTTCCAGTACTTTGGGATGTGTGTGAAGGAACTGCTCTATCTCAGCAGGGTAGATGTTCTCTCCTCCTCGGATGATCAAGTCCTTGATGCGTCCCTCGATACGGCAGTACCCCAAACTGTTCAGACTGGCGATGTCTCTGTGGGGAGATAATCAAATCACGTTTATAAATAATAATAATAATAATAATAATAATAATAATAATAATAATAATAATAATAATAATAATAATAATAATAATAATAATAATAATAATAATAATAATCAAATCACGTTCAAATGGCCGGCTGGTTCTTAGAGTTCCTCCCGTTTGCTCTGAACTAGAAATACAGATTCTTCCTTTGATGCTTCCAACACCTGGAACGCCCTCCGACTGACTCTGAAAGTTCTTCCTTCTCTTGCTGCATTTAAAAGCATGATCTCCGACCACCGTGTGTCGACCTGTAACTGTCTTAGCTTATTTTTTTATTGTTTATTGTATTTATTGTGCCTATATGTAGGAAATTGCTGATAAACGGTGTCTTGTTGTTTTGTAAGCTTGTCGTCACTGTGAATGAGGGTAACCTCAGTCTCTCACGAGTTGAAAGAAAGGTTTGAAATTCCCGCTCCTCCCGGGCAGCGCGTGTCGAAGTGTCCTTGAGCGGAGTAGGGTATATCTGCAGAGCCACAGAGCCCGGCGTGGACGGGTTTGAGGCGGGGCTTCGTGGCATGGACAAGTATTGTGGCCTGGACAAGTATTTGTTGGAGTGCGCATGCGGATGAGGGGGAGGGGGGGGGGGGGGGGGCTCTCTCGCATATAGTAATAATAGAGTAAATAAACTGTACATATACAGCACTGTTTGTGATACAAAAATAGTAGAGTTCATTAACCTGGCACACAACATACTCGTTCACATGTCATTTTTCTTTCACTAAAGTACAGTTTATTCCCCCTCAAATGTATATACTCTATTTGTAACTGAGGGGTACAATTCCCTGACTGTATTGATAAGTATGGTATCATTAAACCACTACCGCTTGATGTACTTTAACTTCTGGCCATACAGTACACGATATCTAAGTATGATGAACACTTTCCCACATATGAAATCAGGTCCACACAAATATAACAGTCGAAGGTTTAATATAGCAAAAGGTATATACAACATTCACTTAATTACATTTATGATTTGAATGCACTTGTAAGGCAAATGAGTATTCGTAGGCAAATCAACACTGAATGTCCAATCTCTGGTTACGCAGGAAGCAAGTATACAACCTGGTTCTTTAGGGAACTATAGCGATGGTACTTAAGGATTATAGCGGGATACTAAAGGGGTCCTGCTGGTTGTAAGTCAGTAGGGGGGGGGGGGGTTTGGAGAGCCGTCAGCTGCATCCCATCTGGCCAACGATTCCTGGGGAGAATTCAGGTACAGAACACAGTGCCCGCAGGATCTTGATCCACAGATGAATACACTTGGGCCCTCTTGTAGACGGTAGCTGTAGGCTGTAGGTCCACAACGAAGGAGAAGCGAGGCGGCCTCGGTCTGGGTTGAGCGCCGTCTCACCGGGGCTCCTCTCGGGGGTAATTCCAACACTCACCGGCGTTGGCTGTTATCCGCTCCACAAATCAAAGCACCCAAAGCAAATAGATATTCCATGCCGTATAGGCTCAGCAGTCGTCCGGGTAGGTAATCCAATGTGCAGGTCCACTCGTCCTCGCCCAGAACTCCTCGGATGAAAGCACCACGCGTGGTCTGCCCAGCCTGGTTAAGCTTCTAGATAACACGAGGAGGCGATGGGGGTGCTACTCACTTTAGAACTCTAACCGAACGATGCACCATACATAATAGACTATTATTAACTTAATAGAAATACGTCCCACTCGACGGTACAGTGCCAAACTATGACAATTCAGCTATGAATTTACACGAGGTCTCAATGCCTATTCTGGGGCCAAATAGGCCATACTGCACCACACGTGGGTCGTGGGTGAGGCTTCACGTCTGTTACTAGGTTGGAGGGTAAAGGACTAATGGACTAAAAGAAAGTTCTACTTTACTTGCGCCATATTTATATGCACGGTGAACAAATAGTACCATTCGTATTTCGGTAGCCGTATTCCTACGCGGAACCGGGGCTAGTTGGGACATGTTCGTCGGCACTATTGAACTTGACTCAAGGGGCTTGTCTGCTGGCGCCAGGTTCTTGTCCAATGAGAGAATGAACTATTATGGGCTGTAGTAGACTAAAGGGATATTCAGTGTATATGTACAAAGAATATACAAGGGATATCAAACGATATACAAATACTATTAAATATATATCCATAAATAAATATATATATTCGGTTTAATCTGATCCTTCACAACAGCCGCCCCCTAATTAGTCCCACCTAATTAGCTAAGCAGAGACAGATTAACCGCACTGTCTACCACTCAAGGTCCGCTGTAAGGGTCAGTCAACTCACAAAGTCGTGGGGTCATGGTCGTCATCGATAGTGTCTGGGAGTCTTGGCAGTTCTATTAGCCTCGCCACGGGTCGTGTGTAAGTCCGCCCTTGGACGAGCACTTCAGCTGCTCGGACCTTGCCATCGGCACCGGTGATCACTTTGCTTACGCGGCCAGCCGGCCACATAGCTCTGGGTAGTGACTGGTCGATAATCATGACGACTGTTCCTTCTGTCAAATTGTCTCTCTCTTTTACCCACTTCTGGCGGGTCTGTAGAGACGGTAGATAGTGGAGTAGGAAGCTATTCCAAAACTTGTCAGCCAGTACTTGACTGTACCTCCACATTCTTCGGCCGTTCGCTTCTTCAGGCCTGTACATTGTCTGGGGTAGCGCGGGGTCCAGCCGCCCCATCAAGAGTGTGTTGGGGGTGACTGGGTCGACATCTGCTACATCACTTGAGACGTAACCGAGGGGCTTGGAGTTCAATACTCCCTCGATCTCCGTGAGGACTGTCATTAGGACTTCTTCCGCCACAGTCTGGGCCCCAAGCACGGCGTACAGGGCTGTCTTTATAGAACGTACTTCTCGTTCCAAGGTTCCACCGAAGTGGGGTGCGTTCGGGGGATTAAACTGGAAGTCAATCTGGGATGGAGCGAGGTGGGTCTTAAGTTCTGGGCCCATAGCTTGGAAGCTCTCTCTCAGCTCTCTTTCTCCGCCTTTGAAGTTTGTCCCGTGATCAGACAACAATGTAGACGGTTTTCCTTTCCGCGATGTGAATCTTCGGAAGGCCATAAGGAATGAGTCTGTGCTCATGGTTGGAAGGAGTTCGATATGTATCGCTCTGGTGGTCATGCATTTGAATACAATACCCCACCGCTTCTCGGTTCCTCTTCCTTTCTTTATATACAACGGGCCAAAACAGTCCATGCCTGTGGAGTGAAAGGGCTTGTCGCCGAGTCGGAGGCGACAGGGAGGTAGGTCAGCCATCCGGGGTATGCTGGGCTGCGCGCGCCACTTTCGGCAGTCTAGACAGGTTCGCTGGAAGCGTCGCACTGCTTCTCTCCCTTGAAGTATCCAATAGCGACGTGTGATCTCCGCGAAGACTCTCTCTGCTCCTGCGTGGTGCACATCCTCGTCGTATTTCTTTATGATCAGCTCTGTGACCTTGTGTCGGCTGTTCAAGACTATCGGGTACTTAACGTCATCCGGTAGGTCGGGGGCTCTCCGCAGACGACCACCCACTCTGATGAGATTATGGGCATCACTCTCGGGTGCCAGGTGGAGCAGTCTGCTGTCTGATGGGACGGGCTTTCCTCCCTGTAGACAGTCTAGCTCATCTGGGAACGAGTCTCTCTGGGCTCGTTGTAGTAAAAGAAGTTCTGCTTCTTCGTAGTCAGCTGCTGAAATGTCAGTGGTGGGCTGAATCTCTGGGTGGTGCCACAGGAATGTCTTTAGCTGCGCACTCTGTAGGGTGAGGCAATCATCTATGTTGGGGTCTGTGGAGGCAACTGTGCTCAATCCACAGAACATAGGTTTCTTGTTTTCAGCCTCCTCTTTACTCGCCTCCCGTGGGGTGGGCGTAGGCCACTCTTCTTCCGGGAGCTTGAGGAACTCTGGTCCGTCACTGTAGATGTTGTGACGGGTGAGGTCATCTAGGGACATTCCCCGGGTGATGACGTCAGCTGGGTTGTGTTTGGTGTCCACATACCGCCAGCTTGCTGCTTCTGTTAACTCTTGAATCTCTGTGACTCTGACTCCCACGAAGACCTTGTATCTGCATGAATCAGACTTGATCCATGTGAGTACTGTCGTAGAGTCTGACCACAAGATTGTTCTTTGCACCGGGATGGTGAGTTCACGTTGGATTAACGTGGCTAGATGCGCTCCTGCTAGGGCTGCGCAGAGCTCTAGACGCGGGATAGATTGTTGCTTTCGTGGGGCTATTCTTGAGCGAGCCAGGATGAAAGCGGTGTGTATCTCTCCTCCCTTCTCTTGGGCACGCAAGTAGGCCACAGATCCATAGGCTACTTCGGAGGCGTCGCTGAAGACGTGTAGATCCATCTTGCATGTCTCTGGCCTCACTGTGGGTGGGAAGTAGCTGCGGCGTATGTTGACGCCTGGGAGTGAGCGGAGTTCCGTCTCCCACTCTCTCCATGTGGAGGCAAGGTGTGCGGGTATTGGGTCGTCCCAGCCCTGGTCCTTGTCCCATAGTGCTCGTACAATCATCTTTGCCCTGGTGGTGTAAGGTAGAATACATCCCAACGGGTCATATTGTCTGGCGAGTGTTCTGTACACACTCCGCCTGGTGGTCGGTATCGCCGTCGACCTTCCCTGCTCCGTGGTCAGGGGTTTGTGTCTATAGTGGAGCGAGTCTGTTTTGAAGCGCCAGACTAGTCCTAGTGTCATTTCTTGGGCTTCTCCTGGGATGGTCGCCATCCAGGTCTCGCTACTGGCTGCCTTGTCCGCGGGGGAGAGGCTGCGCAATACTTGCGGGTCGCTGCTGGCCCACTGCCTGAGATCAAAGCCGCCTTTGATCAGGGAGGCGCGTAGCTTGAGTAGGAGAGCCTCGGCTTCTTCTTGGGTCGAACCGCTTTGTAAACAGTTGTCCACGTAGAAACTGTTCTTCACACTGTGTCGGACCTCTTTATCTGCTGCTGGGTCCTCTGCGACGTGTTTCTGCAGTGCAAATGTAGCACAGCACGGGCTGCATGTGGTTCCGAAGGGGAGGACTTCCTATTGGTAGATGGCTGGGTGCTCATCTCCGATCCTCTCTCTCCATAGGAACCGCAGTAGGGGCTTATCCTCCTCCACTAGTCTCACCTGCAGGAACATACCTTTGATATCCCCGCTGATAGCCACCTTGTCCTGGCGGAAGCGTAGTAGCACGCCTAGTAGAGAGGGGCCGAGTGTGGGGCCGGGCAAGAGCTCTTTATTCAGATTCTGGGATCCGATCTGGTAGCTGCAGTTAAACACAATGCGATCCTTGCCGTTGTGGTGGACCTTGTGGTGCGGCACGTACCATGATTCGGTCGTCTGATCGGCCTCTTTAATGTCAATCTTCATTACGTGTCTCGCTGTGATTAGCTTCTCAATCTCAGCGCGGTACACACTCTCTTGAGCGGGGTCTTTGGCTAGGCGCCGCTCGGTGTTCAATAGATACCGCTCCGTAGCTTCTTTCGTGGCGTGAAAGGTGGGCATTCCCTCTCGCCTCAGGAGTGGAGTTGCGTATCTCATCACTCCGCTGACTGTGACTCTCTTTGTCCCTTGCTCGAGGAGGTTTATGGCGTAAATGTCTTCTTTAGAATGAATGTCTTTCTTTTCATTCTTAAAGGGCATTGTCTCTAGTGTCCATAGCCTCTCGACATGCTGCAGGAGAGTGGTGTCTTCTTCTGTCACTCTGGAGTGGAGGCAGCTAGTGGCTGCTGTTCGGTTGAGAGATTTAGCGAGGGGGCCTTGTAGTGTCCATCCTAGGCGGGTCTCGACTGCTGCAGGACAGCCTCTGGGTCCTGTATGGACCCGGTCTATCGGGACTATGAGGTCTGCATGGTCAGAGCCTATCAGCAGGGTCGGGGTGGCGCCGTCTATGAGCGGGATAGGTAGTTGACGCAGGTGCACATATTTATCCATCAGTTTGGCGATGGGGTAGGTGTACTGTGATAGTCCTATTTCTTGGCTGGTGAAAGCATTTGTAATCCTATACCGTCTCTCTGGCTGCCCGCTTGCTGCGATAGTGAAGGAGACATTCTCGCCTTTTATCGTCTTTAAATCTCTTCTTATTGTCCGAATCGTCATCTGGTTCTCGCTCCCCCGCAGTCCCAGCTGGGCCGCAGCGGATGCGAGGAGAAGGGTCTTCTCTGACCCGTCATCAAGGACGGCGTAAGTGTCCATGGCTTTATCTTGGTGGCTCAATGTTACACGGACTACCTTTAAGAGCACCTGGGCGCCGCTGCTGCTGGCGGGGTCAATGTACATGACACTTGCCTTTGTGCTGCTCGATGGTGCAGGTGCAGGCTTTCTTCTGTTACTGTCGTGTAGGACATCTAGGTGGGCTCCGTCACACCGACTGCACCTCTTCTTTAGGCGGCACTCGGCTGCCATGTGACTGCGCGCACATCGGTAACAGCGCCTGTTGGACTTTATCCATTGACTCACTTCTTCTGCATTCATCTTCTTGAACAGGTCACATTGTGACAGCCAGTGTTCCTTCTCGCAGTACGGGCACACCATCTTCCACTTCTCTTTTCTCAAGGGGGTACTGTGGTTCTTACTGCTCGGTACTGATTCTGATTGGTGCATGACAGTCACTGATCTTCTTCCATCGTTTACTCTCCTAGGTCCCTCTCTGGAGCTTGGTGTGCTCCGCACGAATGTATCCAAGCGTAGGCTGCTGACTTCTCTCGTCAGGAAGTCGGCTAAATCGAGGAGGGATGGTTCGGGACCGTTAGGATCACGGTGGTCTCTTTGCCGCCTAAAGCGCTCTTGTCTGGCGGGCGGCAGCTTCTCTAAAATCCTCTCGACGTTAGAGTTGGCGTATAGCTCGTGCATACCCTTTTCTCGTTGCGCTCCCAGCATCCCTACCAGGGACTGCACTTTTATAGACAGGTCGTCTAGTGAGCGATTGTCTGTTGCTGGGGGTAGGCGGTCAATATGCCTTATCTCTTGGATTACGTAATCCCATATACGTCCATATCTCTGGTCCAGCGCTGCTAGAGCCGCGGTGTATGGGGTCGTAGAGGTGGCATAGGCTAGCGCTATATTGTGCGCTCGGGGTACTTTCAGGTGCTTCAGTAATATTGCATACTTGTGGCGTTCGTCAACGACATCCACCATCATTGTCTCTAAGCACATCCGGAGCTCCGTGTACTGTGCTCGATTCTCATGGGTGAAGTCTGGAAACGTCGGTGTGCCAATGTATGACGCCGTGGATGGCTGGCACATCGGTGAGCGTTGGGAGAGAGGCCTCCTAGGCGAGTCTCCTCTTGCACCTCTCTGTGGGCTGGTACCGGCAGGGTACCATGGCCCGCTGGTCCAGGTACTGTTCCTCGGGGCTGGTCGTGCGTCATGCTCACCCGTGAATAGAGTCGGGGGTCTGTAGCGCAGCGCCGCGGGGGTATAGCCTGGGCTGTACTGGACCTCCTGGTCCGGTGGAGTACTGTGCTGTCGTCGGGCTTGGTTCTCCTCCTCTCCCTCTTCTTCTTCTGTCAGGTCCTCTAGATCCTGTAGTCGTTTATTTAGCCTCTCCGCAGTGTATGCTGCTCCTTCCTTGTAGCTGGGTCTCGCTTGGACCGGTCGGGGAAGGGGGTCTGCGGGGGGTATAGGCTCTCTCTGGTGGTCAAGTTCAGGGTCGCTTGGTCGGTTAGGGGATGCTGCCCTTGACTGTTGTCTCGACGAGGCCCTTGAACCCCTGGCGGAGGGAGAGGGTGTTGCCTTGGTGATCAGCTGCTCCATTAGCTGCGCTTGTAGTCTGTCGCGCTCGCCCTGTAGTCTGTCGCGCTCGGCTTCGCGCTTGATGAGAGCGATGTCGCGCTCTGCTTCTCTTTGGGCACCGTCAGCGGCGCGCTGGGTGTCGGACCGGTCTCTTGCCATATTCTCTTCCGTCTGAAGGCGTCTCATCTCCAGGCGTATGTGCTCTTCTTCGCTCCGTTGCTGTGTTTGGAGTCGATCGCGTTCACCCTGAAGTCGATCGTGTTCACCCTGGAGTCGATCGCGTTCGGTAGAGGCTGTCAGGCTGACGAGGAACGCCTGTGACAGCATCCTCTCCGCCTCGCTGGGGGAAGACGCTTGTAGAGGTGAGCCGCTCCTGGCTGTACTCGTTGGGGAGTCCTGGAGCTCTATCTCCTCGGCGCTCTCCTCATCTTGTTCCGTGCAGGGTTCCACCTCTGGAGGGTTGTCTTCCTCCCGGAGCTGGTCGGGGACTACTTCTTCGGTATTGGCGGGGGGTAAAGGCATGTCTGTTCCCTCCTGGTCCCCACCGTGAGCTTGGTCAGTTACATTAGAACCCACTAGGGTCTCTGTGGTCGGGGTAACCTGGTCGTTAAGGTCAGACATAATTTTACTTTCTACTTTTACCGCGTTTACCGTCTGTAGAAGGCTAGGTAGTTGACTGACAGCGTAATCCTCTAAGTACTGAGGTGTCTGTCGTCTGCGCCGCGGGCGTTCTACGTTAGGAGGACCGTTTCGTGGAGTGTTCATCATAGGCCATTTCAATATTAATAACACTATATTAATATTACACTAGTTACCCTCCGGCTCGAAGGACCAATTGTAACTGAGGGGTACAATTCCCTGACTGTATTGATAAGTATGGTATCATTAAACCACTACCGCTTGATGTACTTTAACTTCTGGCCATACAGTACACGATATCTAAGTATGATGAACACTTTCCCACATATGAAATCAGGTCCACACAAATATAACAGTCGAAGGTTTAATATAGCAAAAGGTATATACAACATTCACTTAATTACATTTATGATTTGAATGCACTTGTAAGGCAAATTAGTATTCGTAGGCAAATCAACACTGAATGTCCAATCTCTGGTTACGCAGGAAGCAAGTATACAACCTGGTTCTTTAGGGAACTATAGCGATGGTACTTAAGGATTATAGCGGGATACTAAAGGGGTCCTGCTGGTTGTAAGTCAGTAGGGGGGGGGGGGTTTGGAGAGCCGTCAGCTGCATCCCATCTGGCCAACGATTCCTGGGGAGAATTCAGGTACAGAACACAGTGCCCGCAGGATCTTGATCCACAGATGAATACACTTGGGCCCTCTTGTAGACGGTAGCTGTAGGCTGTAGGTCCACAACGAAGGAGAAGCGAGGCGGCCTCGGTCTGGGTTGAGCGCCGTCTCACCGGGGCTCCTCTCGGGGGTAATTCCAACACTCACCGGCGTTGGCTGTTATCCGCTCCACAAATCAAAGCACCCAAAGCAAATAGATATTCCATGCCGTATAGGCTCAGCAGTCGTCCGGGTAGGTAATCCAATGTGCAGGTCCACTCGTCCTCGCCCAGAACTCCTCGGATGAAAGCACCACGCGTGGTCTGCCCAGCCTGGTTAAGCTTCTAGATAACACGAGGAGGCGATGGGGGTGCTACTCACTTTAGAACTCTAACCGAACGATGCACCATACATAATAGACTATTATTAACTTAATAGAAATACGTCCCACTCGACGGTACAGTGCCAAACTATGACAATTCAGCTATGAATTTACACGAGGTCTCAATGCCTATTCTGGGGCCAAATAGGCCATACTGCACCACACGTGGGTCGTGGGTGAGGCTTCACGTCTGTTACTAGGTTGGAGGGTAAAGGACTAATGGACTAAAAGAAAGTTCTACTTTACTTGCGCCATATTTATATGCACGGTGAACAAATAGTACCATTCGTATTTCGGTAGCCGTATTCCTACGCGGAACCGGGGCTAGTTGGGACATGTTCGTCGGCACTATTGAACTTGACTCAAGGGGCTTGTCTGCTGGCGCCAGGTTCTTGTCCAATGAGAGAATGAACTATTATGGGCTGTAGTAGACTAAAGGGATATTCAGTGTATATGTACAAAGAATATACAAGGGATATCAAACGATATACAAATACTATTAAATATATATCCATAAATAAATATATATATTCGGTTTAATCTGATCCTTCACAACACTATTATTACTATATATACTACTACTATTTTTGTATCACAAACAGTGCTGTATATTTGTAGACCTCTTCCAATGTACAGTTTATATGTCTGAGGAGAAGACTGGTACTCATCAGCTTCGTCTCCACAAAGTAGGCTACTGGGGGGTCTACTGTATGTGAGACATATTTCCTTTAGAGTGAAAGAAAAATGACATGTGAACGAGTATGTTGTGTGCCAGGTTAATGCACTCTACTATTTTTGTATCACAAACAGTGCTGTATATGTACAGTTTATTCCCCCTCAAATGTATATACTCTATTATTACTATATGCGAGAGAGCCCCCCCCCCCCCAACAGTGCTGTATATTTGTAGACCTCTTCCAATGTACAGTTTATGTATATACTCTATTATTACTATATGCGAGAGAGCCCCCCCCCCCCCCCCCCCCTCATCCGCATGCGCACTCCAACAAATACTTGTCGTAAACGAGAGAGAGAGAGCGAGCGAGAGAGCCCCCCCCCCCCCCCCCCCCCCCCCTCATCCGCATGCGCACTCCAACAAATACTTGTCCATGCCACAATACTTGTCCATGCCACGAAGCCCCGCCTCAAACCCGTCCACGCCGGGCTCTGTGGCTCTGCAGATATACCCTATTGGCTTGAGCGAGACACTTAACCCCTAACTGCTCCCAATGAGCAGGTCTGCACCTTGCACGGTCGTCTCCGCCGTCGGTGTGTGAATGTGTGAGTGAGGAACAAATTGTAAAGTGCTTTTGATCAAAGCTGCTATATAAATGCAGCCATTTACCATTATTTGTTTACCAAATGGGTTCCCTGGCCTGTGAAACTCATTAGAATGTTTGATACGACATACGGGTTGGAACCATTTGCACATGGTTTGTACTGTGATGCTGTGACCTGAACGATACTTTGTCCCATTTGGACTGTATTGGAGGCTGGTGAGAGGATGCTAGTGTTGTTTCTCAACACTAAAGCAACTGCTGAAATGATGGCCTGTACCGGTCAACATCACGCCAGACAACGTTTAATCATCTGTAGTGTGGTAGTGAAAGGGTTAACCATCTATAGTGTGGTAGTGAAAGGGTTAACGGTCTGTAGTGTGATAGTGAAAGTGTTAAGGTAGTGAAAGGGTTAACCTTATGTAGTGTGGTAGTGAAAGGTTTACCTTCTGTAGTGTGGTAGTGAAAGGGTTAACCGTCTGTAGTGTGGTAGTGAAAGGGTTAACCGTCTGTAGTGTGGTAGTGAAAGGGTTAACCGTATGTATTGTGGTAGTGAAAGGGTTAACCGTCTGTAGTGTGGTAGTGAAAGGGTTAACCGTATGTAGTGTGGTAGTGAAAGGGTTAACCATATGTAGTGTGGTAGTGAAAGGTTTACCTTCTGTAGTGTGGTAGTGAAAGGGTTAACCGTATGTATTGTGGTAGTGAAAGGGTTAACCGTCTGTAGTGTGGTAGTGAAAGGGTTAACCGTATGTATTGTGGTAGTGAAAGGGTTAACCGTCTGTAGTGTGGTAGTGAAAGGGTTAACCGTATGTAGTGTGGTAGTGAAAGGGTTAACCATATGTAGTGTGGTAGTGAAAGGGTTAGCGGTCTGTAGTGTGGTAGTGAAATGGTTAACCTTCTGTAGCGTGGTAGTGAAAGGGTTAACCTTCTGTAGTGTGGTAGTGAAAGGTTAACCTTCTGTAGTGTGGTAGTGAAAGGGTTAACCTTCTGTAGTGTTGTCATGAAAGGGTTAACCGTCTGTAGTGTGGTAGTGAAAGGGTTAACCTTCTGTAGTGTTGTCATGAAAGGGTTAACCGTCTGTAGTGTGGTAGTGAAATGGTTAACCTTCTGTAGCGTGGTAGTGAAAGGGTTAACCTTCTGTAGTGTGGTAGTGAAAGGTTAACCTTCTGTAGTGTGGTAGTGAAAGGGTTAACCTTCTGTAGTGTTGTCGTGAAAGGGTTAACCGTCTGTAGTGTGGTAGTGAAATGGTTAACCTTCTGTAGCGTGGTAGTGAAAGGGTTAACCTTCTGTAGCGTGGTAGTGAAAGTGAATCCGTCCTTTAAATCTGGCACCTGTTCTTTCCATTGTAAACCTTCCTCAGCGTCTCCTAGCAACAGTGTGATTGATGACGTCATCCCCTCACCCGGTCCTGTACCAGCGGTCCTTGGAGATCACCTCTCTGGTCTTGTCCGGGTCGTCCCAGTACTCCAGCATCACACAGTAGCCCCTGATCAGCAGCTCCCCCTGGGCTCCCAGAGGGACCATCTCCCCGCTGGAGGGCTCCACCACCTTGGCCTGTCGTCAAGGACACAGAGAGAGTCAGGGAGTGCTGACGTGATCTCTCTACATGTAGCGGATACACCAGTAGGACTCAGGGGGATGAAAGGGGAACAGCAACCGTACCTCCGTGTGGCTCATCGTAGATTGGTAAGGTAAGGTAAGGTAAGGTAAGGTAAGGTAAGGTAAGGTAAGGTAAGGTAAGGTAAGGTAAGGTAAGGTAAGGTAAGGTAAGGTAAGATAAGGTAAGGTAAGGTACCTCTGTGTGGCTCATCACACAGCCGATAGTGTTCATCTTCAGCTCCTCGTTGTCGAGCGGGAACCCCAGGAAGGTCACAGGGCTGTTCTCCGTGGTTCCGTAAGCTATCTGGTTACAAAACACCGGAGTACAGAATTGAATTGATCACACTCACTTTCTACAGCTTCCACACCCTGTGGGAGATTGTCCATGAGGCTTTCACTGCAGATGGGGGGATAGGGGAGGAAAGGATGTACGCTGCTTGCGTTTTATTCTACTTTTAAACATCGAGGACATAAGGAATGGTTGCTTGGGTGTTATTCCGCTTTTAAAGATATATGACAGACAGAAAGGTTGCTTGAGTGTTATTCTACTTTAAAAAGATCCAGGATAGGCGGCTAGGGGGTGTAGTGGGCAAGGCGCTCGCCACCAATGCGGGAGACGCTGGGTTCGAGCCCAGCTCTCCGCATTGCTATCAGCTTGGCTGGTCGTTCATACTAACACAATTGGCAGTGTTAGGGGTGGGAAAGCTGATGGGTGGGGATCGGACGTTGTGGACAGCGACTCCTACAGGTCGGTTGGTGCGCCTGTACAGCAGAATCAGGAAGCGACGGGGGCGGCGTGTCCCTCCCACGCAGACCCCCGCCGCTGAGAGATCGTGCTGTGCAGGTGAAAAGATGCGACGGCTGCTTCCTCGAGTACCGGAGGGGACACGTGATGCAAGGCTTCGTCCACATTGCAGCGGGCTTGTGGGAGGCATGGCCTAACAACGTTCTAGACAGGGGAGGGGAGAATTGGACGATACGAAATTGGGATGGGAGAAAAATAGAAAATGGGAGAAAAAAGTAGATAAAAAAATTTAAAATATCCAGGATAGACAGAAAGGCTGCTCACCATCATCTGTTTCACGTTCATGTCTGTTATGAGTTTCCTCATGATCTCAGGTGGACACGGAGATCCCGCCATGATTCCTAGATCACAACAACATGACGTATATCAGAAGGATCCCCCTTCACACGGTTAACCCTTTCCTCCCAGGCAACATCTATCAGTCACACAACACACCAATCACGTCTCAGTCGCCAAATTGTCTCACCAGCTTCCAGCGATGACAAGTCGTACTTGTGGAAATCTGGCCGACCGAGCAGGTCGATGAACATCGTGGGCGTGCCGTAGACGAAGTTGCACCTAAGATAGGATAAGATAAGATAAGATAAGATAAGATAAGATAAGATAAGGTAAGGTAAGGTAAGGTAAGGCAAGGTAAGGTAAGGTAAGGTCAAATAAGATAAGATAAGATATTCCTTTATTGATCCCCTTGGGGGAATTCGGGCGTCATATCAGCTCGGGGGAGGGGGGAGGGGAGGTACAGGTATGGGCAGAGTAATAGTAGAAAGACATAAATATAGGCAATAAAGTTAGATCGGAATCTATGTAAACAAAGGTGTGGATGAGGGTCTGTGTGCCCTATCGGTTATTGTTATTATACGTTACACTAAATATAGGCAATAAAGAATTAAAATCTGAATATATGTAACGGATGGTACCGCGAAGCGCAGTCACGATGGACTTCAGATGTTGTGAAGTGACTGGGGTGAGTAGTGGTGCTATGGGTTAAACTCACTCTCATCCTCAAAAAAAAGACACATAGACACGTTACAAAGCAGTGAGTTCACTTCTTGGTATAGAGGTCTGTGCTGTTGCCCGCGGCGTGGGAGACCCGGGTTCGAAACTCCCTCGCGGGGCATCGAAGTGACGATGTCACAACCGTTACATATATACTATGAGAATATATATACGATACTGGAGAAATAGGAAGCGGATGTGTACATCGATGATATGAAACACACATGTGTGTGTTAAATATTTGCGTCTGCAAATTTGGCAACACATACGTTGTACCTTTCGTTCTGAATGGCCTCCAGGTTGGCACGGCCGTCAAACCCTGCGGAGGGGAAGACCAGCGTCACGCCGTGCAGAGCCATGCACATCCCTCCCAGGACCGAGCCAAAACAATGGTACATGGGCACAGGGACGCACACTCTCACCCGGGGCTGGGTGGAGAGGAGAAAACGATTCAATTTACATTGTGTTACGACGCACTCCTGTTAGCCAAACATGCGGTACAGACTTACCCTCCATTCGTATCCCATTCGGAGACCACAGAGGTAGGCGTTGTTGACGATATTGTAGTGCGAGAGAGTTGCTCCTTTTGGGCTTCCTGTGGTTCCCTGAAAGAAACAAGACACAAGGTCACTCACAGACAAATAAACAAGGAAATATTGACCGATCTTGACCAATCAGCTACATGCAATACAATGTAGTCTGTCACTGAATCACATTAAATGGTAAATTAACTGCATTTATACAGTACTTTTAACCAAAGAGCTTTACAATTTATGCCTCGCATTCACCCGTTCACTCACACATTCACACACCGACGGCGGAGGCGACCATGCAAGGTGCCAACCTGCTCATCAGGAGCAATTAGGGGTCTTGCTTTTATAAAAAAAAAAAACGAAATGATTTTCATAAAATCTGTAGATACTATATATCTGTACATATCCCTTACCTATTCTTACTAGTTACGCTGCTGGCCAGTATGACTAACTACCATAGTGTCTTTATACCCAGCCCTGTTGTCTTTATACCCAGCCCTGTATCACTGTACATATTAATAATAATACTGTCTTGCTCAAGGGCACTTCGACACACTGCTGGAAGGGGCCAAAATTTAACCGGGAACATAACCTTCTTACTGTCCTTTTTAGGGCTGACCCCTATTAATCGATTAGTCGACTAATCAGTCGAAAGGAGCCGTAGTCGACTGGCCAACCTCTTAGTCGAATATAAAAAAAATATATATATATATTAATAAAAAAATATATATATTTTTTTAATCATTCTTTCCAAAAGAAAAGAGGCCTAGAAGCGTGGCTAACGCTAATGGCACACATACCAGAGGCTAACTGCCTACGAAAACAGGCACAGAGGCACTGAAAGAGGATTTCACCCATCTAATGAACACACTAGACTAGACAAATATCAAGATGTATCCATCAGTGGACCAATTGCATGCTTTTGCAGAGGACAAGAAGCCTTCAGTCGACTCCTTCAGACATTAAGCACCCCCACAGCCCAAATGGAATGATACAAAATAAAATTAAAATTAAAAAGTTTTAAAATATACTTTTTTTTTTAATTTTCTTTTTAAGTCGACCAATAGTCGACTAACGGCAAATTTTGGCCAATCCTAGTCGACCATCCAAATCCTTAGTCGGGGACAGCCCTACTATTATGTACCTTACTACTATGCTACTATACTTACTACTACCTATCATGCTGATATGTCTATACTACTATGCACTCAGAGTGTAACACTCAAGTTTGACACTATTTGACGAACAATGTTACTGACCCTTAGCTGCCAGAGTCGTACCCCTCCTGCTGACTTGTTGTTCACAACTTGTAAGTCGCTTTGGATAAAAGTGTCAAGCTAAATGACTAAATGTAAAATGTAACCTTCAGATTACCAGACGGCCGCTCTACCTCCTGAGCCACTGTCGCCCCTACAGTGTCATATCCTTAGCACAATGAATGGAAGCGGACAGTGCCATTCATCGTCCAACTAACACCTCTCCCGGAAGGCTAACCGGCACTGTCCACTTCCATTCATTGTGCTAAGCTAGGCTAACGTGCAGCCAGATAGCTTTCTAGTACTGAACGCACAGAGAGGAAACTGGTATCTATCTTCTTGTCTCTCTCTCTCTGGAGAAGTCGGTAAGCTAATTTCCCCAAATGTTGGTGTGTTCCTTTAAAAAGTGCCGTTGAGGGGCGGCTAGGTGGTGCAGTGGGCAAGGCGCTCACCACCAATGCAGGAGACGCTGGGTTCGAGCCCAGCTCTCCGCATTGCTATCAGCTTGGCTGGTCGTTCATACTAATACAATTGGCAGTATTAGGGGGTGGGAAGCTGATGGGTGGGGATCGGACGTTGTGGACAGCGACTCCTACAGGTCGGTTGGTGCGCCTGCGCAGCAGAATCAGGAAGCGACGGGGGCGGCGTGCCCTCCAAAAACGCAGACCCCCGACGCTGAGAGATCGCGCTGTGCAGGTGAAAAGATGCCACTGCTGCTTCCTCGAGTACCGGAGGGGACACGTGATGTAAGGCTTCGTCCACATTGCAGCCGGCTTGTGGGAGGCATGGCCTAACAGCGTTCGAGACAGGGGAGGGTAGAATTGGACGATACGAAATTGAGATGGGAGAAAAATAGAAAATGGGAGAAAAAGTAGATAAAAAAAAAAAAAAAGTGCCGTTGAGGTTGGATAGTGAAGGTTACCGAGGTGAACTGGATGTTGATGGGATCATCGAAGGACAGCTTGCTCTGCAGGTCCAGCAGCTCCCGGTGGTGCCGGCTCTCTCCCGCCTGCATCACGTCTTCCACGTGGAGCGTCCCTGGCTGTCTGCTGTCTGTCACCACCACCAGGCGCAGGTCTGGCAACCTGACAGAAAAATCAAATGCTTTAACCAGCAGCTCTGATGTCTGGTGTCACTGGTATCAATTCAAAGCATGTATGGATGGATGATGTCCGAAACAGATTAAAACCTGATTAATAGTGAAACTGTATAGCCTCCAAGCCTCTCTGACATGTTATTTCGGGGGTCGCGCCTTGAAAACTTTTGGAACCATGTATTTATATAGTATACATGATACCTAAGCACATACAGTACGGATATCCTCATAAGCATATATTAATTCGTATCAATTAGATATACTCTTTGGGCTTGTTTTTATCTACTTATTCTGAAAGAGTTGAACTAATTATTTTCTCATTTGATTATTCATTCCATTAAGCCTACTGCCAGCAGGCACATTTAAAGAAATATAATCTGATTGATTGGGGTAATGAGGGACTTAAAATTAGCCTATAGATTATGCATTTAATTTGTCTGCGAGGCTATTGAGCCGTACTGTATTGTACCCATTCCGCAATCTGTTAATAAAGTTTTCAATCAATCAATCAATCAATGGCGTTAGAAAATCAGGATTTCAGCGATCGACACCTGCTGTCTTTTCAGGTGAGGCGGCCGCTCGCAATTATCCTGAGTATCAAGTCTGGTTCGAATTACTGTAACGAGACTGAATCAGTGTTCGAGGAACAGGGAAAGCCCGGATTCAAACATCGGGTTAATTGAATCTGGCTAATGAGACTTTTGATCGACTTAGTTGAACCAGGTATGGGGAATAGGGCCCAGGAAGACTAGCTCGCCACTTAGGTGGCAGCTAATGGGGATCCTTTTAAACAACAACAACAATGACAACCATGACACGTTCACATCCACCGAGCCATCAATCACACGCGGCCTTTCAGGGTTTATCTCACGGGTCCGGTTACAATACGATGAAAGCAACCGTGTGTAGTAGATTAGATTAGATTAGATTAGATTAGATTAGATTACATTAGATTAGATTAAAATGTATTGCCATCATACAGCACAAGTACAGTACAACAAAAATAAGTTTGGCGTCCAACCAGAGTGCAAATGTAACAGTAAAGTGCAATAGTAATATAGGCTACAATGTACATGTGATTAAACTGGATATAAAATATATAAATTAGTACTACTGAGTGTAGTGCTAATCAGATGTATGTACAGAGTTGTAGTACTAATATGTACAGGTATAAAGACACTATGGTAGTAAGTCGTACTGGCCAGTAGCAAGAGTAGGTAAGGGATATGTACAGATATAGTATCTACAGATATGTAAAAAGGATTATATGCAGGTATGTACAGACATATGTATATATATATACATTTATATATATTTACAGCATATATATATATATGCGGTAAATATAAATATATAAATGCAAATGTTAAAAATGTATATATATGGCATATACAGCACTATTGTACAGAGTTATATGCAGGTGTATAAGTAGGTATAAGGATTAAATGCAGGTATATTAAGACAGATATGGATATATATGCCGTAAATATAAATATTTACAGTAGATATGGTATATACAGCACTATTATACATGCTATCATACATAGTTATATTGGTAGAGCCTATAGTATGAACACATGCTATCATTCATTTTAGATGTATGATGTTGACATTGAGCCAGAGTCTCTGTCATACCTGGAGCTCTTGATCCTGCCCGACGTGTCCATCTCTGGACAGAGTTCTCTCAGCATCTCACAGAACTTCTGGCTCTTAAACTGGGTCGGGCACACCACTGCTTTACACTGGACCTGCGTGCATCAAACCATAGTGAATTTTAATGCTATAGGCACGGTAAGACTATAGCATTACCATTAAGGAACGTATCTGTTCCCCCGACATTGAACTATTGGCACTGAGTCTGCGGCCATACTATTTACCGCGAGAAATAACACACGTCCTGGCTCTCACTGTTTACATCCCTCCCAGCGCGGCGGCGGCGCAGGCGAGTGACGTCATACACTCCACCGTCGCGGCGCTTCAGACAAAACACCCGGATGCATTTATTTTTATCAATGGGGACTTCAACCATGTCAGACTGAACAAGACCCTGACAAACTTCACCCAGTATGTCACCTGCAAAACCAGGGGAGACAAAACTCTGGACCTCCTGTATGCTAACGTGAAGGAGGCTTTCAGTGCGACTTCCCTGCCCCCCCTCGGCCAGTCAGACCACAACCTTGTGAGGCTTGTATCCACATACACGCCTCTCATTAAGAGACAGCCTACGATCACCATGTCTGTCCCACAGTGGTCTGACGACGTCGAGGAGGAGCTACAGGAGTGTTTCAGGTCGACGGACTGGGATATGTTTGAGAGGGCTTACGGTGATGACATTGATGGACTATCCCACTGCATCACAGACTACATCAGGTTCTGTGAGGAGAGCATCGTACCCACAAAGAGGGTACGCTGCTTCTCAAACAATAAACCCTGGATTAGCAAGGACATTAAACACCTGCTAAACAGGAAAAAGAGGGCCTTCATGGCAGGGGACACTGAGCAGGCCAGGGCTGTCCAAAGGGAGCTCAAAAAAGAGCTAAGGGCAGCCAAGGTCAGCTACAAGGACAGGCTGGAGGGCAGACTACAGGCCAACAACACCAGGGAGGTGTGGGCGGGGGTTAGGAAGATCACTGGTTTCAAACAGCAGGGCACAGCTGTGGAGGGCCCTCCAGAGCGTGCAAACGAGTTCAACACGTTCTTCAACCGCTTTGACCAGAGTGGCCTCCCCACACCCCTCCCCCCACCCATCGACACCAGCACCAGATCACACCTACAAAGCAGCCCCCCCACCCCCCACCCCCCCACACCCATCAGCAACGGCACCCCACCCCCAACACCAGCAGACTGCCCACCACCCCCAACCCTGACGATCACAACCAGTCAGGTCAGTAGGCAGCTCTCCAAAATTAATGTGAACAAGGCCAGAGGACCGGACAACACCAATCCCAGGGTGCTCAAGGTATGTGCAGAGCAGCTGGCAGCACCGCTCCAGCATCTTTTCAACCTCTCCCTGAGGCTGGAGAGGGTGCCCCAGCTCTGGAAGACCTCCTGCATTGTCCCGGTGCCCAAGAAGGGACGTCCCAGCACCCCCAACGACTACAGGCCAGTCGCTCTGACGTCACACGTCATGAAGACGTTTGAGAGACTGGTCCTGCAACACCTCAAGCCCCTGGTGCGTGACTCCCTCGACCCCCTGCAGTTTGCATACCAGGCAAACATCGGGGTGGAGGATGCCATCATCTACATGCTCCACAGAGCGTACACGCACCTGGAAAAGCCGCGCAGCTCAGTGAGGATCATGTTCTTTGATTTTTCCAGCGCCTTCAACACCATCCAGCCGTCACTGCTAGCGGAGAAGCTCTCTGCGATGCAGCTGGAGCACGGCTTGGTGGCCTGGATCAAGGACTACCTCACTGAGAGGCCACAGTACGTCAGACTAAAGGACAGTCAGTCTGACGTACTGGTGAGCAACACCGGCGCCCCCCAGGGAACTGTGCTGTCACCCTTCCTCTTCACCCTCTACACCTCAGACTTCTGCCGCAACTCCAGCGGGTGCCACCTGCAGAAGTTCTCAGACGACTCCTCCATCGTAAGCTACATCACCGACGATGATGAGGAGGAGTACAGAGCCCTGGTGGAGAGCTTCGTGGGGTGGAGCGACAGCAACCACCTCCAACTCAACACCAGTAAGACCAAGGAGCTGGTGGTGGACTTCCGGAGGGGCAAGAAGAGGCCCCCCCCGATTCCCATCTCCATCCGAGGGGTGGATGTGGAGATGGTGGACTCATACAAGTTCCTTGGGGTACACCTGAACAATAAACTGGACTGGTCGGACAACACAGAGGCCCTCTACAGGAAGGGACAGAGCAGGCTGTTCTTCCTGAGGAGACTCAGGTCCTTCAATGTGTGCAACAAACTGCTGCAGTCTTTTTACCAGTCTGTTGTGGCCAGCATCCTCTTCTATGCTGTGGCATGCTGGGGAGGCTACATCAACTCAAGGGACACCAACAAGCTCAACAAGCTGGTGAGGAAGGCTAGCTCTGTGGTGGGAGTCGAGCTACCTAGACTTGAGGTGATGGTAGAGAGGGGGATGATAAGGAAGCTGGATGCCATCATGGAGAACCCCTACCACCCCCTCTACGACGAGCTAGTCAAGATGAGAAGCTCGTTCAGCCACAGACTCATCCCCCCCCGACACTCAACTAACCGCCTCGGACAGTCCTTCATACCAGCGGCCATCAGGCTCCACAACAGTGGGCAGCGACTAGCAGCCTCCAGGCCCCACAACAGGGGGCAGCGACAGCGACTGCTACCAGACATTGACCTGGGACTTATAGGAACCCAAGGGGGACAAAGTAGACTACCCTGGTACTTTGATTAATGTATACTCAGTAGATAGTAAATTATTATAACACTACCTCTTGCATACTGCACCTCATGTGACACTGTGAATAATGTGAATATTCCCCAGCTAGTCAGATAGTATATTATTTTGACCATATTGATCAAATTGTTTACACTGCCTGTGTTGTCTTTTAATACCTGTATACTGTGTTGTTTTACTACCTGTACCCCTCCCCCCCTCCCCCCCATGCTGCTATGATGCCTGAATTTCCCCAAGGGGATCAATAAAGGAATATCTCTTATGAACATGCGTGTGGGTAGTTGTTGGAATTCACAACCAGTTCTTCAGGAATTGAAGAAAGCAGAAAGAAAAACTTAAAGGAACACGCAACATTTTGGGAAATTAGCTTACCGTCTTCTCCAGGGAGAGACAAGAAGATAGATACCAGTTTCCTCTCTGTGCGTTCAGTAGAAAGCTATCTGGCTGCATGTTAGCCTAGCTTAGCACAATGAATGGAAGCGGACATGGCCGGTTAGCCTTCGGGAGAGGTGTTAGTTGGACAATGCCTAGGATAACCGGCCATGTCCGCTCCCATTCATTGTGCTGAGCTAGGCTAACGTGCAGCCAGATAGCTTTCTACTGAACGCACAGAGAGGAAACTGGACGATAAGCCAAATGTTGGCGTGTTCCTTTAAAGACTATATTTTTGTACACAAGGTATGGCCAGCCTTGTCGTTTTTTCATGTTTTTGCCTCTCTTATGTCGAGCAAGTTGAGCGACCCTCAAACACGTGAAACCCACTCAAAACCCGTTGTGTAACTTCAGAAATAATGTGAAACGGAGTTTGACCCTATCTGAGATACGGCACGAGGACTTCCCTCGCCAGCGTGCCCTCTGACCCACATACCTTTCTCAGGGTAAACTCCAGTTCCTTCAGCTGATAGGCCGGGTTCACCGACACCTGAACACACAACAGAAGTGGAAGCGCTTTCATAAACGAAGGCCGGGTTCATTCATTCAGAGGATTCCCTCATTTACAGTGACGTTGAGTAAAAACAACTAAAAGAGATGGAATAACACAAAGATAAAACAAAGATAAAGTAATCAGCACGATAAAATCAAGATAAAACTGTTTGTATCCAGACCCCAGGAAGAATAGTCGCTGCTGAGGCAGTGACTAATGGGGATCCGAAATAAATAAATAAATAAATAAAGTCTGGGGAGGGTGTGTAGACTACCACATGCTGCCCTACTGTCAGTCTGGGGAGGGTGTAGACTACCACATGCTGCCCTACTGTCAGTCTGGGGAGGGTGTAGACTACCACATGCCTCCTCTGTTGGTCTGGGGAGGGTGTAGACTACCACATGCCTCCTCTGTTGGTCTGGGGAGGGTGTAGACTACTACATGCCTCCTCTGTTTGTCTGGGGAGGGTGTAGACTACTACATGCCTCCTCTGTTGGTCTGGGGAGGGTGTAGACTACCACATGCTGCCCTACAGTCGGTCTGGGGAGGGTGTAGACCACCACATGCTGCCCTACTGTCGGTCTGGGGAGGGTGTAGACCACCACATGCTGCCCTACTGTCGGTCTGGGGAGGGTGTAAACTACCACATGCCTCCTCCGATACATGTGGAGTCACCAGCCGCTTCTTTTCTCCTGACAGCTCGGAGTTTCACTGGGAGAACGTAACACACATGGAGGTTCACGCTATCTCCCCCAGATCCCCTCCCCGCATCCTCCTGGCCGACCAGTAGGAGTCGCTGTTGCAATGACCAGGACCCCACTGACTTTCCAACCACGGGACGACTGATCAAGCCAGAGGTACCACTGCCGATAATTTAACCTGGTTCTCTGCGGTGGTAGGAGAGTGTTTGGACCTCTACTCTGCCCCCACCGCCTGAGGTAAAGTAATCCTTATGTAATTAAATGTAATCAGGTTACTTTACTGTGTTGGAGTATAACCTGCAGATTAATAGGAAATAAGAAAAGAAAAATTGTATCCACTTTTTCTCCTCATTTTTCTATTTTTCTCCCATCCCAATTTCGCATAGCCAATTCTCCCCTCCCCTGTCTTGAACGTTGCTAGACTATGCCCCCCACTGGTCGGTTGTAGTGAGGATAGAAGCCTTGCATCACGTGTCCCCTCCGGTACACAAGGAGGCAGCCTGTCGCATCTTTTCACCAGACAGCGCGGACTCTCAGTGGCGAGGAGTAGTGGCTCCCGCTGCCCCCGATACTTCCTGTCTCTGCTGTGCAGGCGTCACCCAACCGACCTGTAGGAGTCGCTGTCCACAATGTCCAATCCCCACCCATCGACTTTCCACCCGCTGATTCTGCCAAATGAGCCAGTACGACGGCCGGCCCAAGTCGAAGGCAATGCTGAGACTGGGATTCGATACCGGAGTCTCTTGCATTGGTGACGAGCGCAATCTCCGCTACGCCACCCAGCCGCCCTGGGAATAAGACATTTAAGTTCCACACCAAACCAAAAGGTCAGGCCTCCTGAACTGACCATTATGATGCCGGCCTTGGCTGAGGCGAACTGGAAAAGGATCCATTCATATGTGTTGGGTCCCCAGACTCCCAGTCTGTCTCCTCTCTTCAGGCCGAGAGCCAGGAGGCCTGCTGCTGCTTTGTCTACCTGCAACAGGGAACAACATGACATAACAACATGCTGCTGCCTTGTCTACCTGCAACAGGGAAAATATCATTAACAACATGACATAACAACATGACATGACATAACATGACATAACAACATGACATAACAACATGCTGCTGCTCTGTCTACCTGCAACAGGGAACAACGTCACAACATGACATAACAACATGACTTGACAACATGACATAACAACATGACATAACATGACTTGACAACATGACTTGACAACATGTCTTGACCACATGACTTGACCACATGATGTGACAACATGACATAACAACATGACGTAAATACATGACATGACAACATGACTTAACACTTTCCCGGCCAACCATGTATATATACTAGGGGTGGGAATCATCAGTTTCATCACGATACGATACGATATCGATTCTTTGGACAACGATACGATATTTGCCGATATCACAAAGTCTGCCACGATACGATACGATACGATTCAATTCAGGTGTCTGCGATCGATATGAGGCGATATTATGTGCCCATTTAACACAATCAGTCACATTTAGATCAACTAAAAAAAGGCTACGGAAATATCAATTGATGTATTTATTTTTGAGCTCTTCCAGACATTTAAATGAAAAACAATCTATTGTTTTTAATACAAATAGACCTCCTGTTCACTTTTGTTTTTATATATTGAGCTTTAACACACACACAGACACACACAGACACACACAGACACACACACACACAGACACACACACACACACACACAGTCCCCCACAGCCCCCACCCCTCCTCCTTCCAAGTCCCCTTTCCACTCTCCTGTTCTCTCTCACGGTTAGCTGCTTAGCTTTTAGCAGCCAACGCGACGTTCATTTAGATATTTAACGCGACGTTGGCATAAAGGAATGGCGACGATGCAACGCCTGTTATATGCATTTGACCCGTTGCGGGGAAAAAACTGCACAGACTTATATCGGCTCGCAAAATAGACGCTCTGTAGTGCTTTACAGCAGACGCAAACACTGCTGTAATTTCTACACGGAGTTTCACAATACTGGGCGCCGGCGGATATGACTCGCGGGGATTTTCAAAATAAGAGTATCACAATATGAATCGATCTTTTTACGTTGCGTCGATCCTATTTGATTATTGATAATAGATCGATATATCGATCTGGATCGATGTATTGTCCCACCCCTAATATATACGTTATTGGGAGCCAGCGGTTGACGGCCAAAAACGGACTAGTTGGGACGCATATTGGGACTCCGAAGGTGCAGTACCGGCCAGATCCTGCTAGTAGCGCTGTATCGAGAATGCAGTAACCCCTGTTCCAGACCGGGTGCCACACTGAAAACGCTCCGGGCGTTCTTTTCTACTAACCTGAACCTAGGGCTTCACCCGATCGCAATAGTTTTCGGGACCCCCGATTCATTATGCTGTCGTGGGTTATGTCGTCGATCAAATGGACATACGATCTACCAGATGGCGATCAAATAATTGGAATATTCTTTGTGGAATCCCACCGGCCACAGGTAAGACATTTTTTTTTTTTTTTTTTTTTACGGTTTATTTTTTAGCGTTTATCGCTTATTTTATTTATTTATTTATTTTTGCTACTGGGCAGTCCAATAGAGAGAGAGAGAGGAGGAACGGGAGACAGAGTGGGGGGAAGACATTCGGCAAATAACGACGGGTCCGGGAATCGAACCCGGGTCGGCCGTGCCGCGACTAAGAAGAACAATTATATCTGCATAATTGTACTGTCTTGATTTTGTCCTGAATAAAAAAATATTTGAACCAAGAAGAACAATTTGACATCAATTTCAGCTTGATCGTGCAAGGTTTTTATAGCCATCTCCCTGATCAGCGTATGTTGTGGTAATAACGAATGCCGTTATTGGCAATCAATTAATCAGAAATGACCCCCCCCCCCCCTGTCATGCATTCATGATGAAACATAATACCTATCATATGCATTTGATTTTTTTATTGTAGCTTGTGTAGGGACGAAACGGCCAAAGGATTTGGTATAATACACGTCGCGGCTTATAAACAGCCTCCCAGGAATTAGCCCCGATCATTCTGAACACTCATATTCACCACGGTATAAAACGAGAACATATGGATGGAAAGATTATTTATTTTTTGCATCTTGAACGGAAGGTTCTTACTGTCAAATGACCATGATATTGTATCCATAGCTATAATATAAAATATAGATTTAGCTCTACAAACAACGTGACACACAGTGAAAGTGTGTAATGGAAAGCTGGCCCAGCTATAGCTAGATGGGGATATCGAATGGCCCCGAATGTGTTAACAACATGACTTGACAACATGACTTAACAACATTGTCAAGTCAAACTCGATCTCTAAACCTCCTGAACCCAGACATGACCCAGTCATGCCCCCCAACCCCCCCCACCCCCCACACACACACTGTCAGGTCAAACTGCAGCTCTCACACTGACTGATTGTACTTGTATGCTGCGCATGTGACAAATAAAGACTTTGACTTTGAGTTATTATCACTGTTCACAAAATGTGGTTGTAACTCTCCAATAATTCCGTTATCGGTGGACATTACGAAAGAGGACTGAAGAGACGATAAGACTCTGAAACGTGCCAGTGAGTGGGTGTAGGGGACGTACATCGTGCTGAAACTGGGCGAAGGTTTTGCGAACGCCGTCCTGCGGGAAGACCACGGCCTCGCGGTCAGGCCAGCGCTCAGCGGTCGCCTGCAGACTCTGTCCCACCGTCAGGGGGAGGAGGGAGACGGAGGAGGTGCCGTGGACGTAGCTGCTGGTCACCGTGGGAACGTGAGGATGACAGTCCACGTGGAGTGACCTGCGTGGGGCAGAGAAAAACATCCAATCAATACAAAAATTACCAGTAATTACTGTAGAAATACTATAGAAATATGCCATTTCTATGGTAAAACCACAGTGATTCACCATACATTTCTATAACATTCCATTGTAGAAATACTATGATTAGATTAGATTCTAATGTATTGTCATCATACACCACAGTACAACGAAAATAAGTTTGGCATCCAACCAGAGTGCAAATGTAACAGAGAAGTGATGTCTGTCCCATTGCACGATCTGATGTTGTCCTCTGACCCAGCGAGAGGTGAGGTGGTCGTGGGGGCTTGTCTGTCGCCGCCAATGAAGGGGGTATCGGTAGTTTTAGAGAATGATCTAGCAGACTTATCTCCTTCTAATGTGTCTTCTGCCAAACCGAAGGAGCCAAACCGAAGTGAGCAGGACAAGTCAGAGGGTTGTCAGGTCTGTGCCTAACGTCTCCAGACCCAAAGCCAACCTGGTTAAAGTACCAGTTGTCCAAAAGAAAAATATTAAAGAAAGTAAAAGGATGTCGTTTTATTGCCGGTCTTACTCGGCACGGTTGTGCAGTGGTTAACACTGTCGCCGCAGAGCAAAAAGGTCCTGGGTTCGATTCCCACTTGGGGACCGGGTTGCTGGGTTGCCAGGTACCCAGGGGGGGGGTTAAGCTTAGGCACTCTTTCGAAGTTGGTTAAGGTTAGAGTTTGTCTTAGAGCATGGCGATAGAACGCCAGGTAGTTTGCAGGCTGTTTGACGTGGAAATGGGCAAAGACACAGCTCGTCACGCGATTGGGCAAACGCGTCAGTGGCCAATCAGAGAGCGTCAGTCAGTGCCAATCAGAGAGCGTCTGCCAGAAATGCAGCTAGGTTTAGAAATAACGCAGCTTGTGCTCATGAACTCTTGTTTAACTTGCTTAACTTATTTTCCTACTAAATTTCCCGTTAAACCTTGTGTGCTGTTCACCTTTAACCTCAATGTTTGCAGGTCTGGTGAACCCACAACAGTATTTGTATTTTAAAACAATAAAGCCATAACAATGTATGTAGAAATACTAACAGCAGGCGGTCAGGTGGCGTAGCGGAGATTGTGCTCGTCACCAATGCAAGAGGCTGCGGTCTCGACTCCCGGAGTCAGCATTGCTTGAGGCTTGGGCTGATCGCTATACTAACCCGTTTGGCTGGGTTAGGGGGAGGTCATGGGTGGGAATCTGGCGTTGTGGACAGCGACGCCTACAGGTCAGGTCTGGGCGCTTGCTCAGCGGAGGCAGGACTTGATGAAGGCAGCGTGACCTCCCACGCGTTACACTTCACCAATGAGAGTCCTCGCTGCCAGGTGAGAAAAGAGTCACTGGCTGTCGCCGCACGTGTCGGAGGAAGCGTGTGGATGACTTCAGGGTTCCCTTGTACCGACCAGTAGGAGAACATGCGCACAACAACCAGGTAGGGGAGGGGGGGAATTGGCATAACGACTAAATTAGGATGGGGAGAAAACAGAAAAAAAAATAAAAAAAATACTAACAGGCAACAGCATACATGATTGATATTCGCCATGAGAGCAAAGTGCAATACCAAGAAGTGTGACCCTTTAGCCTAGAGGTCGCTGTTTGGCGGTTTTACAAAGTCTACCTTTAAGCGCATGCAAGGGTGAGGAAGCCCTTTCCTCCATATCCTGGGTCAAAGCCAGGGTCATATTCCTTATCTGCTGCTTCTAATGCTTCATGTTCTGCAACAGGTCTGCAATGAGCAACACATTCGTACCTCAGACATCATCTTGTTATGCAAGTGTCACATTAAAAGCTAGGATGTCTGTAGTGTGGTAATGAAAGGGTTAACCTTCTATAGTGTGGTAGTGAAAGGGTTACACTTATATAGTGTGGTAGTGAAAGGGTTAACCTTCTATAATGTGTTAGTGAAAGGGTTAACCTTCTGTAGTGTGGTAGTGAAAGGTTAACCTTCTGTAGTCTGGTAGTGAAAGGTTAACCTGTAATGTGATAGTGAAAGGGTTAACCTTCTATAGTGTGGTAGTGAAAAGGTTAACCTTATATAGTGTGGTAGTGAAAAGGTTAACCTTCTATAGTGTGGTAGTGACAAGGTTAACCTTCTAGTGTGGTAGTGAAAGGGTTAACCTTCTATAGTGTGGTAGTAAAAAGGTTAACCTTCTAGTGTGGTAGTGAAAAGGTTAACCTTCTATAGTGTGGCAGTGAAAGGGTTAACCTTCTATAGTGTGGTAGTGAAAAGGTTAACCTTCTATAGAGTGGTAGTGAAAGGGTTAACCTTATAGTGTGGTAGTGAAAGGGTTAACCTTCTATTGTGTGGTAGTGAAAAGGTTAACCTTCTATTGTGTGGTAGTGTAAAGGTTAACCTTCTATTGTGTGGTAGTGAAAAGGTTAACCTTCTATTGTGCGGTAGTGAAAAGGTTAACCTTCTCTAATGTGGTAGTGAAAGGGTTAACACGCTCGAATATGTCCTCCGCTGATGTCATCGGAGGAGCACTGGACCCCCTTGTGTTTGTTAATAATCACAGCTCAATGAAATGACAGATGAAGAATAGCCAGCAGAGTAAACACCTACCGGCACCGCGGGAGGCAGCAGCAGACGGCGCGGGGTCTCCATGCCTTGCTCAGCGGCGGAACAGCTGCAGGCCTGAGGCTGTGAGCGCAGGACCTGAGCAGCGCGGCGGGGAACCGTGGCGACATGGAGCTCCGATCGAGTGAACAAGGGGGGGGACTCTCTGTTGATAACCGTGTTGAGTTATTTCAACACCAGGTGAGTAATCTTTAACTTCCTCACGCTCCCGATTGGCCCGGGAGGAGAAAGGGGTGTGTGTGTGTGTGTGTGATTACACAACTGGCCTTTGAATTCAGAAACGGGCCAGATGCCTGCGTATTGTTAAGAGACACGTAGAGGTGGAGTGAAGCCACTGCCTCTCCCGTCTTCAGTGAAGCCTACCTGTCAGTCACACGGGCTACTAGAAAATAAACAAATGTATACTCCCTAAAACTGAGGTTAGAACTGAACTGTCACCCTTCCTTCATCCCCGGGACCGGCAGGAACACCAACCGCTGAAGTTCCCTTGAGCAAGGCACTTAACCCCCCAACTGCTCCGGTGGAGTTGCTCAGTGGCCAATGGTGTCAGACTGTGGTTGTACTGGGCAGCTCCCAGGTGTGAACGGAACTGTGTGAATGTGAAGCAGGGCGTTCCTGAAAAAGAGCATCTGTGCTCAGCGAACCTACCCTGCATGGTAAATAAAGGTTAAACAAAACAAAACAAAAATCCCCTTCCTCCTACTTTCTACCTTTACTTATTTTGTTGTCTGCCAATAAATAACATGGCATCTGCACCTTTGTTTACACTGTTTATTTCTTTCCTCATATTTTTATATTCAGATCTAATTGTATTGCCTATGGTTATGTCTTTCTACTATTACCCTAAATCAGATACAGGTCTGATCTTTTGCAATGCGACCTCAGTCTGAACAGTCATGTCGGAAATCCATGCGACTTTTACGTCACTCTCTAGACACTCTGTGAACACAAACATGGAAGACGGCTGTGATGGAGGTGGTCAGTGGAGGGACAGTGAGGTGTTTACCTTGGACATTTTTTATACTTCTGTACAAGCAAGACTGTAGGGGACATATAATAACCGGCTTGTGTTTGAAAGCATATTGAAAGGAGAAATGTCTCTCTTTCACCTCCTCCTCGCACCAATTATCACCTCGCTGCTGTCGGGACAAAACCTCATAACTCCAAAAACCCAACTTTTCAGCAGATGAAAGAAACGAACACAGATTTGAGGGTGAATAGAGTTAGGAGGTTTAGACAGATGATCGGTTTAATGCTTTCCCATTGTTTAAACTTTGTAAAACCCACACACACATATGGAGGATGCTCTACAGAGTTGATTTATATTAAAAAAAAAATATTAAAAAAATTGAGTTATGAGGTTTTGTCCCGACAGCAGCGACCTGCTCACGAATTAGCCTCAACTTATAAATGAAATGTTATGCAAAGCGCTTAACAAATTGATGCCTCACATTCACATTCCAACCCGCTCACCGGGAGCAGTTAGGGGTTTAAGACACTGCCAGGAGGAGCGGGACTCGAACAGGGAACCTTTTGATTACCAGACGACCGTTCTCGGCCCCATAAACTGTGACCTCAGAGTCCTCCATGTTTTTACGTCCAACATCGTTATTGTTCATTTGCGCATGCGGGTCAGTTCAGGAGCCTGTGACCGGTTCACACTGGAATCTGATATTAAAAATCATGTGAACAGCCAAACAAACCCTAGAGATTTTTAAGTTGCGGCTGAAAACAAATTTGTTTTCATTGGCTTTTTGAGTCTTGTAACGTTCCGACGGCCCGCCTACGGTCGTACGTCGCAACACATTTGCCCTCGTCTGTCGCCGTCATGCTGTGTTATTGTCTATCAACCAACACATTGGTTGAAAGCTAAAATGGTAGCCGTTTGATTGACAGCCTACTTGGCCTATTACATGCTTCCAATTTCGAGTTATAAAACCAAACGGACAACGAGCGGCAGTTTCGAAAAAGTGACCACCTCCGGTTTCGCCCTCCCGGTGACCGGACCAGTCACCTCTGACGGTGAAAATTATTGACGTTTTTTGTAGCCAATGAAATTCTGGAAATGACGATATATGACGTGAGGGATATTTCCGAGGATATATATGTTTCTTTCTCTGGCGAAAGAAGAAGACTTGAGAAGACTCTCCAGCGTGTGCGAATGCATTGGTGCCAATGGCCATTTTGGATAAACATACCGATACATACCATTAGAAAAACATGTGTAAAACACAAATTTTCGTCGTATTGTTATCAACTTTGGACCTGTATGAGATAAGACATCAGGCTATGGACCCCTTGTGTTTTCCAGCTCATACCTCTCAGCTGGAACTCTTTTGCAGGCATCTGACTGCAAAATAATTCAGACGTAAGTAAAATAAATAAATAAAAATTAAATGTCAGTGTGTTCAAACTTCTGTAACTCTATTACAGTAGCACTCAGAGTGATTCTTCCTGTTGTGGAAGACAATTCTGAATGTTTCCTTTCAAAAGCGGCCAGACTTGTGCATCGTATTCAAGATTTGCAGGACTGTTAAGACATCTCTGGTCCTGTTGTGACTATTTAATGTATTTATTGTATTGACTTGTGCATTTTATATTGTATTTTTTTATTTGTCTGTTTCTTTGTACTGTGAAGCAATTTGGTGCAACTTGGGTTGGTTTTAAATGTGCAATATAAATAAAGGTGACCTTGACCTGGACCTTGTGGATGTAGTTTTGTGTATTTTCTTGAAAACACATTGGTCTCCTTGCTTAACATCAGGGAGCGATGCCCCTTTTTTTATTAACAAATCATAACCAATCCATTTCAATAATGTATCAATTTGAGTCGATTTCAGTATCAATCATAATCATAATGGATTTCGATGAATCGATGCAACATAATGTCTACAACATCAAGACACATCACTGTTGTAACAACATACATGGTGGAAGGCTGAGTCATTAATCATTCATCTGAAGTTAAGATTCCTGTTGTCACAGGGTCACGGCGTTCCCATTCAGGCTCTCGCTGGTACCGGTGGTACAAAGTCCCAAAGACACGGCAGGAGGCTCCAGGGATTACAGAAGAATTACAGGAGAATTACAGAAGAATTACAGAAGAATTACAGGAGAATTACAGAAGAAGTACAGGAGAATTACAGAAGAATTACAGGAGAATTACAGAAGAGTTACAGGAGAATTACAGGAGAATTACAGGAGAATTACAGAAGAATTACAGAAGAATTACAGAAGAATTACAGAAGAATTACAGGCCCAGTTTCTTTTCCATCTCCTCCCTCAATTTGTTCTTCTGGATCTAAAAGAGATTAAAAAGACATTTGAATAAAAACAATCCTCTCAGTATTATGCTAGACCATTAGATTAGATTCAAACCATTAGTTTGTCATCCAACCAGAGTGCAAATGTAATAGTAAAGTGCAATAGTTATATACAATGTACAGGTGATTAAACTTGGTATAAAATATATAAATGAGTACTACTGAGTAATAGTGCTAATCAGATGTATATGTACAGAGTTGTAGTATTAATATGTAGTAAGTAAGAGTAGGTAAGGGATGTGTACAGATATAGATAGTATCTACAGATATGTAAAATAATTATGTGTAGGTATGTACATACGGTAAGAATAAATATATACAGTAAATATACGGTATATACAGCATTATTGTACATGCTATCATACAGAGTTATATGGGTTATATGCAGGTGTATAAGTAGGTATAGTCATGTAGAAAGGATTACGAAGTTTGTTTAGTTTGTTCAGCTATGGTAGATTTAAATGTACATTCTAGACGTTGTATTTCTCTCCCTCTGGTCTCCTAAGTGACTGTGGTGAAAGAGAGCAGGTGTGGCCTGCATCAGGCTGATCCATCTATCACCTTGATAGTCTTAAAGGAACACGCCAACACTATGGGAAATGTGCTTACCGTCTTCTCCAGAGTCAGACAAGTAGATACTAGATAACGTTACAAATTCCCTCTGTGCGTTTAGTAGAAAGCTATCCGGCTGCATGCTAGCCTATCTTAGCACAAATGAATGGAAACTCATCTGTATCTGCCTCCGTTTATGTGTGCTAAGCTAAGCTAGCTTGCAGTCGGATAGCTTTCTACTCAAAGGAAATTGGTGAAATCTATCTTCTTGTTTGACTCTGGAGAAGATGGTAAAGCGCATTTCCCATAATGTTGGCGTGTACCTTTTAAGTTTCAGTACAGTTTCAGTACAGTGAAGATGGAGACAGAAGTATCCTACCTTTCCAGTGACTGTCAGAGGATACTCAGCTACAAACATCACATAGTGTGGGATCTTGAAGTGAGAAATCTAGAGGGGAAAAACACAAACCCAGGTCGGTTCAGGTATAATGGGGAACGTGTCGTTGTTCCCCCTGAGGGAGGGGGGCTGAGGGAACATAGGGCTGAGGGAACATAGGGCTGTAGGAACATAGGGCTGAGGGAACATAGGGCTGAGGGAACATAGGGCTGAGGGAACATAGGGCTGTAGGAACATAGGGCTGAGGGAACATAGGGCTGAGGGAACATAGGGCTGAGGGAACATAGGGCTGTAGGAACATAGGGCTGAGGGAACACAGGGCTGAGGGAACATAGGGCTGTGGGAACATAGGGCTGAGGGAACATAGGGCTGTGGGAACATAGGGCTGAGGGAACATAGGGCTGAGGGAACATAGGGCTGTGGGAACATAGGGCTGTGGGAACATAGGGCTGTAGGAACATAGGGCTGAGGGAACATAGGGCTGAGGGAACATAGGGCTGAGGGAACATAGGGCTGAGGGAACATAGGGCTGAGGGAACATAGGGCTGAGGGAACATAGGGCTGAGGGAACATAGGGCTGAGGGAACATAGGGCTGAGGGAACATAGGGCTGAGGGAACATAGGGCTGAGGGAACATAGGGCTGAGGGAACATAGGGGTGTGAGAACATAGGGCTGAGGGAACATAGGGCTGAGGGAACATAGGGCTGAGGGAACATAGGGCTGTGGGAACATAGGGCTGAGGGAACATAGGGCTGAGGGAACATAGGGCTGAGGGAACATAGGGCTGAGGGAACATAGGGCTGTGGGAACATAGGGCTGAGGGAACATAGGGCTGTGGGAACATTGAGTTGTGGGAACATAGGGCTGTGGGAACATAGGGCTGAGGGAACATAGGGCTGAGGGAACATAGGGCTGAGGGAACATAGGGCTGAGGGAACATAGGGCTGAGGGAACATAGGGCTGAGGGAACATAGGGCTGAGGGAACATAGGGCTGAGGGAACATAGGGCTGAGGGAACATACAGCTGTGAGAACATACGGCTGTGGGAACATAGGGCTGTGGGAACATAGGGCTGTAGGAACATAGGGCTGGAGGAACATAGGGCTGTGGGAACATAGGGCTGAGGGAACATAGGGCTGAGGGAACATAGGGCTGAGGGAACATAGGGCTGTAGGAACATAGGGCTGTAGGAACATAGGGCTGTGGGAACATAGGGCTGAGGGAACATAATGCTGAGGGAACATAGGGCTGTAGGAACATAGGGCTGTAGGAACATAGGGCTGTAGGAACATAGGGCTGTAGGAACATAGGGCTGTGGGAACATAGGGCTGAGGGAACATAATGCTGAGGGAACATAGGGCTGTAGGAACATAGGGCTGTAGGAACATAGGGCTGTAGGAACATAGGGCTGTAGGAACATAGGGCTGTAGGAACATAGGGCTGTAGGAACATAGGGCTGTAGGAACATAGGGCTGTAGGAACATAGGGCTGTGAGAACATAGGTCTGTAGGAACATAGGGCTGAGGGAAAAGAGGAGGACCCTGTATAATGCTCTCCAGTGTAGCAGTGTGAGACCTCCTCTCAGACCTCCTGTCAGACCTCCTGTCAGACCTCCTCTCAGACCTCCTCTCACCTGGCCCTTGCAGAAGGCTCTTATCTCCTCCACACTGGAGGTGTGTCCTTCCTTCAGCCTGATGCAGGCACACACCTGCTCCCCCAGCCGCTCGTCCTTCACCCCAATCACCTAGGAGACGGAGGTAGAGAGATGGAACTACGTTTACATCTACATTGAGTCATTTAGCCCCACGCTTGTATCCAAAGCGACTTATTATGAATTGTGAACAACAAGTCAGCAGGAGGGGTAGCCTACATCTCTCATAGTAGTATAGTTCATAGTTCATACAGCGGCATGGTGGCGTAGTGGTAACACTGTCACCTCACAGCAAGAAGGTCCAGGGTTCGATTCCCGCTTGGGGACCAGGTTTCCGCGATGCCAGGTACCCAGGTAGGGTATCTCCCAGGCCTTTCTGTGTGGAGTTTGCATGTTCTCCCCGTGCTCACAAGGGTCCCCCCCCCCGATAAGAGAAACTCAATGGAAAAACATGCACAACAACAGATCGCTAACGCTGTCGCGTCCGTGACGAAGACGGGCAGGAGCACTTGGATGGTCCCCGGGCGTGGCTCACGCCACAGCCCTCGTCTGCTCCCGGCTGCCCTTGGGGGGGAAGGACGACGGGATGGGTTAAGCGCAGAGGAGTATCGCATCGGCGATCCTAAAGACAAAGCATGCGTGTGTGTTCCGGTGTGTGTGTGTTAAAAACTAACCACTGTGTGTGCCGCTAAAACATTGAGTGTTGTTGCATGCCGAATAAAGACCTCTGCGACAGGTCCTGCATTATTATTATTATTATTATATTCATATTCTTACAGTAATTCTTACTCCATCCTTGTGAAAAAGATTGTCGTGATTTGCATATTGCACGTAGCAATAAGGAAATTCTTGCAAAATAGACGTAATTATATGGTTTCCAATTCGGTCAATCCAGTTTGCTTTATCAAGTGCTGGAAGTTCCTGCAGTCCCATGCAAATGACCAGTGACCGCTTCACATAACAAGGGCCTCAACTGGGTAGAATTGTTCTGTGTGAGCTCTCTAACTCATACTATAGTCTACCCATATAACTCTGTATGATAGCATGTACAATTAAGCATTACATCACGCGCAGGAGTGGTTTGTGACCAATAAACCATGCCTAGGGGTGGTCGTTAGGCCCGAGGCGCAGCCGAGGGTTGTTAGACCCCCCTAGGCATGGTTTATTGGTCACAAATCACGACTACAAGTGGTGTAAAGCTTTTATACAACTGCCAGATTCATCCAACCTTATTTCTATACAATAAACACACATTAATCGAAGATTTATTGAAAAAACCATCCGCCAGAAAAAGTAGTTCCCCTGCTCCTCCCTCCCCATCAACATGGACCCCCTGCAATTTGCATACCGCCCCAACAGGTCCACGGAGGACGCCATATCCCATGTGCTGCACACAGCAGCATCACACCTGGACAAGAGGCAGGGGAACTATGTGAGAATGCTATTCATCGACTACAGCTCGGCATTCAATACCATAGTCCCCTCCATACTCATAGCCAAGCTCAGGGACCTGGGCTTGGGCTATGACCTCTGCCAGTGGGTCTTGGACTTCCTGACTGGCAGACCCCAGGTGGTGAGAGCAGGCAACTGCACCTCCTCATCCATCACCCTCAACATAGGGCCCCCCCAGGGCTGTGTTCTGAGTCCCCTCCTCTACTCCCTGTACACACACGACTGTGTGGCTCAGCGGAGTAGCAATACAATCGTCAAATTTGCTGACGACACAGTGGTGGTGGGCCTGATCTCTGCCAACGACGAGAGGGCCTACCTGGAAGAGGTCAAGGTCCTGGCGGGATGGTGCCAGGAAAACAGCCTCTCCCTGAACGTCAGCAAAACAAAGGAGATGATTGTGGACTTCAGGAGGTCGGGGGTCAAGGACTACAGCCCCCTCAGCATCGACGGGGCACCGGTTGAGAGAGTCAACAGCTTCAAGTACCTCGGAGCCTACATATCCGAGGACTTGACATGGACCACACACATTAACAGTGTGGTGAAGAAGGCACGACAACGCCTCTACTTCCTCAGGCGCCTAAGGAAGTTCCAAGTCAGCCAGAAGATCCTTAAGAACTTCTACTCATGTACAATAGAGAGCATCTTGACCGGCAACATCACCTCCTGGTTTGGGAATAGCACTGCAAAAGACCAAAGCAGACTACAAAGAGTGACACGTTCAGCCGAACGCACAATTGGAGGGGGGCTCCCCACCCTCCAGAACATTTACTACAAGCGTTGCAAGGGGAAGGCTAAGAGAATTATTAAGGACTCGAGCCACCCGAACAACTGCCTCTTTGAACTGCTGCCGTCAGGCAAGCGATACAGGAGTCTCAAGGCGAGCACAGAAAGACTCAGAAGTAGCTTCTATCCCCAGGCCATCAGGCTGCTAAACGAACAATGAATGAACACTACACAACAACAACCACCAAACACACATAGCACACACATCCACACGCACACACTCACTTTAAACAAACACACTGTAGCACCCACTCCACACACTTTATAGCACACACCCACTTTAAACAAACACACTGTAGCACCCACTCCCCACACTTTATATTTATGGATGAAGGATTGCACTACAACTCGTACACCTTACTGTAAATTGTACCTAAAATTGTACCTCATCCCATTTCTGCTTTGCACTAGATAGTACTGTACATTAGTACACTGCATAGTATTGTGTATTGTATATTATATGGTAACTCAGAACATTGTACATATGTCTATACCGAACACTGACCTCATTTTCTTCTTCTAAATTCATGCTATATTATGTTATTTGATACTATCTTGTCTAGCACAGTCTCTGGAGCGTAACAGTAAGAAGCATTTTGTATGAAAGTATTCTGTACTTCTGTATGACAACTATTAAAGAACTTGAACTTGAACTACAAAAAAGACAAGTTGCCTCCATGTGGAAGCAGCTTGAAGTGCATCCAACCAAACTAACACATCCAACTGTGTATTATTGGAATGATTGAGAGAAGTTGCCTCATGTGGAAGCAGCTTGAAGTGCATCCAACCAACTAACACATCCAACTGTGTATTATTGGAATGATTGATTGAAAATTTTATTACCAGATGCAGAATGGGTACAATACAGTACGGCTCAATACACACAATTGTTAAGGGAATGCAGACCTACTTTCCATAGAACTTCATTCTTAGATGCTTCTATATAAAATAGGTAAAACAAATTAAAACGTTTTCTTTGCCCTATAGGAAAAAAACGTTTTCTTCGCCCTATTTTTTTATTTATTTCTTTTAGCCTAAACTTAACCAGTTGGAAACCAGGGGTACAGTAATAAAATTAGCAATCAACCAATCAATCAATTCAATAGACCATGCTCACTTAAAACAGCGCTGCTTCTCTCTCAGTCTGACTCCCCCGCTGTTGCAGACAGGAGTGTGTGTGTGTGTGTGTGTGTGTGCGTGTGCGTGTGTGTGTGTCACAGTGTGTGTGCGTGCGTGCGTGTGTGTATGTGTGTGTGTGTGTGTGTGTGTGTGTATGTGTGTGTGTGTGTGTTTGTGGGTACGCCAGCGTCGGACAGTGTGAGAGAGAACGCTGCAGTCAGTAGAAAGTAGGAAGGAAGAAATTTAAATCAATCAATTAATCAATCAATCAATCCGCGATTTTTCTTTTGTTCTAGATTGACTCAAGACCCATCAATTACATCATCCAACATTGTTTAAAGGACTAACACATTCCCCTTGACAGAATCGCTTCATATTTAGTCGTTATGGTGCTTTCAACATAACCATTTGTTGTCCGCGATCTTGTTTTCTCCCGGAGTGAGCCGGGGAGTGATATGTGATTCGGTTGTGGGCGGGTCCTGAGCCCAGGACTGTGGATTGTTGCCAATAAAGACGTGTAAATGGCCAATCAGAATCGAGAAATTTGCATGCCGTTGTATAAAATAGACTTAATCCTCTTTACCCCGTTGGGGGGCATAGGGCGTCCACCAGAGCTCTCCATCTCACTCTCTTCTGGGCCAGGGCCTTTGCTTCTTTCCAGCTCACTCCGATGTTCTTTAGGTCTTGGAGTGTGGAACGTCTCCAGGCGTTTCTCGGCCTACCGGCTTTCCTCTTCCCCTGCGGGTTGTAGTCCAAGGCCTGTCTAGTGATGTTGTTGGAGTCCTGGTTGGTTATCCTCCACAGCTCTTCATTTGTGGTTTTGATGGGCCACCACAGCTTGAGGATGTAGCGCAGGCATTTGTTGACAAACACCTGGATCTTGCTTGTGAGGCCCTCAGTAGTCTTCCACGTCTCAGAGCCGTAGAGCAGGACAGTCTTCACATTGGTATTGAAGATCCGTAGCTTGGTGTTGTTGGAGAGTTGCTTGGACAACCAGATTGGCCTGAGTATCCTGAATGCTACCTGTGCTTTGCTGATGCGTGCCTCTATGTCCCCGTCTGCTCCTCCATCCCTGCTGATGTTACTCCCGAGGTAGGTGAAGTGCTCCACGTCCTCTATGGCCTCTCCCCTCAGTGTGATTGGATCATGTGTTTTTAGATTTAACCTCATGGTCTTGGTTTTTCCGGTGTTGATCTTGAGTCCAAGCTGGTCACTGTTAGTCTGTAACCTATCTGTCTTCTGTTGCATGTGTGTGTGGTTTTCAGAGACTAGCGCAAGGTCGTCTGCGAAATCCAGGTCCTCGAGCTGGGTAAACAAGGTCCACTTGATGTACAATAGTGCTGTATATATAAATTCATATATTACCGCATATATATATATATCCATATCTGTCTGAATATATCTGCATATAATCCTTCTATATACCTACTTATACACCTGCATTGCATATAACCCATATAGTAACTCTGTATGATAGCATGTACAATAATGCTGTATATACCGTATATATATATTTATTCTTACCGAATATATATATCTATCCACATCTGTCTGTACATACCTGCATATAATCCATTTTACATATCTGTAGATACTATATCTATATCTGTACATATCCCTTACCCACTCTTACAAGTTACACTGCTGGCCATTATGACTTACTACCATAGTGTCTTTATACCTGTATCACTGTACATATTAATACTACAACTCTGTACATACATCTGATTAGCACTATTACTCAGTAGTACTAATTTATATATTTTATACCCAATTTAATCACCTGTACATTGTATACCGGTATTACTATTGCACTTTACAGTTACATTTGCACTCTAATCTAATATCGCTCATTGGCCCTTGTGGGTGTGAATGCAGAGACTTTGCTTTACATTATACCGTCCTTCTTTCAACAGGTGTTCATAAGCAAATCCCACCTTTCAAGTCAAATATTTGCCATCAAGTATACGGAGAGTCGTTGCTGCCCTCTAGTGGTCCTGAGTCTCACCTGCGCTTCCTGTACTTTGGGATGTGTGTGAAGGAACTGCTCTATCTCAGCAGGGTAGATGTTCTCTCCTCCTCGGATGATCAAGTCCTTGATGCGTCCCTCGATACGGCAGTACCCCAAACTGTTCAGACTGGCAATGTCTCTGTGGGGAGATAATCAAATCACGTTTATAAATGACTAGTGGGTTCCTCCAGTTTGCTCTGAACTGGGAAAAAACACTTATTCCTTTGATGCTTCCAACACCTGGATCGCCCTCCAACTGACTCTGAAGCTGACGGTTCTTCCTTCTTTTGCTGCATTTAAAAGTATGATCTCCGACCACCGTGTGTCGACCTGTAACTGTCTTAGCTGATTTGCTATTGTTTATTTTTATTCATTGTGCCTATATGTATGCAATTGAAATTAACCTTCTATATATAGTGTGGTAGTGAAAGGGTTAACCCTTTGTAGTATGGTAGTGAAAGGGTTAACCTTCTGTAGTATGGTAGTGAAAGTGATAACCTTTTGTAGTGTGGTAGTGAAAGTGATAACCTTAGAGTGGTAGTGAAAGGGTTAAATAGTACCTGTGTTTATAAAAAAAATAAAAAATAAAAAAGGGAATCCGTCCTTTAAATCTGGCACATGTTCTTTCCATTGTAAACCTTCCTCAGCGTCTCCTAGCAACAGTGTGATTGATGACGTCATCCCCTCACCCGGTCCTGTACCAGCGGTCCTTGGAGATCACCTCTCTGGTCTTGTCCGGGTCGTCCCAGTACTCCAGCATCACACAGTAGCCCCTGATCAGCAGCTCCCCCTGGGCTCCCAGAGGGACCATCTCCCCGCTGGAGGGCTCCACCACCTTGGCCTGTCGTCAAGGACACACAGGGGGGGGGGGGGGGGGGGGGGAACAGCTCAGCGCATCTTTCAAACCAACGGCGACCCTGGATGAGCACAGGTTATTGAGCCAGGCTCGACATCACGTCAGGGGGCACAGTAGGTCGTCAGTGTTGCCACCTCGTCGATTTTCAAACCTAAATCCTGTCGTTTTGTTGTGAGGAGGTCATCTCGTAATTGGAACTAAGACTCACAGACGTCTTCTGTGCCTCCTGAGAAACTGCGCCACCTGGAGGAGAGCAGACCTCTAGTGAACCACAGACACTAGTTACTCAACTAGTCCTTCAACCTTCCTCCAGTTGGTCCGTCCTCAGTTTGAAATAGATCAGGAAATAGCATCTGCAGTTCAGCTGGATGACGTCACCTGGCTGGGTTTCTCAGGAGGCAGATGCAGCAGAGCTCTCGAGACACAAAACACGTTGGTGTAAGTTTTATATCTGAGCTCTCGAGACACATAACACGTTGGTGTAAGTTTTATATCTGAGCTCTCGAGACACATAACACGTTGGTGTAAGTTTTATATCTGAGCTCTCGAGACACATAACAGGTTGGTGTAAGTTTTATATCTGAGCTCTCGAGACACATAACACGTTGGTGTAAGTTTTATATCTGAGCTCTCGAGACACAGAACACGTTGGTGTAAGTTTTATATCTGAGCTCTCGAGACACAGAACACGTTGGTGTACGTTTTATATCTGAGCTCTCGAGACACATAACACGTTGGTGTAAGTTTTATATCTGAGCTCTCGAGACACATAACACGTTGGTGTAAGTTTTATATCTGAGCTCTCGAGACACATAACAGGTTGGTGTAAGTTTTATATCTGAGCTCTCGAGACACAGAACACGTTGGTGTACGTTTTATATCTGAGCTCTCGAGACACATAACACGTTGGTGTAAGTTTTATATCTGAGCTCTCGAGACACATAACACGTTGGTGTAAGTTTTATATCTGAGCTCTCGAGACACATAACACGTTGGTGTAAGTTTTATATCTGAGCTCTCGAGACACATAACAGGTTGGTGTAAGTTTTATGTCTGAGCTCTCGAGACACAGATCAGGTTGGTGTAAGTTTTATGTCTGAGCTCTCGAGACACATAACACGTTGGTGTAAGTTTTATGTCTGAGCTCTCGAGAGACAGATCAGGTTGGTGTAAGTTTTATGTCTGAGCTCTCGAGACACATAACACGTTGGTCTAAGTTTTATATCTGAGCTCTCGAGACACAGAACAGGTTGGTGTAAGTTTTATATCTGAGTTCTCGAGAGACAGAACAGGTTGGTGTAAGTTTTATATCTGAGCTCTCGAGACACAGAACAGGTTGGTGTAAGTTTTATATCTGAGCTCTCGAGAGACAGAACAGGTTGGTGTAAGTTTTATATCTGAGCTCTCGAGACACATAACACGTTGGTGTAAGTTTTATATCTGAGTTCTCGAGAGACAGAACAGGTTGGTGTAAGTTTTATATCTGAGCTCTCGAGACACATAACACGTTGGTGTAAGTTTTATATCTGAGCTCTCGAGACACAGAACACGTTGGTGTAAGTTTTATATCTGAGCTCTCGAGAGACAGAACAGGTTGGTGTAAGTTTTATATCTGAGTTCTCGAGAGACAGAACAGGTTGGTGTAAGTTTTATATCTGAGCTCTCGAGAGACAGAACAGGTTGGTGTAAGTTTTATATCTGAGCTCTCGAGACACAGAACAGGTTGGTGTACGTTTTATATCTGAGCTCTCGAGACACAGAACAGGTTGGTGTAAGTTTTATATCTGAGCTCTCGAGACACATAACACGTTGGTGTAAGTTTTATATCTGAGCTCTCGAGACACATAACACGTTGGTGTAAGTTTTATATCTGAGCTCTCGAGACACATAACAGGTTGGTGTAAGTTTTATATCTGAGTTCTCGAGACACAGAACAGGTTGGTGTAAGTTTTATATCTGAGTTCTCGAGACACAGAACAGGTTGGTGTAAGTTTTATATCTGAGTTCTCGAGACACATAACAGGTTGGTGTAAGTTTTATATCTGAGCTCTCGAGAGACAGAACAGGTTGGTGTAAGTTTTATATCTGAGTTCTCGAGAGACAGAACAGGTTGGTGTAAGTTTTATATCTGAGCTCTCGAGAGACAGAACAGGTTGGTGTAAATTTTATATCTGAGCTCTCGAGACACAGAACAGGTTGGTGTAAGTTTTATGTCTGAGCTCTCGAGACACAGAACAGGTTGGTGTAAGTTTTATGTCTGAGCTCTCGAGACACATAACACGTTGGTGTAAGTTTTATATCTGAGCTCTCGAGACACAGAATACGTTGGTGTAAGTTTTATGTCTGAGCTCTCGAAACACAGAACACGTTGGTGTACGTTTTATATCTGAGCTCTCGAGACACATAACACGTTGGTGTAAGTTTTATATCTGAGCTCTCGAGACACATAACACGTTGGTGTAAGTTTTATATCTGAGCTCTCGAGACACATAACAGGTTGGTGTAAGTTTTATATCTGAGCTCTCGAGACACAGAACACGTTGGTGTACGTTTTATATCTGAGCTCTCGAGACACATAACACGTTGGTGTAAGTTTTATATCTGAGCTCTCGAGACACATAACACGTTGGTGTAAGTTTTATATCTGAGCTCTCGAGACACATAACACGTTGGTGTAAGTTTTATATCTGAGCTCTCGAGACACATAACAGGTTGGTGTAAGTTTTATATCTGAGCTCTCGAGACACATAACAGGTTGGTGTAAGTTTTATGTCTGAGCTCTCGAGACACAGATCAGGTTGGTGTAAGTTTTATGTCTGAGCTCTCGAGACACATAACACGTTGGTGTAAGTTTTATGTCTGAGCTCTCGAGAGACAGATCAGGTTGGTGTACGTTTTATGTCTGAGCTCTCGAGACACATAACACGTTGGTGTAAGTTTTATATCTGAGCTCTCGAGACACATAACACGTTGGTGTAAGTTTTATATCTGAGCTCTCGAGACACATAACAGGTTGGTGTAAGTTTTATATCTGAGTTCTCGAGAGACAGAACAGGTTGGTGTAAGTTTTATATCTCAGCTCTCGAGACACAGAACAGGTTGGTGTAAATTTTATATCTGAGCTCTCGAGACACAGAACAGGTTGGTGTAAATTTTATATCTGAGCTCTCGAGACACAGAACAGGTTGGTGTAAGTTTTATATCTGAGCTCTCGAGACACAGAATACGTTGGTGTAAGTTTTATATCTCAGCTCTCGAGACACAGAATACGTTTGTGTACGTTTTATATCTGAGTTCTCGAGACAGAACAGGTTGGTGTAAGTTTTATATCTGAGTTCTCGAGACAGAACAGGGTGGTGTACGTTTTATATCTGAGCTCTGGAGACACAGAACAGGTTGGTGTAAGTTTTATATCTGAGCTCTCGAGACACAGAACAGGTTGGTGTAAGTTTTATATCTGAGTTCTCGAGACACAGAACAGGTTGGTGTAAGTTTTATGTCCAATTATCACTCGTCCTCCTCAGGACAGAACTATAGGATAACGTCTGGGAGGATAGAGGACGGGGGTTTACCTCAGTGTGGTCCATGATACATCCAGCAGTATTTATCTTTGTCTCATCGTTGTCAAGTGGGAAACCAAGGAACGCCCCAGGGCTGGTCTCTGTGGCTCCATAACCTACCTTAAAATACATAACATACCGGTTATTTAAATACATAACACACCCGTTATATAAAATACATAAATACATAACACACCTGTTATATAAAATACATAAATACATAACCTACCTGTTATTAAAATACATAATACATAACCTACCTGTTATTAATATGTACAGTGATACGGGTATAAAGACACTATGGTAGTAATTCATACTGGCCAGCAGTGTAACTATTAAGAGTAGGTAAGGGATATATATAGGGGACAGATATATATTATATATATAGTATCTACAGATGTGTAAAAAGGATTATAATATGCAGGTATGTACAGACTCACCACCATCTCTTTCACCTGCATGCGCGTCATCAGCGTCCTCACGAGCTCCGGAGGACAGGGAGCCCCACCTATGAGGCCTGGACCACAACATCACACAGGTCAGAGGTCAGAGGGCCTGGACCACAACATCACACAGGTCAGAGCCTGGACCACAACATCACAGAGGTCAGAGGTCAGAGGTCCTGGACCACAACATCACACAGGTCAGAGCCTGGACCACAACATCACACAGGTCAGAGGTCACAACATCACACAGGTCAGAGGTCAGGACCACAACATCACACAGGTCAGAGGTCAGAGGGCCTGGACCACAACATCACACAGGTCAGAGGTCACAACATCACACAGGTCAGAGGTCCTGGACCACAACATCACACAGGTCAGAGGTCAGAGGGCCTGGACCACAACATCACACAGGTCAGAGGTCCTGGACCACAACATCACACAGGTCAGAGGTCAGAGGTCCTGGACCACAACATCACACAGGTCAGAGGTCGTGGACCACAACATCACACAGGTCAGAGGTCACAACATCACACAGGTCAGAGGTCACAACATCACACAGGTCAGAGGTCACAACATCACACAGGTCAGAGGTCACAACATCACACAGGTCAGAGGGCCTGGACCACAACATCACACAGGTCAGAGGTCACAACATCACACAGGTCAGAGGTCACAACATCACACAGGTCAGAGGTCACAACATCACACAGGTCAGAGGTCACAACATCACACAGGTCAGAGGTCACAACATCACACAGGTCAGAGGGCCTGGACCACAACATCACACAGGTCAGAGGTCACAACATCACACAGGTCAGAGGTCACAACATCACACAGGTCAGAGGTCACAACATCACACAGGTCAGAGGTCACAACATCACACAGGTCAGAGGTCACAACATCACACAGGTCAGAGGGCCTGGACCACAACATCACACAGGTCAGAGGTCAGAGGGCCTGGACCACAACATCACACAGGTCAGAGGTCAGAGGGCCTGGACCACAACATCACACAGGTCAGGAGGATCCACACACACAGTAAAACCTCATTCTAACCAAAGGATCTTCCATCTGGAGGACGCTATGTCATTATGAATTGAAAATGGGGGACCCTGATGTAAACAAGATGAAAGTCTTTCTCTGGTCTGCATCCCCTTAACAATTGTGTGTATTGAGCCGTACTGTATTGTACCCATTCTGCAATCTGTTAATAAAGTTTTCAATCAATCAATCATAGAGTTCCCCTAGCTCCAAAAAACACATTTAACCCTTTACTACCACACTACAGAAGGTTAACCCTTTCACTACCACACTAGAAAGGGTTAATGCTTTCACTACCACACTACAGAAGGTTAACCCTTTCACTACCACACTACAGACGGTTAACCTTTCACTACCACATTACAGGGGGTTAACCTTCTATAGTGTGGTGGTGAAAGGGTTAAGAAGTATTTCATCCCTATCTATCCAAAGGATTTACATACAGTAAAACCTCGTTCTAACCAAATTATCTACACAGACAGTAAAATGTAATTCTAGTCATATCTACAGTACGTCTCTCACCAGTTTCAGCCGATGACAAGTCGTACTTGTGGAAATCTGGCTGGTAAAGCAGGTCAATAAACATGGTGGGGGTGCCGTAGAGGACGTTGCACCTGGCAGAGAATAGAATATGGATTGTAAATCTAAGATAAGATATTCCTTTATTGATCCCCTTGTGGAAATGCAGGCATCGTAGCAGCATGGGGGAGGGGAGGTACGGGCAGGGAAACAGTAGAAGACATAGGCAATACAATTATAGTACAGTAGAAAAGTAAAAATAAGCAGTGTAAACAGTATAGTTAACTCTGAATATAAGCAAGTAGGCAGTGTAATCAAAGGATCTATGAAATCTAAATCTATACAAATGCATATTGTAATATTACAATAGCTTGAAGACATTGTAAATGGTGCATTTATATAGCGATTTTATCCAAAGCACTTTACAATTTTGTTCCTCACATCTTACCCATTCACTCACACATTCACACACCGACGGCGGAGGCAATCATGCAAGGTGCCAACCTGCCCATCGCGAGAAATTAGGGGTTAAGCACCTTGCTCAAGGACACAAGTCCTGGGAATCTAACCGGGAACCTTCTGATTACCAGACGACCACTCTACCTCCTGAGCCACTGTCACCACATTGTGTGCGGTGGCAACACATATACGCTGTACCTTTCGTTCTGAATGGCCTCCAGGTTGGCACGGGCGTCAAACCCTGCGGAGGGGAAGACCAGCGTCACGCCGTGCAGAGCCATACACATCCCTCCCATGACCGAGCCAAAACAATGGTACATGGGCACAGGGACGCACACTCTCACCCGGGGCTGGTTGGGGTCGAAGAGAATATGGTTATCCACAATTCAGTGTGTGTGTGTATGTGTATGTGTATGTGTGCGTTTGTGTGTGTGTGTGTGTGTCAAGTCAAGTGTTCCTTTATTAATCCTCTTGGGGAAATTGCAAGTGTCATAGCAGCATGGGGAGGGGGGTGGGGGTACAGGTGGGATAGGTAGTCAAAATAATATAACATAGAACAAAGTGCAAAGTAATAATGACAACAGTGATAACAGTAGTAGTGGTGAACAGTAGTCAGTGGCAGGATTCAATCAGACAGTAGTAATAGTGATGATGGTAAATATGGTCCAAACCGTAAGAGTCAGATATAGTCCTAACAGTTCTCAAGTTCTCCAGCCGTTAGCTCTCCAGCAATTGGCAGCAGTCCTGATAGCTACTGGCAGGAAAGACTGGCCGGGGCGGTTTGTGGTGTGTCGTGGGGGGATAAGTGTATGGCTGACATAGTCAAACATACGGTACAGACTTACCCTCCATCCATATCCCATTCGGAGACCCATAAGATGGGCGTTGTTGACTATATTGTGGTGAGAGAGAGTCACTCCTTTTGGGCTTCCTGTGGTTCCCTGAAAGAAATGGGTCACAGACAAATAAAACAAGAAAACTATAAACGAAGGAAGAGTCAATACATCAGGACACCAGCGTTCTTCTATGCTCTGCTTGGTGCCAGTTCTAGTATTGAAGCCTATGGGAAATGCTAAATATACAAGCTATTTGAGGAAATATATCAACCAATATATCAAACGTTAGCTAGTTAACAATGCAACACATTGCCGATGATTCTGACATCCGAGGTAATAACCTGCTTAAATGGCGATACCATTTAACTCAACGTCGGCCGAACTGAAAATGTTCACACTTGGCACCACGCGCTACACGGCGACGTGACGACCCTTCCTTCTTTTATAGATTCCTTGAAATAAACACGGAAATATTACCCGATCTTGACCAATCTCAGCTACACGCAGTATAATGCAGTCTGTGCCTGAATCACATTACAGTGTCATATTGTCCTTGATGGATACATTAAAGTGAGTTTTTTTTGTTTTGTTATTTCCTGTTGTCACAGGAAATATTATTATTATTAAATTATTCAAAATTTTTATTTTTTTATCTTTTTTTATTTCCCCACCCTTTCCTTGTACAGTGTCCTTGAGTCTGAGAAAGGCGCTTCTCTCTTAAAATCCAATTTATTATTATTATTATTATTTAGGTTGGATAGTGAAGGTTACCGAGGTGAACTGGATGTTGATGGGATCATCGAAGGACAGCTTGCTCTGCAGGTCCAGCAGCTCCCGGTGGTGCCGGCTCTCTCCCGCCTGCATCACGTCTTCCACGTGGAGCGTCCCTGGCTGTCTGCTGTCTGTCACCACCACCAGGCGCAGGTCTGGCAGCCTGACAACCGCGACACGTTCACATCCACCGAGCCATCAATCACACGCGGCCTTTCAGGGTTTATCTCACGGGTCCGGTTACGATACGATGAAAGCAACCATGTGTAGTATGATGAACACATTTATAACCCTGGTGATATGCTGGCTCTCTATCTACAGTACACGGTGGGTTGTGGTGGCCATTGGGGGCCATGTGGTAGGGTGTGTAGCATCGGCATTGTCAATAGCTGGAGCTCACATTTGAACCATTTCCTCCTGCACCCACACACCCCTTACCCTAAACCGGGTTTGTATCCTACTCCCTACACCCCTTACCCTAAACCGGGTTTGTATCTACTCCCTACACCCCTTACCCTAAACTGGGTTTGTATCTACTCCCTACACCCCTTACCCTAAACCGGGTTTGTATCTACTCCCTACACCCCTTACCCTAAACCGGGTTTGTATCTACTCCCTACACCCCTTACCCTAAACTGGGTTTGTATCTACTCCCTACACCCCTTACCCTAAACCAGGTTTGTATCTACTCCCTACACCCCTTACCCTAAACCGGGTTTGTATCTACTCCCTACACCCCTTACCCTAAACTGGGTTTGTATCTACTCCCTACACCCCTTACCCTAAACCGGGTTTGTAGCTACTCCCTACACCCCTTACCCTAAACCGGGTTTGTATCCTATTCCCTACCCATACACCCCTTACCCTAAACCGGGTTTGTATCTACTGCCTACACCCCTTACCCTAAACCGGGTTTGTATCTACTGCCTACACCCCTTACCCTAAACCGGGTTTGTATCTACTGCCTACACCCCTTACCCTAAACTGGGTTTGTATCTACTCCCTACACCCCTTACCCTAAACCAGGTTTGTATCTACTCCCTACACCCCTTACCCTAAACTGGGTTTGTATCTACTCCCTACACCCCTTACCCTAAACCGGGTTTGTAGCTACTCCCTACACCCCTTACCCTAAACCGGGTTTGTATCCTATTCCCTACCCATACACCCCTTACCCTAAACCGGGTTTGTATCTACTGCCTACACCCCTTACCCTAAACCGGGTTTGTATCTACTGCCTACACCCCTTACCCTAAACCGGGTTTGTAGCCCCCACTCACACACACACATATATATTATGCAGAATAGATGTTTGGTGTAAGAGGATTGTGTTTCTTCATTGAGCACGTATCCTTATCATTAGGGCACAAGTATCAGGGTTTGTGTCATATACCTGGAGCTCTGGATCCTGCCAGGTGACGCTGTGTCTATCTCCGGACAGAGCTCCCTCAGCATCTCACAGAACTTCTGGCTCTTAAACTGGGTCGGGCAGACCACTGCTTTACACTGGGCCTGCGTGGTTACATAACAGGCGGTCACAAGCTACTGGTAGGCACTCGTTACACATACACCAAACCAAGAAAGAATTAACTCAACTATGATGTTCGTAGATCAAAGATTAAGCCAATATGATCCACTAGCCCTAGTCTTCAGGGCAGTCGTTGCTGGGATCATTTGGTGGTCGAACCAGTTCAGACAGAGGTGTTTATTTATCTATTAATAAACATATCTACGACTTCCGGTATGAGAGCAGACGGGTAACACACGTGCGAAAGAGCTCCTGGTCAAATGAGTGAAAAAACGGATAAAAAAAGACCCGAAAAGTAATTAAAAAGGAAAATGCTCACGAGAAGTAAGGAAGAGACAACGATTGTGAAGGAAATAGAAATGGAGAACATACGAGAAGGAGAGAATCCGAAGAAACAGAATCCCCGGAGCGAAGCCGAGAAAAGCCAGGCGAAAGAAGGGGGAGGTACCGCTGAGGCAGACACGGTAATGCCAGGATGGGCCGTGAACATGCAGGCCGGGATACTGGAGAACATAACAGCGGCGATAAAACTGAACACGGACACGATAAGGAATGATATTGGGAAGCTACGGGAGGAATTGAGGAAGGAACAGGAGGACTTCAGAGGTGAAATGAATACAGAAATCAAAAGGGTGGAGGAGAAGATGGCGGAACAGAACAGAAACGTGACCGAGTTACAGACTAGGACGGCTCACGCGGAGGAATGGAACACGGAGATACACGAGGTATTAACATGTGTGATTCAGAAACAAGAACAGATGGAGACAAAGATGTCGGACATGGAGGGGAGGTCACGGAGAAATAACATCAGAATATGGGGACTGAAAGAAGGAGTCGAAGGGGAATCGGTGACCCTATATGTGGAAAAACTTATCAAAGAACAAATGAAGGAAACGGGACTGGAAAAAATGGAGATACAGAGGGCCCACAGGGCGTTGGCTCCGAGACCACAACCGGACAGACCTCCGAGGGCGGTGATTATTAACTTTCTGAGATTCGAGGTTAAGGAATTGGTACTCAGAACCGCGTGGACCAAGAAGATTGAAATCGAAGGGAAAAGACTATCATTTGATCACGACTACTCGACAGCGGTAGCGATAACACGCAGGTCCTACGCGGGACTGAAGAAAACCCTGAAAGAAAACGGAATGAGATTCCAGTCACCCATGACCTCGCTAAGGATTCACTGGGTGGAAGGAGCGGCGATGTACGCGACGGCACGAGAAGCGGAGCGAGAGATGAGACGGCGAGGGATGAGGATGTCGGAGGACGGAGAAGGAAGGAGGCGGGAGGAACAGACGCGGAGCCTGCAGCAGAGATTGGAGGGAGCACGCAGGTGGATCAGAGTGGGAGACCGAAACAGGAGGGAGGAGAGAGGAGGAGGCGGAGGCGGAGGCGGAGGTGAAACGTGACGGAGCGAGGACGGAGACGGATGAGGAGGCCAGACGGAGAGGAGGCGGGAGGAGGCGAACGGATGAGTACACACACAAGAGATTGAAAAAACTATTCAAATAGAGACAAAGTATAGAAACTGAAATAACATATGCATAAGCACACATTCCCAGGTAGAGGCAGGATATAGAAATGAACGTAACGTATACATGGACACATAATACACAAGCTGATGGAGGAAATAAATGGAAATATAACTAGGTTTGATAGGCGAGACACAGACCATACTGAAACAGATACATAGAAACACGCTGTGAGTAACACAGTTGGGAGGGATTAAGGGGATAAATGGACATCACATAGAAAATAGAGGAGAGGAAAAGAAAATAATAAGGGGTACACGGTAGACACCGCACACGGATATGGGAGGAAGGAGGGACAATGAAACATATGAGTCACATTGAGAGGGAACAAGAAAAGAGGGTCTTTGATCAAAAGGAAGGTCAGAGCGCTTTTGACCAGGAGCTCGAAAGCAAAAAAAAAAACAGTAAGAAAGCTGGACAAATATGACGAGCGATTGGGGGCAAGGGTTTCAAACCCCAAGCCGTCAGGAGGGGGCCCCTCGCTAGGAGGGCAATTACCCCTCACCCACCAGCAGGGGACAGGGGGGGACACAGGGACCCCCCGAACGCCTTGGGAGCACTTTATGTAAAGTTTATGTTTTTTATTTATGTTAATCATTATATGTATTCGGTGAAGAGAGCGGAGGCTCCAACCGGAGGGGGGAATGAGTGTGACATGGGGGGGACTGACAGACGAAAGAAGAAGAAAGATGACAAGGGTTAAAGGTATAAAAATGATGTCGTTAAACGTTAATGGAATGAATAATGCGATAAAAAGGGGCAAAGTGATGTTGAAATGTAAAAAAAGTGAGATGGAAGTGATTTTTCTGCAGGAGACACATTTGGTAGCACAGGGTCATGAGAAACTGAAGAGATTTGGATATGAAAATGCATACTATAGTTCCTTTGAACAAAACCCGAGGAGAGGAGTAATCACGTTAATCAAAAACACAGTCAAATTTGAATTGATCAAGGAAGTAAGAGACAAGGAGGGAAGGTTTGTTTTGGTGAAGGGGAAAATGGAGGGCCAAATGGTTACGTTAGTAAATGTTTATGCACCCCCAGAGAGTGAGAGGGATTTATATGAGACCATTTTTGACATGATAGTGATGGAACTAGAAGGGATATTGATATGTACGGGAGATTTTAACGTAGTACTGAATCACGACCTAGACACCACGAGTACTAGAAAAGGACGGGCGCCCATCAGTAGATATATGAATATTCAGATGACGGAAATGGGAATTACAGACGTTTGGAGGGAGATGCACGCCATGGACAGGGAATACACACATTACTCACACCCACACGTGACGTATGCGAGAATAGACTACTTTTTGATGACGACGGGGGACAGTTACAGGGCACGGGAGAGCAGTATAGGAGTGGCGGACATATCGGATCACAGTGCCATATATCTGACAGTAGATCTAGAAGGGAGACGGAGGAACACGATTTGGAGACTAAATGTAGGAATATTAAATAACAAAGGGGTGGTGAGTCAGATCAAGGAGGAGATAGCCAGATATAAGGAAGAAAATGACAACGGGGCGGTAGACCCGAACATTCTATGGGACACACTGAAGGTAGTGATAAGGGGGAAATTGATGGAAAAAACAGCAATGCTGAAGAAGGCCAGAACGGAGACATATCACAATCTGATAGGGAAGCTAAAGAAGCTAGAGGGGAGACACCAGATATCAAAAGAACAGGAAACGCTCGGAGAAATCAAAGAAGTAAAGGCCAGGATAAATAGGGAATTATTGACGGAAATAGAAAAGAAAGCGAGGTTCATGAAACAAACGTACTATGAAGGGGGACCAAAAGCGACCAGACTGTTGGCTAGGAGAATTAGAACGCAACAGAAGTTGAACACGATACACACAATAAGAGATACAAAGACTAATGAAATATTGAGGGACCCAGCTGAAATAGAGAGGACATTTAGAGAATACTATGAGAAATTATACACACAGCCAAAAGCAGCGGGAGAAGAGGAAATAGAAACATATCTGGAGAAGCTAGAGTTACCATCGATAGGGAAAGAACAGAATGAAGAGTTAAATAAAATAATTACGGAACAAGAACTGGAAGATGCAATTAGTAGAGCTAAAAACAACAAGTCTCCGGGGAGCGACGGATTCCCATCGGAATTCTACAAGACATTTAGAACTGAATTAGCACCCATGTTAGGGGCGGCGTTCAGACACACGATGGAAGAGGGGAAAATGCCCCCCTTGTGGAAGGAAGCCATAATCACCACGATACCGAAGGAAGGGAAGGATAGGGAATTATGTAGTAGTTTCAGACCTGTGTCCATACTCAACGTAGATTACAAGATGTATACATCGATAATATCAAAAAGATTTGAGACGTTTATGCCAGACATTATAGATGAAGATCAAACTGGATTTATTAAAGGGAGACAGACACAGGACAACGTGAGAAAGACATTACACATAGTAGAGGAGATACAAAAACAAGGGGGTAGCGCGGTACTGATTAGCCTAGATGCAGAAAAAGCGTTCGACAGTGTGAGCTGGACATTTTTATATAAAACATTGATGAGGTTCGGACTGAACGGGAGGGCGATGAAGATGATCAAGGCGCTATATCAAGAGCCGACAGCGAGGGTTAAGGTGAATGGCAGCTTGACGGATAGAATCAGATTAGAGAGGGCTACCAGACAGGGATGTTGTCTCTCACCGACGCTCTTCGCCGTTTTCATAGAACCACTGGCACAACTGATCAGGCAGACCGAGGACATCAAGGGAGTAAGGATAAAGGGAACGGAATATAAACTAGGCTTATTTGCAGACGACGTGATAGTATACATGAGGCAACCAGAAAAGAGCTTCCCGGCACTGATGGATCTACTGAAGGAATATGGTCACTACTCAGGATACAAACTAAACGTGACAAAGACACAGACCTTAGCATGGAACTACTCTCCAACGACGGAAATTAGAGAACAGTACGGGATAAGATGGGACATGGACAAGATTAAATACTTAGGGGTGAACATCACGAGAGGGGTGGAGAAACTGTTTGAGGCGAATTATACACAGATAAATCAGAACATCAAGAGAGACCTAGAGAGATGGACAGTAATGCCCTTGGACTTCAATTCAAGAATAGAGGTCATTAAAATGAACATACTATCAAGGTTACTGTACCTATTCCAGTCACTACCGATACAAATACCACAGAATCAATTCAGGGAGTGGGACAGACTGATATCGAGGTTCATATGGGTGGGGAGAAGACCACGGGTCAGATATAAAACACTACAACTACCAAAGGAAGAGGGAGGGATGGCAGTACCCAGCCTACAAGATTATTACTATGCGCAGCACAACTGAGAGCAGTGACGTGCTGGTGTAACGACAGATATGAGGCAAGATGGAAAGACATTGAAAAAGAAGGGGAGGGATACAAGGTACAAGCTCTGGTGGGGGATAGGGAACTATTTAAAGAAAAAGAGGGACTATTAGATCACCAAATACACCTTGACCATATGGAACAGAGTAGTAAAAACACATAAATTGGAGAAGCAGTCAGGGGTCCTGAGATGGGTAGCACATGACAAGAGATTCAAACCAGGGAGGTTAGACCATGGATTCAGAAGGTGGGAGAGGGGGGGGGGCAACAACAATATGCAAAATGATAGAGAAGGGAGAAATGCAGACACTACAAAAATTAAAGGAGAAATTTGGACTAGAAAACAGGGACCACTTCAGATATCTACAGGTTAGAGACTACTACAACAAAGAAATAAGGGGGGCCAAAGACGAGGAACAGAATGGAATAATAAAGATGATAGTATGGGCATACGAAGGGGGGCAAGGAAGAGTAATATCAGCAATATACCGGGCTATAATGACCAGCAAGGGACACACGACCGATTACATAAGGGAGAAATGGGAGAGAGAGCTAGAGATAGAAATAACAGGGAAGGAATGGGGGAACATATGCGAGGTACAACACTCAACAACAGGATCGAGAATATGGAAAGAATTTGGATGGAAAAACATAATCAGATTCTTTATAACCCCAGAGCTGAAAGGAAAATATGCACCAACACAAAAAGCATGCTGGAGGATGTGTGGGAAGGAGGGGGCAAATCACACGCACATATTCTGGGGATGTCAGAAGCTGAAGGGGTATTGGGAGGAGATAGGGGAAGCAATGATCAGAATATTAGGATACGGGATACCACAAACAGGACTGGTGCTTTACTTAGGAGACCTGACACACAAGGGAATACAAGGGGGGGACAAATATTTAATAAAGATAATGTTGATAGCGGCCAGAAAAGCAATAACGAGACTGTGGTATAAGGAAGACCCACCGACAATAGCAAATTGGGTAGGAATAGTGGAAGAAATACAGGATATGGAAAGGATAACACACATGCTGAGGTTACAGGAAGAGAAATTTGGGGAAAGATGGGGAAAGTGGGAGGATTATAAAAGAAACGAGAACGACATCACAGAGGAAGAACCAAATGCAACACAAGAGAGCGAAGGGTAAAGGAGGAAAGATGTTCAAGCAGGGTCTATGAACCCATGTCACACACCTGTACTTTAGTTAATATTATCTATTTTGTTTTTGGGATATTACAAGTGCTGAATGCTTTTATACCTTATTATTTATGTCTGTTTAACGGTGTGATATTAAATATTCAGGGATGATGTGGTTTGTGTATGGGTGAAACAAAAGGCAAAGTGAAAGTTAATAAACAAGAGAAAAAAAAAGAAAGGACGAAGGAGAAGGGAAGTAAGAAACTCAAGGAGGGTCTCTGGACCCAGATCACACATACAAACCTTAGTCAGCATTTATTGTCTTTGAGTAGGAATTACCTGTTTATGCCTGTTTAAGGGAGATACACAATCAGCCTTTGTATCAAATACCTAGAAAACAACAGTAGGGGAACCAGACAACTAACCATGTGATACCCATGTAAATATTTATGTGCACTGTTTTTTCTTTTTGTTTTTATTGTGATACTAGTCTCTTCATTTTTTATAATTTATTTTTTGTAAGTGCTGTCTGTCTAAATAAATGTTAATAAAAAATTTAAGTTTAAAAAAAATAAAAATAAAAAATAAACATATCTACTAGAAACACTGGTGTTCTGTTGTGTGACTGTGCTAACCTCTTCCACCACATGACCGACATTTGACATACAGTACACCTCCTATCTTAAAACAAAAGCTTATCTTACATTCCGATAAAACAAAGTGTATTTCATTTTCAAGGTCTTGTGTGAGAAATACTCATATTCATATACTTCGGGGTTCTAAAATTTAAATAGTTATATAAATATTTAGGGATTTGGTTAAATAATAGGCTCTCTTTTTACACCCATGTGGAACACCTTTCTAAAAAGTTGAAAGTAAAAATATGTATTAGAAACAAATCATGCTTTTCTACTGCCAGTAAGAAGACCATTGTACAATAATCCACAATTATGTCTGTATTTGATTATGGTGAAATTATGTACATGCATGCATGCCTCTCCCTCCATCTGAAAGCCCATCCACGCTGTGTATCATAGAGCACTGGGTTTTATCACTGGAGATACATTTATCACTCACCATTGTATTTTATATGAAAACAATTGTAAGTAGGTGAATTCTACACATCTGACAATATCATAATTTTCTATATTATATCCACAATCATTCATATATTGTGTTTCATGTATTTGTTCCATGCATCTAGTTTATTTCTGAATATACTTTGCATGTGATGTTCAACAGCTTTCTCTCACAGAAAGGTGAAAGGTCAGTGAGTTCCCATCTCCTGGACTGACCAGGCCTACAGTAGGTTAGGGGGCTTTCTAACTAGCCGTCCGGGGTCGAACAGGGGATTGATTGAGAGGGAAGGTCAGGTTAGGGCGTCTAAGCATCAAACATAACATTAATGCAGTGTGTAAAGTAACCAGTAGGAATTAGGCAGAGAAGCATTTGCACACTCCCATATCGGTCATTAAATGGTCAGTATTAGGGTTTTAAAACTGTGCAAAGTAATAAAAGCCTGGAGTTTAAGAGATTTTTGAAGTCCATTCCAGGTAAACGGAGCAGAGTACACAAAATCCCTCTCCCCAAACTCAGTGCGAACTTGTGGGACTGAGGTGGATAGAAAGTCCTGAGATGGCAAGCTGTAGGAGGAGTTTGACACAACGGTAAGGTGTGTACAGAGATATAGAGGTAACAGTATATTGTAAACAGGTCTACTGTAAACAGGTATATTGTAAACAGATACAGTATATTGTAATGTAAACAGGTCTACTGTAAACAGGTCTATTGTAAACAGGTCTGTTGTAAACAGGTACAGTATATTGTAATGTAAACAGGTCTATTGTAAACAGGTATATTGTAAACCAGTATATTGTAAACAGGTACACAGTATATTGTAATGTAAACAGGTCTATTGTAAACAGGTATATTGTAAACCAGTATATTGTAAACAGGTACACAGTATATTGTAATGTAAACAGATACAGTATATTGTAATGTAAACAGGTCTATTGTAAACAGGTATATTGTAAACAGGTACAGTATATTGTAATGTAAACAGGTCTATTGTAAACAGGTATATTGTAAACAGGTACAGTATATTGTAATGTAAACAGGTCTATTGTAAACAGATACAGTATATTGTAATGTAAACAGGTCTATTGTAAACAGGTCTATTGTAAACAGATACAGTATATTGTAATGTAAACAGGTCTACTGTAAACAGGTCTATTGTAAACAGGTCTACTGTAAACAGGTACAGTATATTGTAATGTAAACAGGTATATTGTAAACAGATACAGTATATTGTAAACAGGTATATTGTAAACAGATACAGTATATTGTAAACAGGTATATTGTAAACAGATACAGTATATTGTAATGTAAACAGGTCTATTGTAAACAGGTATATTGTAAACAGGTCTATTGTAAACAGGTACAGTATATTGTAATGTAAACAGGTCTATTGTAAACAGGTATATTGTAAACAGGTCTATTGTAAACAGGTACAGTATATTGTAATGTAAACAGGTCTATTGTAAACAGGTCTATTGTAAACAGGTTGCACACGAAAAATAGATCTCATATTGCTCATATTCATATTACTTCACCTGAAATAAAGGATCAATACATTTAAAAATAAAAACATACCTTTCTCAGGGTAAACTCCAGCTCCTTCAGCCGATAGGCTGGGTTCACGGACACCTGCAGGCAGAACAACCATTGAAACATTGTTATTTCTTGATTCTTTTTTATTGTTGTTTCAAAATAAACCATTAATTCATTCATCTTCTCTTGGCACTGTTTTAAAATAAGTAGAGAAAACGTATCACACACAGCATGAATACAAGCTAAGTGAAATGCTATTTCAAACCTAAATTAAAAATCTAAATATGAGGCCTCCTGAACTGACCAGTATGATGCCGGCCTTGGCTGAGGCGAACTGGAAAAGGATCCATTCGTATGTGTTGGGTCCCCAGACTCCCAGTCTGTCTCCTCTCTTCAGGCCGAGAGCCAGGAGGCCTGCTGCTGCTTTGTCTACCTGCAACAGGGAACAACATGACATAACAACATGCTGCTGCCTTGTCTACCTGCAACAGGGAACAACATGACATAACAACATGCTGCTGCCTTGTCTACCTGCAACAGGGAACAACATGACATAACAACATGCTGCTGCCTTGTCTACCTGCAACAGGGAAAATATCATTAACAACATGACATAACAACATGACATGACATAACATGACATAACAACATGACATAACAACATGCTGCTGCTTTGTCTACCTGCAACAGGGAACAACATGACATAACAACATGACATAACAACGTGACATAACAACATGACTTAACAACATGCTGCTGCTCTGTCTACCTGCAACAGGGGAAAATGTCATCAAAATGCTTATTGAGACATGTGAGGAAGATGCATTCATATTACAGCCCGATCTCACTTAAAATGTGTAAATAAAGTACTTATGGACCACAGGAAAAAGGTACATATTGTCCGTTATGTTATAGCCATAAGTGATATATTTACAAAAATGTACAATGTGTACATATTACAAATAAGTAATATATTGACATATTTACAAATAAGTATTTATATTTAATATATATATTACATATTCCAAAAATAATTTCCCAAGAAAACTTTTGCGTTCCCCTGCTGGGGAACAAACCCAGGACCCTCACATGGGAGGTAAGTGCCTTTACCTCAAGACTACTAAGACACACTTTTCTGAGAGCCTCAAAACCCTAACCTTAACCACCCTGTTACCTTAAAATAATCATAACCGTCCTTAACCCTAACCATAACCATAACCGTAACCATAACTTTCTATCTTAACAATAACCGTTAAACGTTAAAACAACTCCTCATCATGATCATCATCATCATTGTATTGATGTGTTTCAATCAGAGTGTATATACTGTACTGTATATCTGTATGTCGTGTATGTCATAAATGTTATCATGAATTGAAAATGGGGGACCCTGATGTAAACAAGACAAAAGTCTTTCTCTGGTCTGCATCCCCTTAACAATTGTCTGTATTGAGCCGTACTGTATTGTACCCATTCTGCAATCTGTTAATACAATTTTCAATCAATAAATCAATCAGTGGGTGGGTGGGTAGCTTAGTCTAGTGGTGAGCACATTTTCCTGCAATTGCAATCAATGTTAGTTCAACTCCCGGTCAAAGAGTTTGAACGGTTTGTTTTGGATTTTCGCCAATACGAAATGTAAATATTACTTATGGCTATAACATAACATACAATATGTACCTTTTTCAGTGGTCGAGGTTTTTCGTGACTGTGTTGCAGCCCTGGACCATATTATGGTACACGTATAGAGGAGTAGATATAGGCAGCTCTTTGTGTAATTCCTTTGATATAAATAACTGCTGAGTTGGCTGCTTGAAGTCACAAGGGTCCAGACCAGCCTTCAGCATTTGAGTGTTGATACAATGTGGTTCCTGAAGATGAGTGAAGTGCTGGGCAGGCCGTTTCCACCACTAGAGTCAGCCATACCTTTAGGTTCAGCCACCCCTTTAGGACCAGCCATCCCTTTAGGGTCAGCCATCCCTTTAGGTTCAGTCACTCCTTTAGGGTCAGCCATACCTTTAGGTTCAGCCACTCCTTTAGAGAGTCAGCCATCCCTTTAGGGTCAGCCATTCCTTTAGGTTCAGCCATCCCTTTAGGACCAGCCATCCCTTTAGGGTCAGCCATCCCTTTAGGTTCAGTCACTCCTTTAGGGTCAGCCATACCTTTAGGTTCAGCCACTCCTTTAGAGAGTCAGCCATCCCTTTAGGGTCAGCCATTCCTTTAGGTTCAGCCATACCTTTAGGGTCAGCCATTCCTTTAGGGTCAGACACACCTTTAGGGTCAAACACACCTTTAGGGTCAGCCGTTCCTTTAGGGTCAGTCACCCATTTAGCCTCCAATGACTGGTAATGGTAATGCAGTCACAGTGTCTGTAGGCCTGAGCAGATGATCTACAAACAAGCAGGGCCAGAAACCTGACTGTCGTGTCAGTGACGTGTTGGTTCATTAAAACGACAGTACAGAAACCTGACTGTGGTGTCAGTGAGTTGTTGGTTCATTAAAATGTCAGTACAGAAACTGTGGTGTCAGTGAGTTGGGCGGTCTGTAAAGACCTCTACAGTCTTTACAAATCGTCCATGACTCAAGGTTGATGCTCGAGTCTCAATGATCAAGCTTTGTCTGGGTGCCAAGAATTGCCCCCAGGGAGATGTTCCTAAGTACCTCTGTAATTACATTCACTGTATTAAATTAATGTCCTACACAACATTCCATATTTGGACTCACTCCAACAATGGGTACCATATGTGCTGTAATTAAAAGCAATCAAAGAGCAGAGATAATAGGGACGTTTCATAAAATCCTTTCCGATGTGACGTTAAGCCGAGGTCCCGACTGAATTCGGTCGTTAAAGAACTCAGGGCGCCTATCGCAAGGAGTAGGGAGTTCCCCCGACGTTCCTGGCACAATTCCCAATCAGGTCTCTCGTCTCTGACATCAAGGCCACCTAATCATTCCCCCGCTTAATTGTCTTTCAGCCATTGTGTAGTGTGATATGTGCCTGGTGCCAGTGTATGGCAGCCATTGAGCCTGCATAGCCCAAGGTTGGGTGCTACACAGTGGTGGTGAAGGAGGTGATTTCATCACCCTACATTGTAAAGCACATCGAGTGTCTAGAAAAGCGCTATATAAATGCAATTCATTCATTCATAAGCAGAGCCTTATAGATAAATAAATTGCAATGCATATCCCTTCTCTATTCTTTTGTCTGAGGGATTTAAATTTAGTTTGAACTGCCCAAGATCATAGCAATAACCATAATAACCATAACCCTAACCTGTGATTTGCACTACATCTCTACTTTTTACCAAATGTTTTTCATTTGTGCATTGCTAGCATTTTGTACTTTAGTTTGTACTTTAGTTTGTATATTGTATATTTTGTATAGTGTTTGGTCTTTATTCTTTTAACTTTTTTACTGTATGAAGCACAATCTCGGGGGGGCTCATACAGAACCAAGCATTTCACTCTAATGTACATGTACCTTATATGTGACAAATAAAACAAAACTTCAACTTCAACTTGAACACTGTGTGTCTTTGGGCGGATATGCTCTGTAACTGTAAGACAGATAGGACAGACAGTAAGACTCTAAAGTCTGAAAGTGAGTGAGTGGGTTTGGGGGACGTACATCGAGCTGAAACTGGGCGAAGGTTTTGCGAACGCCGTCCTGCGGGAAGACCACGGCCTCGCGGTCAGGCCAGCGCTCAGCGGTCGCCTGCAGACTCTGGCCCACCGTCAGGGGGAGGAGGGAGACGGAGGAGGTGCCGTGGACGTAGCTGCTGGTCACCGTGGGAACGTGAGGAGGGCCGACAACATGGATCGACCTGCAGGGGAGAGAGGAAGATTGTGGAACAACCACTGCACTCAGACGGTTCGGTGCAAGTGTCCAATTAGTAGACAATATAACGCTTTATTTTTTTTTGATCCACTTTTTCTCCTTATTTTCTATTTTTTCTCCCATCCCAATTTCGTGTTTCCAATTCTCCTCTCCCCTGTCTTGAACGTTGCTCGCATATGCCCCCCACTGGTCGGTTGTAGGGAGGATAGAAGCCTTGCATCACGTGTCCCCTCCGGTACACGAGGAGGCAGCCTGTCACATATTTTCGCCTGTCACATATTTTCACCTGCCAGCGCGGACTCTCATTGGCGAGGTGTAACGTGTGGGAGGCTCACACTACCCTTGCCATTTCCTGTCTCTGCTGTGCAGGCGTCCCCCAACCGACCTGTAGGAGTCGCTGTCCACAATGTCCAGATTACCACCCATCGACTTCCACCCGCTGACTCTGCCAATTGAGCCAGTATGACGGCCGGCCCAAGCCGGAGGCAATGCTGACACCCGGATTCGAGACCGGAGTCTCTTGCATTGGTGACAAGCGCAATCTCCGCTGCGCCACCCAGCCGACGGTTTAAATCTGCTTATTTGTTTACCATATTCAGTGTCACATACAAAACAAACATAAAACCAGTGCCAATATCATATCTGTTACATATTGCATTTAACACACATGTTAAATTAGATAAGATTAGATTAGATTGAAATGTATGCACAAGTACAGTACAATGAAAATAATTTTGCATCCAATCAGAGTGCAAATTTTATAGTAAAGTGCAATAGAAAATAGGTATATTACCGCTAAGAAGATGCTAACTAATGCAAAAGATAATGCAAGATGTGCAATAGCGAATGTTCAATTAACACTGTGCAATGGTGCTCATTTATCTTAATTTATTGATCTATTTTACTGCTGCTACTTTTTTATTTTTAACTTTGAACTTAAGTACTGATTTTATTGTTTGTCCACCACATTGTTTCACTCATTTGACTCTTTTATTGTTTGTCCATTTTATGTCTATTTAACATTTTTCAACTGATGAGAGCTATTGGATACCTGACTTTCCTCAAGGGGATCAATAAAGTATCTATCATCATCATCATCATCATCATCATCATCATCATCATGTACAAGCCACTTTTTCCTCCCTCCCTCTTAGAGATAAGTTCAGTAGACACTACTTGACAGAATGGGGTTGTGCACTATGACAAAGTAAGTAAGTAGCCCATCCAGTAAAGAACGTTGTCAACTTGTGCGTTACTTACGATACAATAAGATATTCCTTTATTGATCCCCTTGGGGAAATTCGGTACAGGTATGGGCAGGGTAATAGTAGAAAGACGTAAATATAGGCAATAAGATTAGATCCAAATATAAAAATATGAGAAAAAAGTAAACAGTGTAAACAATTTAAAGGTGACATGTACTATAAATGTCATTTTTCAGTCTCTAGCATTGTATTATAGTAATAGGAGTTCGTATCAATGTGTTTTAGTGTCTAAATACCATATTGGCGGATTGCTCTGATTCAGCTCAGCCCCTTTCCTCCTCCAGTAAATCAGGCCATTTTGATTTGAACGGCTGAGTGACGTCATTCGGCCGCTGGGTAGCGCACAGTGATGCGATTGGCTCTGTGGTTGGAGCTAATGCCCGCCTACTTCCTCATACTGCGAAGCAGATTGAAACCCGACACCTCTGCATACTCTGGAGGGAGAGAGAGAGAGAGAGAGAGAGATAGAGAGGGAGAGAGAGAGGGAGGAGAGAGGGAGAGACAGAGAGAGAGAGAGAGGGAGACAGAGAGAGAGAGGGAGGGAGCACTTGGGGGGGGGGGGGGGGACCTGCCGCGCCACACGGGAGGTGGGACCCTCTCGAAAACGAGGGGGGGGGGCCTCCCTTCCTCCCCTCTCCCGTGTGGTGCGGCAGGTCCCCCACCCCCCAAGTGCTCCCTCTCTCTCTCTCTCTGTCTCCCTCTCTCTCTCTCTGTCTCTCCCTCTCTCTCTCCCTCTCTATCTCTCTCTCTCTCTCTCCCTCCAGAGTATGCAGAGGTGTCGGGTTTCAATCTGCCCTGCAGGGAGAGAAAAAAACGAAAGGAAGAGACGGCCTATCTTTTTTTTCTCTCTCTCTCTCGCACCCCCCCCCCCCCCCCCCTCTCTCTCTCTCTCTCTCTCTCTCTCAATCCAGAGTATGCAGAGGTGTCGGGTTTCAATCTTCCCTGCAGGGAGAGAAAAAACGAAAGGAAGAGACGGCCTATCTTTTTTTTCTCTCTCTCTCTCTCTCGCACCCCCCCCCCCCTCTCTCTCTCTCTGTCTACCTCTCTCTCTGTCTATTCATTCATTTTCATTCATTCATACCAGTCGCAGACTGTGTGGACTGACTGTCACTCAAAGTGCTTATGGGCGGAGCCAGGCCATAACAGCCTGAAATCTTGGAGCTGAAAAATGATGGTTTTGAGCACCAAAGCATACAACGACGGCCTGGTGGCAGGCAACATGAATGACCACAAGGTGGCGCAATACAACGTAAGGAGGACAGTGACAGAGGCCAAACGCCGCTACAGGGATAAAATTTAACTCCAGTTTGAACAGGCCGACTCCAGAGCTATGTGGCAGGGGCTCAAAACGATGACGGACTACAAAGGCACCTCCCTCAAACTGAACAGTGACATCTCCTTAGCAAATGACCTCAATACCTTCTATGCGAGGTTTGATGCTGGTAATAACAACACCAGCCCACAAGCCACGGCAATGGGGGGGGGGGGGGTCTGCTGCTGATGGAGACTCAGTGTTCAGGGTAACAGAGCATGAGGTGAGGCGGACCTTTAAAAAAGTGAATATCAGGAAGGCAGCAGGACCGGACGGCATCCCCGGCCGCGTCCTAAAAGTCTGTGCCGACCAACTGGCCCCGGTATTCACTGACATATTTAACCTGTCCTTAGAACAGGCTGTCATCCCCACCTGCCTGAAGAAGTCCACTATTATCCCTGTACCCAAGAAATCCAAGCCTGCTTGCCTCAACGACTACCGCCCTGTAGCTCTCACCTCCATAGCCATGAAGTGCTTTGAGAAGCTAGTAAAGGGCTACATCTGCTCCTCCCTCCCCATCAACATGGACCCCCTGCAATTTGCATACCGCCCCAACAGGTCCACGGAGGACGCCATAGCCCATGTGCTGCACACAGCAGCATCACACCTGGACAAGAGGAAGGGGAACTATGTGAGAATGCTATTCATCGACTACAGCTCGGCATTCAATACCATAGTCCCCTCCAAACTCATAGCCAAGCTCAGGGACCTGGGCTTGAACTATGACCTCTGCCAGTGGGTCTTGGACTTCCTGACGGGCAGACCCCAGGTGGTGAGAGCAGGCAACTGCACCTCCTCATCCATCACCCTCAACATAGGGGCCCCCCAGGGCTGTGTTCTGAGTCCCCTCCTCTACTCCCTGTACACACACGACTGTGTGGCTCAGCGGAGTAGCAACACAATCATCAAATTTGCTGACGACACAGTGGTGGTGGGCCTGATCTCTGCAAACGACGAGAGGGCCTACCTGGATGAGGTCAAGGTCCTGGCGGGATGGTGCCAGGAAAACAGCCTCTCCCTGAACGTCAGCAAAACAAAAGAGATGATTGTGGACTTCAGAAGGTCGGGGGTCAAGGACTACAGCCCCCTCAGCATCGACGGGGCACCGGTTGAGAGAGTGAACAGCTTTAAGTACCTCGGAGCCTACATATCCGAGGACTTGACACACACATTGACAGTGTTGTGAAGAAGCTCCCCACCCTCCAGAACATTTACAACAAGCGGTGCAGGGGCAAGGCTAAGAGAATCATTAAGGACTCCAGTCACCCGAACAACTGCCTCTTTGAACTGCTGCGGTCAGGCAAGCGATACCGGAGTCTCAAGGCGAGCACAGAAAGACTCAGAAGAAGCTTCTATCCCCAGGCCATCAGGCTGCTCAACGAACAATGAACACCACACAACAACCATCAAACGCACATAGCACACACATCCACACGCACACACTCACTTTAAACAAACACACTGTAGCACCCACTCCCCACACTTTATAGCACAAACTCACTTTAAACAAACACACTGTAGCACCCACTCCCCACACTTTATATTTATTGATAAAGGATTGCACTACAACTCGTACACCTTACTGTAAATTGTACCCAAATTGTACCTCATCCCATTTCTGCTTTGCACTATATAGTATTGTATATTAGTACACTGCATAGTATTGTATATTATATGGTAACTCAGTTACGTCTATTCTGCATCGAACATTGTACATATGTCTATACTGAACACTGTGACCTCATTTTCTACTTCTAATTTACATGCTATACTATGTTATTGATACTTATCTTGTCTAGCACAGTCTCTGGAGCGTAACAGTAAGAAGCATTTTGTATAAAAGTATTCTGTACTTCTGTATGACAACTATTAAAGAAACTTGAAACTTGATTAGAAATATAAAACAATGCATTTTTTTGAAAAAAAAAACGTACAGATGTCTTCAATAGACTAACAGGGATTGTGTAAAGTTGCCTAAATAGTGCTAGGAATAGCAGTACATAGCCCCTTTAATTAACTCTGAATAGAAAATTATTAGAAAAATAAACAAGTAAACAAAGGGGCAGATGAAGGTCTGTATGCCCTATCAGTTATATTATATGTTACAATAAATATAGGCTATTTTGGATCTGAATATATATGAGAAAGAGTCAAAGTAAACAGCATACACAACACAAGGTGCAGTATACACAAGGTACCCTAACTGGCGTGATATACATCACATGTAGTAGTCCGTGCATGATTTCGTGGTTAAGAGTCAGACACACTTAGTGGTCAGACTCAGACATTCCTAATAGTTCTCGAGTTCTGCAGCCGTTAGTTGATGGGATCAGATAAATGTAGTGGAGTAAAAGTACAGTAAAGTTCCCTAAAATGAAAATACTCACTCAAAGTACCTCAAAAATACACTTAGTTACTTCCCACCACCAGGGAAATGCTAGGAGCTCTAAATCCATGACTCGTGGTATTGCACAGCTGTGACTTACTTCAGTCTGACGACCCCACAGGACAGTTGGGGTCATGGTAATATTATAAAACCAATATCCCCTCCTCACTCACTATTCCCTCAGGGTCGCAGGACGTGCGGAGGCATCAAATCAGGAAACCTGACATAATGGACATCAACATGTACCGTGCCAAGACAACCAGTCTTAGTCCCGCTGGACCGGGGGGGGGGGGGGGAGGCAGTGAAACAAGCGTGCATTGTTTCAACGTGGGGCGAAAAGAAAGGCACTGTTGTAGAGCTCTCTATTGAATTTTTTTTTATAAATGGTAAATGGTGCATTTATATAACACTTTTATCCAAAGCGCTTTACAATTTTGTTCTTCACATTCACCCATTCACACACCGACAGCAGAGGCAGCCATGCAAAGCGCCAGCCTGCACATCGGGAGCAATTAGGGGTTAAGTGTCTTGCTCAAGGACACATCATCGACACACTGCCCGGGAGGAGCGGGAATCAAACCGGGATCAAATCAAATCCGACTACTAGGCGACCACTCTACCTCCTGAGCCACTGTCGCCCCTTTTATTTAACCAGACGGGTCAATTAAAAACAAATTCTTATTTAAAATGACGGCCTGGCGAGAGGACAAAGGGGCCTCTTGAAGGCTAACAGGGAAAGGGGACAAATTTAATTAAATAAAATAGAAAAGAGACAGACGATACAGACATCACAGAGGTAAGGGAAATGATTCAAACACACATCAAACAAACAACCAAATGAAATTACAAGGCAAGTAATACATGAAGCAGAACAGACAAAAGAAGAAGGCTGGGTGACAGTTGCAGGTGTGTGTAAACAACTGGCAGTTAGAGAAATAACCATCACTATCGTATATCGTCTGTGAGTGCTGGTTATTTTTGTAACTGTGCAACAGTTGGACTGAGCGCCACCCGGTTAGAAACTAGTGAAGAAGTCTTTGATTTATGCTGACTGGCAGAGTGAAAGATAACTGACTGGTAATGATTATAATAAACAGAGGCGAAGCAGCACATCCAGAGATGAGGGAACAAATACTACCATAGTGTCTTTATACCTGTATCACATATTAATACTACAACTCTGTACATACATCTGATTAGCACTAGGGGTGGGAATCACCAGAGGCCTCACGATACGATACTATCACGATACTTGAGTCACGATACGATAGTATTGCGATACTAAATATATTGCGATATGCTGAGTATTGCGATATTAATATTGCGATATATTGCGATTTATTACCTTTTTTCAACTGCAAAGTAAAACTTTGTCAACATGTTTTATCTAATCAAATAAAGTTCAGTCTGTTCATCTCACTTCAATCATTTTTATTGCAGAACGTGGTATTTTCTCAAGCAGACAGATGTAAACACTGTAATCTGTGTTGCATGTACCTGACAAACTGAACTGTTTGTATTACAGTCATATTCCAACTTAACTGAATGCACACATGTGTGCATGTGCATGTGTGTGGACTACTGTACTATTACAGGTATTGAAATGAACAATGCAACTTCCTTATACAAAAAGAAAAAATAATAATTTAATTTTTTTTCATTTTAATAAATAATTAAATATCGATACTTGGCATCCCTGTATCGATACAGTATTGCCATGCAAAGTATCGCGATACTACTACGTATCGATATTTTCCCCCACCCCTAATTAGCACTATTACTCAGTAATCAATCAGTGTATACATTTATTGTTACCATATACAGGTATATATACACATGTCTGTACATACCTCCATATAATCATTACATATCTGTAGATACTGTATATCTGTATTCCTTACCTACTCTTACACTGCTGGCCAGTATGACTAAAGTGTCTTTATACCTGTATCACTCACTGTACATATTAATACTACAACTCTGATTTAGCACTATTACTCAGTAGTAGGCTACTAATTTATATATTTTATACCCAGTTTAATCACTGTACTGTACATTGTATATATTACTATTACACTTTACTGTTACATTTGCACTCTGGTTGGACAGTAACACACCAAACTTATTTTCGTTGTACTGCACTTGTGCTGTATATGATGATGACAATACATTTTAATCTAATCTAATCGAATGTAAATCGTCCCAATTCCACGTGGTGCATCACGGTGTTTGTTTTGAAACGAACGCAACAACAACAACAACAACAACAACAACAACAACAACAACAACAACAACAACCTACCGAGACCACAGGGGCCAGCAGCGTGTGTTACCGCATGGTGTCCACAACAACAACAACAACAACAACAACAACAACAACCTACCGAGACCACAGGGGCCAGCAGCGTGTGTTACCGCATGGTGTCCACAACAACAACAACAACAACAACAACAACAACAACAACCTACCGAGACCACAGGGGCCAGCAGCGTGTGAATGAATGAATGAAAACTTTATTTAACAGATTGCAGAATGGGTACAATACAGTACGGCTCAATACATACAATTGTTAAGGGGATGCAGACCTGAGAAAGACGTTTGTCTTGTTTCCATCAGGGTCCCCCATTTTCAATTCATATAGACATATATGACATACATGACATACAGATAGTCAGTACTGCTACATCTATACATTTATGACATACCAGATTTGCAAATACAGTACTGTTTGTGATACAGAAGGAGTCAAGAAAAGGGAGTATATACATTTGACGTAGAAACTGTACATTGGAGGTTGGGTGGGGGGGGTTGGGTACATTGGGATATTGACAACCATACTGGGTAATTTACATTGGAGGTGGTTGGGGGGGGGGGGGGGGCGGGGGGCATACTGTATAAACAAGTAACACTGTACATTGAGGGGGGGGGGGGAGGAGACACTGTCCAAACAAACACAATTGTACATTGAACTATTGACAAAACCATACTAGGTAAATGACTGTACATTGGAGGGGGTTGGAATGATTGGGTTCGGATATTTACAGGGGCCAGTGTTGAATTGCAGTCTCCCGTAGGTGTCCCTTGAGAGAGGTTTTGAAAGTGGGTAGTGATCCACATTCCTTTACAGCTTTGGGTAGGGCGTTCCACATTGATGTGGCATAATTGCGAAACGTGTTTAGTCCCTTATTTGAGCCGAATCTGGGTTTGACATGATTTGTGGAGCTCCCTCTGGTGTTGTGATCGTGGTATTCACTGACCTTTGGGAAGTATTTTGACATGTACATGGGTACCTTGGTCGTGTAGTGTATCTTGTAGACCAGGCCCATTGCAAGTTGTTGTACTCTGTCGTCTACTCTAAGCCATCCTAGGTTGTCGAAGTGGGCAGGGGTGAGGTGGGTTCTAGGAGTAAGGTCAAGCAGTAGTCTGACCAGTTTGTTTTGAGATGTTTGTAATTTTGTTTTTAGCGCCTTTGAGGTGCTTTGGTACCATGAGGTGCAAGCATAGTCGTAGTACCCCTGAATGAGTGCTCCTGCCAGAGTCTTCAGGGTGTTCTTGTTTACCAGAGAGGAGATCCGGTACAAGAATCGAGTTCGTTGGTTGACTTTTTTTATTACATTGGATGCCATTTTGTCACAGGAGAGATTAGCCTCTAGGATGGACCCCAGGTAGGTAATTTCATCTTTCCTTGTGACAATATTGTCACCCACTGTAACTGAGAAGCCGTCGGTCTTGCTGAGTTTGTTATTTGAACCGAAGAGAATGGACTCTGTTTTGCCCATGTGTAATGATAGTTTGTTATCAGCGAGCCATATGCAGATTCTGCCTAGTTCCGAGCTGAGGGTTTTTTCAACCTGTAACTTGTTCTTGTCAGAGACCAGCAGGGCTGAGTCGTCCGCAAACAGGAACAAGTTGCAGTCACAAGCTGACGACATGTCATTTGCATAAATTAGGAACAGTAGCGGTCCTAGTATGCTTCCTTGTGGAACACCACAGCTCACATGCGGTAACTGTGTTACCGCATGGTGTCCACAACAACAACAACAACAACAACAACAACAACCTACCGAGACCACAGGGGCCAGCAGCGTGTGTTACCGCAGGGTGTCCGTGGTGTCTTGCCCGGCGGTGGGAGAACAGCTGCGGGCCTGAGGAGAACACAGGAGGACCACAGCAGCGAGGTGGAGGAACGCGCTGACATTACTGGCTCGCCCCCGAGGTAACTAACCTCCAAGGATTGTTGAGTGAGAGTGAAACAAACTCACGGGCACGGCTCGAAGCTGACCTCCAGCTCAGCTCAACGGTGTTGGATATTTAAACACAGGGGCCAGGGTGAGGTGGGGTCACTGGGGTGGGATTGTAATCTTTAACTTCAACCACCACACTCTGGTTGGTTGAAAAGCAGGCCGTATCAGGGGGACTATTCCAGTGTTTTTTTCAATAGAGTCTGTGCGTTTTCTTTGCTTTGTTCCGATTCAGGGACTGATATACAATGTTGCACTTGCCCCTACTTGGTTCGTTTGTGTTCACACGGCTGTGTTAACAGCGTACCAAAACGTGTAAACAAACGCCATGCGCGAGCAAACTGAATTGATTTAAATGTATTGACTGATTGATTGATTGAAAAGTGTATTAACAGATTGCAGAATGGGTACAATACAGTACAGCCAATACACACAATTGTTAAGGGGATGCAGTCAGACCAGAGAAAGACTTTCGTCTTGTTTACATTGTGGGTAGAATTGTTTGCTCCTCGAATCAGGACAAAAGGGTATAGAATATTAGACACAGGACAATGAGTTCAAACATCATGTATTGTATTTATTGAATAATCAGAAAGCATAATTACATGAATTATCGGGTGGTCCATGGATCACGACAGGCTTGTTGACAGCAATGCAGTATAGCAGCAGAGTGGCCAAGGAGCTCTCCTTTCCTCTATTCTAAAATGGTCTGATATACTCGTCCACCTATGGTGTCTTCGCTGGCTGACCAATCAAGTGTGAGAGTGAGACACCTGTGTCCTTTCCCATATATGATCCAGCTCGGACCAGGTCCTCGAGGATGCATAGTTATGTAACAAGAAAAATGTACAGGCGCCCACCCCGCACTGACCAGCCACCTTTCTGGAGATAAAGGGGGCCCCTCTAACCTTGGCCTAAAAGCCTCTCAATGTAAAAGGAAACATAGTGTCCTCAAATGTTTATGATACTGATTGTACTGTAATCCTATTTACCAATGACTTTTAACTTAATCAATGTTCCTAATTAACTAATATATTTATATATGATATAAGCCTAAAGTCTGACGTTAATTTCCGACAACATCAGGGTCCCCCATCTTCAATTCATCATTGATTGACTGTTCTCTCATTGGTCAGATGTTTGACAGTTGACAGTCTTCCCTCAGATTTTTCTTAACTCACAAATACACACAAATCACAAAAGATTAGCAGCGTGTTTGGTTAATTGTTTTACTTGGCATTCTCTGGTTGATATACCAGTGTTCAGTCTAGGATGAGTCATGTCGGCGTGTCATGTTGAGGACCAACACAGGATGATTCAAATGAATTCATTAAATGTGCTGCCCATGAAATTGGCATTCATAGTCCCATGAATACAGAGGTGCCCGTGCTTCACACTACTGACCGACGCAGCTGAGCTGAGAGTGTCATTTCTTAAAATTTTATATTATAAAATCCTGTCAGGAAGCGTGCCTCAAAACATGAATTTACCGGCATTTCTAAGCACTTTAAACTTACCAGAACTTTAGCGCACATAAAGTCACGCGGAAACAGCTGTTCCTGGAGGCAGTACTGTGATACGCATTTCAGTGTCCTGCTACGCTCATAGCGAGGGGGGCGTACTAGCGTAGGTCAGTGGCCAATCAGAGCGCAAAACGGGAACCCGGAAACACGAACCGGTTGGTAAAAGCATAGACGCGGTTGGGTTAGGACATTTACAGGGGCCAGTTTCGAATTGCAGTCTCCCGTAGGTGTTCTTTGAGAGTGGTTTTGAAAGTGGGTAGTGATTCACATTCCTTTACAGCTTTGGGTAGGGCGTTCCACATTGATGTGGCATAATTGCGAAACGTGTTTAGTCCCTTGTTTGAGCCGAATCTGGGTTTAACATGATTTGTGGAGCTCCCTCTGGTGTTGTGATCGTGGTATTCACTGACCTTTGGGAAGTATTTTGACATGTACATGGGTACCTTGGTCGTGTAGTGTATCTTGTAGACCAGGCCCATTGCAAGTTGCTGTACTCTGTCGTCTACTCTAAGCCATCCTAGGTTGTCAAAGTGGGCAGGGGTGAGGTGGGTTCTAGGAGTAAGGTCAAGCAGTAGTCTGACCAGTTTGTTTTGAGATGTTTGTAATTTTGTTTTTAGCGCCTTTGAGGTGCTTTGGTACCATGAGGTGCAAGCATAGTCGTAGATAGATGCTAGATCAGGCAGGCTGCTGCGTTCTGTATGAGTTGAAGTGGCTTGGTGGCGGTAAATCGGTAAAACAGCTATAGCAGTGCATTGCAGTAGTCGAGGCGAGATATGACTGTTGATTGCAGGAGGAGTTGGGTGGCTTCTTTTGTCAGGAAGGGGCGGCTCCTTCTGACGTTGCTGTGGAAGAATCTGCAGGTTCTGGTTGTTGAGGCGATGTGAGGAGAAGTTCGTCAAGAACTACACCTAGGTTCTTGGTGGTCGGCGACAAAGTCACAGCTACATTCTCCACTGTGATTGAAAGGTCGGTCAGAGTCGCGAGTGTGTGTAAAAAGCACAGCTCCTCGTGCAGACAGAGAGAGAGAAAGACGAGAGAGGAGAGATAGAGAAAACGGCAAACAAGATTAGTTTGCGACGTTTAAATTCCTCGAAAAGAAACTCCATAATTTCTCGAGTACCGCTAGCAGAACGGTTAAGTTAAAATAGTTTTTTCTCAGTGACGTGAACGTGGACATTCATGTCTAGGGCACGCACCCGCGCCCGACTACGGCAACGAAAATGGCTCGATTCGACAATGGCATGGCAATGACAATGACAATGGCACCGATCCAAGGGACTTTTTACAACGAAAACACCTTTTTAGCATTACCACTGGGTCAGCTAAAATGCCAGCTAAAACGCTGTTGCCATTCGACTTGGACGAGCAAACGAAATCATTCGAAAATGCAACGTTGTTGTTTTCCTGTCGTGTAACCCTGGCATTAGAGACACGTAGGTCTACAGATACAGCATCTGGAGCTCTTTCATCCCTACAGCTATTAAACTGTACAACAGCAACATTGCATTTTTTTCTTTTTTTAAATACTCCAAATATTTCATGGACCATGGCAAGTGCCCACACACTTTATTGAGACACGCTGGCCCGTACCGCAACGAATATCAGGCTCCACAACAGTGGGCATGGACTGCTGCCAGCAGCTGGAGTGTGTCTATTATTTTGCTGCTGTCTGTTTTATGCTCGTTGTATACTTTATTTTATGTCTGCACTTTATGCATTTCTCTTGATCTGCCAATTTTGTGCTAATTCTATGCCTGTTTTTTTTTTTACTGCTGTGAAGCAATTTGAGCTGCAATTCTTTTATGAAAGGTGCTATACAAATAAAGTCTATTATTATTATTATAATTTTATTTTTAATTATGTTTTTGGTAGATATTTTTTTATTGTTTTTACTACCGGGCAGTCCGGTAGAGAGAGAGAGAGAGAGAGGAAGAACGGGAGAGAGAGCGGGGGGAAGACATTCGGCAAAGGACGCCGGGTCCGGGAATCGAACCCGGGTCGACCGCTTTGCGACGCAGCGAGTCACATGGTTCTCCACTTGGGCGCCCCTATTATTATTATTAATAATAATAAATAATGGTTAAATAAAATACAAAAAAATGTAAACAATGCATGCATGTTTCATTGAAGCATGTGATTTCACCTACCCCCCCCCCACCCCCCCCCTCTGTCCAGCGGGACCAAGATTGGTTGTCTTGGCACGGTACATGTTGATGTCCATTATGTCAGGTGAGTGAGGAGGGGATATTGGTTTTTCTAATATTATCATGACCCCAACTGTCCTGTGGGGTCGTCAGACTGAAGTAAGTCACAGCTGTGCAATACCACGAGTCATGGATTTAGAGGTCCTATAGCATTTCCCTGGTGGTGGGAAATAACTAAGTATTTTTACTTAGTAGTACTTAAGTATAATTCTGAGGTACTTTAAGTGAGTATTTTCAAGCCAAAATATATTCGACACATATAAACTGTGAAAGGGGCTGTTTCTTTGTTGGGCTCCTCCATGATCATAATGTGGAACGCCCTACCCAAAGCTGTAAAGGAATGTGAATCCCTACCCACATTCAAAACCGCTCTTAAAGAGCACCTACGCACCTTGTAGTTCCAGTAGTTACGTACACCTCAAAATGTGGAAAAGGCAATTAATGACTAAAATCACTGTGAATTAGAATTGACGTGCAAGCTACTGCATAATGTATTTAAACTACTAGTTGAATTACATGTAGTGAAACTACGCCCCCAACACTGACATTCTATTATTATTATTGTGTTTATTCTATTCAATTTTATATGATATTAGAGTTCCTCCAGTTTGCTCTGAACTAGGAAAAACTGCTCTTTCCTTTGATGCTTCCAACTCCTGGAACGCCCTCCGACTGACTCTGAAGCTGAAGGTTCTTCCTTCTTTTGCTGCATTTAAAAGTATGATCTCCGACCACCGTGTGTCGACTTGTAACCGTCTTGGCTGATCTTTTTATTGTTTATTCTTATTTATTGTGTCTATATGTGTGACATTGCTGATAAACTGTGTCTTGTTTTGTACGCTTGTCGTCACTGTAAATGATGGTAACTTCAGTGTCTTACTAGTTTAAAATAAATGTTTGAAATTAAATATTATTTATAATATATATATGTATAATTATTATTATTATTATTATTATTATTATTATTATTATTATTATTATTATTATTATTATTATTGTTAAATTTGTCCTGCCTGTACCTCCCCTCCCCCCTCCCCATGCTGCTGTGATGCCTGACTTTTCCCAAGGGGATTAATAAAGGAACACTTGACTTGTGAATTCCCCAGGTTTAATGAAGGTCTTCTAATGTACAGTGATTCTGTGCGTCTCTGAGTTGGCTAATGGGGAATGGTATTATTAGGCTTACAGTAGGCTTAATTTGAAAGGAGCTGTAAGTGGTTTTCTTTTGTTAAAAACAGCTCTACAGCCACCACTGATTTAGAGTGTTTGGACAGTAACATGGGTCTCCCAGTCCCTCCTGCTCTGCAGTAAACAGCCATCACTGATTTAGAGTGTTTGGACAGTAACATGGGTCTCCCAGTCCCTCCTGCTCTGCAGTAAACAGCCATCACTGATTTAGAGTGTTTGGACAGTAACATGGGTCTCCCAGTCCCTCCTGCTCTGCAGTAAACAGCCATCACTGATTTAGAGTGTTTGGACAGTAACATGGGTCTCCCAGTCCCTCCTGCTCTGCAGTAAACAGCCATCACTGATATAGAGTGTCTGGTCAGTAACATGGGTCTCCCAGTCCCTCCTGCTCTGCAGTAAACAGCCATCACTGATATAGAGTGTCTGGTCAGTAACATGGGTCTCCCAGTCCCTCCTGCTCTGCAGTAAACAGTCATCACTGATATAGAGTGTGTGGACAGTAACATGGGTCTCCCAGTCCCTCCTGCTCTGCAGTAAACACAAAATACATGTTCTGGTATCCTGTTCTCACTTTATCCAATCAGGAGGGCGAACCCTAGTTATCTTTACTTATTTCAAGAAACCTTGCCAAGCCAAATTTGTGTACTTGTTTTCTTTAGCTTAAAACTCGTTTTTATCTTTGTCTGACAATTTTTTTGTTCTATCTCCTGATTGGATCAAGTGGAAACAGAAAATATATGTTCTGTTTACTGCAGAGCAGAAGACCCATCAGGTTACAGACCAGACAATCTCAATCAGTGATGGCTTTTAGTAGAGCTATTATTTTAACACATAGACCACTTATTTTAACAAACAAATACCACTTACAGCACCTTTAACAAGATAATCTTCTATATTAGGTTTAGGTTATATTATCATGGTCAAGCCAAAATATATTCGACAACATATAAACTGTGAAAGGGGCTGTTTCTTTCCATGGGTGAAGCGTTGGGCTCCATCACAACAGCCACAAGGTGGCATTAAAGCTCTGAGACAACACAGAAAGTAAAGTACTATCCCGTTCACAAAAACTACTGTCAACACGTACTTTCATAGAAAATATTTAATATTCCGTCAAACAAATATTCCATATATCTAATGGTGAGAAATAAGTTAGCTTTAAAATGCCGCACGCACACAAAAAAACAACATGTATATATACATAAGGCTGCATCGGTTCTTTTTCAATTACATGAAGTGTCTCAAAGGTAACAGAGGGGTGCATTCATCAACAATAAGGAATACATTCAACGCACAAAACAGTGTCACAGTCATTACGATCGAGGCGCATTGATATTCTATAAATGTTATTGATTAATTCGCTGTTACAGTGTTGGACTCCCTCATCTTATCATTAAAAACTCTTAGAAAATAGAAAAAAGCCTTATAAATGAAAAATAATACGTCAGCACCGTAAAATGGTGGATACAAGTTCCATTGTTTTAGCAAGGCATTCAGAAGGCATACAGTGTCAAGGCCTCTTATGTGGCACAAGTAGGGTAATGAACGCATCTTCATCGCCACTGATTTGGACTTCTTTCGTTGTGTGACAACAGTGTTTGAGTTTGAAGCTACACACACCCTATCCAATTGACCCATCTCACGCCCCGCCCTCTTTTCTCGATCCTCCAATCGCAACGAAGGCTTGATTGAGAAAATGCAGCTTATTGTCTATATATAGACAGGTAGACAAGAGAAGTAACCTCTGAATCCAGAATTGGCTTATTGGGGGGGGGGCAAAGAAAGATTTTATTCTGGCTCTTTCTTGACCCTCCTGTCGTAAGTGTTGCTTTCTTTGGTCAAGCGAACAGATAATCGTTATATTTCACTACGATGTTACCATTAGAACAGAATAGGAACATAATCGTGTTGTAGACTATTCTGTCGACGTCACAGTATCCCTGGGGGGGGGGGGGGGGGGGGGGCTCTCTCTGTGCCGAATCTCTAGGATGACTCTGCTCACGCGGGCTGTGTGGACACTCTCACCTGTTAACGGGAGAGTTCAGCTGTTTGGACATTGGGTGGTATGGAATGCTTGCCAGTAGTGTTGTTGACACAATGACGTTAGCTTTACCCACAGAGTCCTGTGGTGAGCGTTCTGTCCCTTGTTTCCCAGTGAACAGGGAAGCTTCAGACAGGCAGCAAATGGGGTCATGAGACAAAAAATTAAGTGAATCCACACCATAACAAGCAGACATCTTAATTACCCTGAGCAGAAAACAGCGTGCCTTGAGCGTAGATTCATATTGGAACCAGGCCCGGCGCTTAGTGACTACGTCACTTTGGGACTGGTTCCAACACATTGCGTCGCTATGGAGCATAGGAAATTATTGAGGAGGACCATGTTTTTTTTGTATAATATAGTTACAATGTTTGCCAGCGTGTTATGGTGTGGATTAACACTTTTCAGCTGCGACCAGCAGCTCTATAGGTCACCCTTGGTCGGTCCACAACATTTCCCAACCCGCCTGTCGCCTGAAGGAACGGGGACAGAACTCTGATCATGGGACTCGGTGGGTAAGCTAATGCCACTGCATCGACTATACTACTGACAAGTATTTCATACCATTTAAAGTAGGGATGCTCGATATTGGCTTTTTTACCGATACCGATATACCGATATTGTCCAACTCTTAATTTCCGATACCGATATCAACCGATATCAACCGATACCGATATATGCAGGGTTTCCCCCCCAATTTTTTTAAATAATTTCATTACATATCTCGTTGTGGAATTAACACAACATTATGCATACTTTTGACAATAAATAAAATCAGAATTTGTTCTTACTTGCTTGCCTGGGTAAATAAAGGTTATAGAAATGTAAAAAATAAAAATAATTTAAACAGATACCGATATTTTCCGATATCACATTTTAATGCCGATATCGGCCGATAATATCGGACATCCCTAATTTAAAGTGATATTTCACTTTAGTAGAACTTGTCAAGTTTCAGCAGTCTCACCTCTATCTCTGTCCCTGTCGTCCGCTGTCAACACCATCATTCCTCCCAGGTGTCAGGCTCCTCATTCACTTCCATTCATTTTGAGGACCAAGGTTAAATTTCATAGATTGTCAATAAATGGTGCATTTATATACCGGTAGCACTTTTATCCAAAGCGCTTCACAATTTTGCTCCTCACATTCACCCACTCACTCACCGACGGCGGAGGCGACCATGCAAGGTGCCGACCTGCTCATCGGGAGCAATTAGGGGGTTAAGTGTCTTGCTCAAGGACACTTCGACACGGAGCGGGAATCGAACCCGAGAACCTTCCGACTAGCAGACGGCCGCTCTACCTCCTGAGCCCCTTTCTGAACAGGGACAGCAGTGGTCACCAGTTTACTTGTAGATTACTTTACATAGAGGTAAGACTTCTGAACGTTTTACTAAAGTGAAATATCCCTTTAAGGTCCAAAGATCTGGACTATCCCTTTAAGAGGTTAGAGCAGACACACACAGCCCATGTGAGGAGCAGCGGTGTGGACCGGGCCTAAGCCTCGTCGTCTCTCTGCCAGGCAGCCATTGCGATGGCTTAAAATAGCTAAATACGTATTCATTTTGGCTGCGTTCACACTGCAGACGAAGGCACAAAATCTGATTTCTTTGCTCATATGTGACTCAGATCAGTGTGTGAACAGCACAAATCACACGGAATCTGATCTTTCACATGTGGTCCTAAATCAGATACAGGTCTGATTTTTCTTTTTGCAATGCGACCTCAGTCTGAGCAGTCATGTGACTTTCATGTGACTTTTACACCACTCTCTAGATTGACGTTCGTCACAATTTCTTTTTACGTCCATCTTCTTTATTGTTCATTTTGCGCATGTAGGTCAGTTCAAGAGAGCGTGTGACCAGGTTCACACTGGAATCTGATATTGGCCCACGATTGAGCACTACGGCGTGCAGTGTGTGAACGCAGCCTTTGTTTAGCTTGCCCCCCCCCCCCCCCCCCTCCATGAGAGATTCCGTTCACCATAGCAACAACACCGTATAACCGTATTCAGACCGGAGGAGGTCGGCATTTCCGCGCACGCCGTGGTCTCGTTATACAGTACATAATTGTATACAAACACGTCCGGCGTCTCTCGAATACAGTCTGAGGTTTATACGTTGGTGACATACACTGTGTCCGTCGCTGTCCCTCCCTGCTGTACGTCGGGGACCTGGCTGTACTCGCAGTCAGAGGCCAGGATCACAGAGGGCTTCTGGTAGAAACCCGACGGCTTCTTCTCCTTCCTCCTCTTCTCTCGGTCGCTCTGCCGGTCCAGGAGGTAGAAGGAGCCCAGGAGGAAGAGGCCGGCGAGGGACCCGGTGACGCTGCAGGCGTAGAAGACGTAGGAGTACTGGTGCGTCCTGTCCGCCAGCATGCCTGAGAGACGGGACGAGATGAGATGAGACGAGATGGGGCAAGATGAGACAAGATAGGGCAAGACAGGACAAGATAGGACAAGACAAGATTAGGCAAGATAAGACAAGACAATATAGGACAAGACAAGATAAGACAATATAGGACAAGATAAGATAAGACAATATAGGACAAGATAAGACAAGATAGGACAAGATAAGATAGGACAAGATAACATAAGGTAACATAAGATGCGATAAGATATTGATTGATTGATTGAAAACTTTAATTAACAGATTGCAGAATGGGTACAGTACAGTACAGCTCAAATACACACAATTGTTAAGGGGATGCAGACCAGAGAAAGACTTTCGTCTTGTTTATATCAGGGTCCCCCATTTTCAATTCATAATGACATTTATGACATACACAACATACAGATAATCTAATCATCTATTGTTATGTTATCTTATTCAATTTTTTTCATATCTTGTATGTCACAAATGTAACAGTACTGTATATCTGTATGTCATGTATGTACAGATTAGATTCTAAGATTCGCGTTATATTAGAATCTAATCTAATCATGACATTTATGACATACATGACATACAGATATACAGTACTGTTACATTTGTGACATACAAGATATGCAAAAAATAGAATAAGATAACATAACAAAAGAAAGCATAAGATAACATAAGACAAGACAAGAAGACAGAAATGTCTTGTCCCTGGTATATCATGGTCTGCAGGACAAAACGCCATGGCATTGACTAGAATAGAAATATAAAAAAGATTTCTCATATTTTTATATTCAGATAAAATTGTATTGCCTATATTTATGTCTTTCTACTATTACCCTGCCCATAACTGTACCTCCCTCCCCTGTGCTGCTATGATGCCCGAATTTCCCCCAAGGGGGGTCAATAAAGGAATATCTTATCTTATTTTAAGAGCGTATAAGATCAAAAAGACTGGGGATAGCAGCGCAGTGTGTGAATCAAGCCTACTGTAACGCTATGGCAGCCAGAGAGACATTACCGGTGTCAGTAATCTAGTTTAACCTTGACTGCACTGCGAGGAAAGGGCTTCAGTTCTATCCCAGCGATAAATCATCCAATCCTGTTCCCACGGCCGCCTGCAGGCGAAACATTCCAGTTGCAAATGTTAACGACCCCCGAAACCCAAGCCGACCCCTCTAGGTTTCGTCATGCTTCACCCTCCCTCCAGGCTCCCAGCGACACCTCCCGGTGGGGTACGTGGCTATAGCCTTTGGGGGCGATAAAGCTGACTCATGGAGCTAACCCATAGTGCCCCTAATAACACCGCCCTCTCCGATGACCCGTCCCAATCCGATCCCTACCCATAAAACCCATATGAGCATGTGATGACACGACTCCTGCTTCTGCTGGTGAAGGCGTCCAGGGAGCAGGAAATTCCGACGGCGATGGAACATTACACACTACTGAATCAAACCATAAACAAGGTGGCCTGTTGGGATGTTAGATCCTAATATGGCAAATATTAACCGAATATATACCGAATTTCCCCAAGGGGATTAATAAAGTGCATCCTTATCCTTATCCTTTAACCATATACAGTATGTTGTCTAGATTGCTTGTAATTGTTGTAAGTATTTTGACATGAATTGTGGCTTTATTGTTTTAACATCTCAATAATGTTGTGGGTCCATCAGACCTGATATTGGGTGAGTAACAAAAACTAACAACCACACAAGGGTTAAATGAGAACACCACACAAGGGTTTAAGGAGAACACCACACAAGTGTTAAATGAGAACACAGCACAAGGGTTAAAGGAGAACACCACACAAGGGTTAAAGGAGAACACCACACAAGGGTTAAAGGAGAACACCACACAAGGGTTAAAGGAGAACACCACACATGGGTTAAATGAGAACACCACACAAGGGTTAAAGGAGAACACCACACAAGGGTTAAATGAGAACACCACACTGTCCCCCTGTCTAGATTGAAGAAAAAAGGGGACAGAGCATTCGAAACCGTGGCCCCCAGGTTGTGGAATGCTCTGCCCTTGGACCTTAGATCTGTGGTCTCTGTAAACACTTTTAAAAAGCAGCTAAAGACTGTGCTGTTTAAACAGGCGTTTGGCGAATTATGCTCTATGTAAATCTTTTATGTCTTTTTATCTGTTTTGGCTTTTCCTGATCTTTCACGTTTTTAATTATTTTCTTTAACCATGCTGCTATCTTTTGCATTTTATTGATGTTTTTACTATGTGAAGCACTTTGTGACCCTGGTCTGTGAAAGGTGCTATATAAATAAACTTTACTTACTTACTTACTTACTTACTTACTTACTTACTTACTTACTTACTTACTTACTTACTTACTTACAAGGGTTTAAGGAGAACACCACACAAGGGTTAAATGAGAACACCACACAAGGGTTAAATGCCAGAGAGACTTTTGGAGAAGGATATCACTCCCACAGTAGGATGAAGTGTAGTATTGGGATACACATTTTTTTTATTAATAAATGCTGACCGTTTTTTTTTTTAATAAACAATTTAATTGAATGTGAAGAGATTTCCATGTTGTGGCTTTACTCCGTCTTCAACAAATATATATGGTTGCATTGTAATAGTGACAGTATCAATAGAAGTGTGATACAGTATCAAACTAACGCCTTGTCTCCATTAGCTATGTTCAGCCTGGCTGGGGCTAGCTGGCCAGGTTTGGTATGGTATGATTGGGTTTGCTCTCCGGTTGCTAGGCAACCTTTAAAAAAATCCTGTTCCAATGCATTCTCGTGTTTTTTATTCCTAGTTACCGGTACTATTCCGTGTTTTTTACCGTTTTGAGATTTATAACTTTGTACCTTCTTTTGTGTCACAGTCTCGGCCTGACTGCCCCGCCTGGTGATTCTGCTGCCTGGTGATTCTCCTGCCTGACTGCCTGGTGATTCTCCTGCCTGACTACCTGGTGATTCTCCTGCCTAACTACCTGGTGATTATCCTGCCTGACTACCTGGTGATTCTCCTGCCTGACTACCTGGTGATTCTCCTGCCTGACTACCTGGTGATTCTCCTGCCTGACTACCTGGTGATTCTCCTGCCTGACTACCTGGTGATTCTCCTGCCTGACTACCTGGTGATTCTCCTCCCTGACTACCTGGTGATTCTCCTGCCTAACTACCTGGTGATTCTCCTGCCTGACTGCCTGGTGATTCTCCTGCCTGACTACCTGGTGATTCTCCTGCCTGACTACCTGGTGATTCTCCTGCCTGACTACCTGGTGATTCTCCTGCCTGACTACCTGGTGATTCTCCTGCCTGACTACCTGGTGATTCTCCTGCCTGACTACCTGGTGATTCTCCTGCCTGACTACCTGGTGTGTGTGTGTGTGTGTGCGCGCGCGAGCGTGTGTGTACACACCTGCCAGCGGCGGGCCGATCAGCAGCGTGACGCTCTCCAGCATGCTGACGAGCCCCAGCGCCGCGGGGAAGCGGCTCATCTCCACCGTCTCCATCAGCACGGTGAAGAGCAGCGTGCCCACCACGCTCATGGACGCGCCGAACACCACCGCGTACGCCAGCAGCACGTCGAAGGAGGCCGACGCCCCGCAGATGGAGTTGCTCAGGCCGTTCGCCAGCACGGCGGCGCCGAACACGTACACGAAGCACCCGCTGCCCCGGAAGCGCGGCAGGCCGAAGACCAGCGCCGCCACGGGCCTCACGGTGACATTCACCAGGCCCAGGATGGCCATGAGCAGCGCGGCGCGGTCCTGCTCCATGCCGTGGTCGGTGGCGTACGGCACCAGGTAGACGAAGGGCACCACGAAGCCCAGCATCATCCAGGTCACGCCCACGGCGTAGGCGCGGTAGCGGCTGTTGTTGACCAGCAGGTCGAAGGCCATGTGGCGGCGCAGGAAGGCCGCGAGGTCGTAGAGGGAAGTCCTCAGGCGGGCCTTCGGCCCCTCTTTCTCTGGGAGGCCGTCGGGTTTAGTTACGGGGGCCTGCGGCCGCCAGGGTTTGTTGTCGGGGCCCGGTGGCGGCGGTGGCGGGGGGGCCAGGGGCCTCATCACCGCCCCACACACGCAGCAGTTCAGCAGCAGGCCCCCCAGCACCAGGAAGCTGCCGCGCCAGCCGAACTCGGCGAGCAGGTAGTTGGCGATCAGGGGCAGGGCGCTCAGGCCCAGCGCGGTGCCGGTGGACGACAGGGCGTTGGCGAAGGCGCGGCGGCGCACGAAGTAGTGGCCCATCATGGTCACCGACGGCTGGAAGGAGAGGCAGAAGCCCAGGCCTGCGGGGGGACGAGAGGACAGAGTTTTTTCTGAGGACGCTTCGGAACACACGACGGTCTCCCGGGAGACGGGGGGGGGGAAACGGCGGCTTGACGGGTTGACCCCTGACCTGTGACGATGCCGGTGATGTAAAGGTCGGTGATGGTCCTGGCCAAGGCGCTGACCGCCATGCCCAGTCCGCTCAGAACCCCGCCCACCATGACGGTCACCCGGCAACCGAAGCGCTCCACCAGCACGCTGCATAGCGGACCTGCGGAGAAAATGGGACACATGAGATTCAAAGACGCTATTCACTAAGCTCATAATATCCATGTAGACGGGGGGGTCTATGTGTCCAGTGGCTCGGGAGGTAGAGCAGTCGTCTGGTAATCCAGGGGTTCCTGGTTTGATTCCCGCTCCTCTTGGTGCAGTGTGTCAAAGTGTCCTTGAGCAAGACACTTAACCCCTAACTGCTCCCGATGAGCAGGTTGGCACCTTGCATGGTTGCCTCTGCCGTCGGTGTGTGAATGTGTGACTGAATGGGTGAATGTGAGGAACAAATCGCTGCTGTCGGGACAAAACCTCATAACTCCATTTTTTGAATTTTTTTTTTATTATATAAATCAACTCCGTAGATCATCCTCCATATGTGTGTGTGGGTTTTACAAAGTTTAAACAATGGGAAAGCATTAAACCGATCATCTGTCTAAAACTCCTAACTCTATTCACCCTCAAATCTGTGTTAGTTTTTTTCATCTGCTGAAAAGTTGGGTTTTTGGAGTTATGAGGTTTTGTCCCGACAGCAGCGAAATTGTAAAGCGCTTTGGATAAAAGCTGTTACATAAATGTATGTATGTAGACCACTGAAAGATATGGCTTGTTTTCGTTGTTTGACCTACACAGTGAGCGAGGAGAGATAGCACAACCAAGAGAGATAGAACTTATTAATTTAGTTTCTTAACCTTATAAAGACTTTCAATTGGTTTCATTCTGTACGAGACCTTTGTTTATGCAAATAAACATCCTTCTGTTCTGATATGAAATGACGACTCAGCGTACGATTGTCCGAATGCAACTGTGGGAAGAGATAGGGGTGTCTCAGCCAGTAAGCGCGTGGGAGGACAAAATTCCACCGAACGATTGCCTCTGTGAACTAAATCAACACAACGCAGACACGGCCAGGAGAGGAGATGGAGGCGGATACCGATTGATTGAACATTTTATTAACAGATTGCAGAATGGGTACAATACAGTACAGCTCAATACACACAATTGTTAAGGGGATGCAGACCAGAGAAAGACTTTCGTCTTGGTTACATCAGGGTCCCCCATTTTCAATTCCCCCCATTTTCAATTCATCACGATCAACGACGAAGGCTGAAACCCTATTATCGAACACCACATTCACTCATACGAAGCGACGGAAACAATTCACTTATTAGCACAACAAATCAACCTTATTTGCATTGGTATATTATTGCTAAGCAGAGAATAATAAACCCTCAAAAAATACAATGGATTCTCAGAAACAACATCTGAATCTTTCCTGTGGGCTCATGCTCTCCACTCTCACCAGATATGGAAAAATAACTTCCAAATCCCATTTCCCAGCCCTCCGAACCAGACCAAAGCCAAATGGATTACTTACGGACTAATTGAATGAGATGGACATATAATTCAGCTTAGTGGGGCTCTTAGGCCTTTGATGTAGGATAGAATGACAGCATTCTTCGGCCCGTCGTGGCTCTTTGCTGTGATCATACGTCTGTCGTGTCACGCGGCCAGGACTGAGCGGTACCAGCAGGGTCCTGGCGGTCAGGTGAAGTCAGGTGCAGGTTCTGAGGACTCCCCTGGGTGAATCCCATCATTCTCCCCATCTCCTAAAAGCCATCCATCAAGCGTCTGCCTCTCTCCCGCTGGAACATAATACAGTATGTCTCTAGGACCGTAGATAAAATCACGTTGCAAGTGAAGTAATAACATTAGCCCTTGCCTCTGAGAAAAATCTGTCTTTCTTTATTGCTTGCCTGCTGGCTTGCTTGTTGTTTATGTTTATGTTTATTTGGGATCCCCGTTAGTCGTTGCCTTAGCAACAGCTGTTCTTCCCGGGGTCCACACACAAAAGACTAAATAAAATATAATCGTCACACGATGTACATTATTTATTGACTCCAACTCGTTCAAAACTCGGCAGCTAGGCTACTAACTAGAACCAAGAGGAGAGACCACATCAGTCCTGTATTAGCTAACCTACACTGGCTTCCGGTAATATTTAGAATTGATTTCAAGGTCCTCCTCCTTATATACAAAGCACTAAATGGAACAGGACCAACCTACATTGCAAATTCTCTAGTCAACTATGTGCTTCCTAGAACATTACGATCATCTACTACTGGTCTATTGAAGGTTCCAAGCCACAGTCTAAGGAAAATCAGGGATGCAGCCTTTGCAAACTATGCACCAAAGTTATGGAACACACTACCTATGGACATTAGGGAAGCTAGATCTCTTAATATTTTCAAGAATAAGCTAAAAACGTACCTCTTCACCATAGCCTTCTAATACACCCCGCTGTTGATTGTACTGTAGCACTATTTTACTCCGTCCATTCTATTGCATAATTTTACTATCTATTCTATTCTACTATTCTATTATTGCACTGTATTATTTTACTCTGTCTATTGCTTTTTATTACAGGTATTAAACTATGTGGGTATCAAACAAGAGACTGTCAGGCTTTAAAACTGTGTAGGACCCAGGCCTAGAACTGCACCCTGAGAGGGAGGTTTGCCCTGGGTGGGAGGTTCAAAGGGTCAAAGTGGGTATCAAACAGGAGGGAAGACTGTCAAGTTTTAAACTGTGGATACCAAACAGAGAAGGTAAAGACGACTTTGAACTGTTGAACAGTAATCCAGAACTATTTGATTGCACTGTAAAATATATATATATATTTTTTTTTAATCTATTCTATTCTACAATTTTATTGCACTGCACTATTGCACTATTTTACTCTGTCTATTTTATCTTACTCTTTTTATTATTGTCTATTTAAAACTGAATCAAACCATAAACAAGGTGGCCTGTTGGGATGTTAGATCCTAATGTAAAAAACTGTGATTTTATATGTCTGCACTTTATGTGCTCATTTTATGCCTGTCTTTTTTCCGTTGTTACAATTAAATTAAATTGTCAGCCATCACCTCAGAGAATATTACATCATATATAGCCCAAACTGATTTCTTTCTGAATAATTGCTGTTCTTAACTTCTTTTTAAAAACCGATCTTACTTGTAATCTTACATGTGTGACATAGCTCTATACATTACAGCTTTCTTTAAAGCGTTGGTTTTAGGTTAAGGGTAACGTGAAGCGATTTGTAAAAGCATGTCTCGTATCATAATGACGTCTATCATCGGTGTGTGTTATCTATGTATACAAGTATAGGATCTTAAGTTCAAGTTCAAGTTCCTTTTATTGCCACACGGCCAGGCCGGTGGAATTCATGCACGGTGCAGGTGGCAGCTGGGACAATACACCACATAAAAGACACAACGGAACAGTACAGTACAGAATACACCAACAAAAAAATATACACGACGGAACAGTACAGTATGAAAAGATATACAAACATCAGGTGCAACGTAACAAAAGAGCCAGAGAACATAACAAGCATGGGGTGAATATTAGGAGGAGTTGAGCCGTTGTATGGCCTTGGGGAAGAAACTGTGGTTGAACCTCACAGTTCGACTGCCCAGTGACCTGAACCTCCCACCAGAGGGGAGGCGTTGGAAAAGGTGGTGAGCTGGGTGCAGAGGGTCACTGACAATTTTTTTTGCGCATGTGATGGTATGGTGTTTGTTTAAGGAGCCCAGAGTGGGGAGTTGGATGAGACTGTATGTCAGTCTCAGCTACCCTCATCCATGACAGCCTGGCATGCATCCCTTCCACACTGTCCCTCCTTGAGCGGTGATGAGCTGCTTTACCTGTGATAGCCGGGGGGGGGGGGGGGCGATTCAGAGACCAGGGACGTGGTATGTCCTATTTATTGAATTAGTTACACGTTTTTCATGTTGTTTCCCCCCCCCCCCCCATGCTTCTCGAAAGCCTCCCCGTGGTTCAGGTTTTCTCGGCAGAAGGGAAGGAGGTATAAGCGGACGCACAAAAAAGATAAACAAGCGTCTCCTGCCCAGAACAATAGGCGTCTGGGCCCTGAACCCTGGCTCAGCGATAACAAGCGACGCCTGACCCACTGCTGTCTTTCTCAACCTGGGACCACTCCCGCTGGGGGGGGGGGGAGCGCAGCAAAGGGTGGTGCTTTCCAGAAGTCTTCGCCTACCACACTTTCTGTAAATGAATAGGAAACAGCCAGAAATGTTCCCTACTGTGTGTGTGTGTGTGTGTGTGTGTGTGTGTGTGTTCAAGTTCAAGTTTGTTTTTATTTGTCACGTATAAGGTACATGTACATTACAGTGAAATGCTTGGATAAATAAATTTGATTATGATTAAGTCCACATTGTAAATGGCGCATTTTATCCAAAGCGTGTGTGTGTGTGTGGGATGGGTTGGACAGGAAGGATGCAGGGATTATTAGAGTGAAGGAACAAAGATGACAGATATGTTCAGAACTCTTTAACCTCATGCAGGTCCGTGCTTGCACACACACACACACACACACACTTGCCTCTGCACATGGCAATGTAGCACTTTATGGCACCTATTCTCTCTTTTAATCAGTGAATCAAATTAGTTTTATTGGACTAAATCAGTTTTATTAAATTAGACTAGGTTTTTATTGAATGGATTCGTTTCCTATTGAATTCATTCATTTTTTATTGAATGGTTCGTTGTTATTGGATTTTTATTGAATCAGTTTGCATGTCTATCATGAGGATCAGTATTTATTTTAGTATTTATTCTAGTTATTATTTAGTAATGGCTATAACCGAGACCCGAGTACTGTATTTCGTGCTTCCTGGCGGACCGGGACCTACACAGGGACGCCCCACGGAGGACGCCGCGACAGTGAAGCGCTGGTGGAGGGTAGAGTTGTAGTCGTCTAGCGGTTCTCAACAGGGGTGCCGCGGCACCCTAGGGTGCCTCAGAGAGCTGCCAGGGGTGCCTTGAGATTTAAAAAAATATATATATATGTTTATTCTTTTTGGATTACAGAAAATGATCACTAAAGTGCTATCTGTTGCAGCTGCACTGTTTTCCATGAAAATACCATATTTGGATAAGTTTGACCATTTCTCAAAATCTGAAAATCATTATTTAATAAAACACAGAAAATGATCACCAAGTTACTCTGGATAAAAAAAAACTTTACAGACAACATTGAGACAAAGCTTCCTGACACATCTCCATCCAAACTCTTGGAAGAACTCATTGAAATCTCATCTGATACCACCTGGAGAGCTAGTTTCAGAGAGTGGTGCTGAGCACCAAGTATCTCATGATGCAGCAGTTAAGGTGTTGATACCATTCAGCACCACATATCTGTGTGAAGCTGACTTTTCATCCATGACAGCTCTGAAAACAAAATATAGGGCCAAGTTGAGCCTTGAAGATGACATGCGTGTTGCCTTGTCAAAGATCTCCCCACGTATTGACCGTATTATTAGCCAGCAGCAGCAGACCTCGCATTGAGCTAGAAATGTCCACTGAGTGAACAAGTGCTTATTTTCTGTATTTATTTATATTTTTTGAGAAATGGTAACTTGGTGATCCTTTTCTGTGAAATGGTCACACTTATCCAAATATGCTATTTTTATGGAGAACAGTGCAGCTGCAACAGATAGCACGTTAGTGATCCTTTTCTGTATTTAAAAAAAAATACAAGATTTTCAGTTTTTGATAAATGGTCACACTTATCCAAATATGCAATTTTTATGGAAAAGAGTGCAGCTGCAACAGATAGCACTTTAGTGATAATTTTCTGTAATTTTATTTAAAGAAATATTCTATTTGATTTACTACTACAAGCAGTGTAATGTCAACAGTACTAAGCCATTTAGACCTGAAACACCTGTTAATAATGCATTATATAGCCTGCATATACACACAAATGTGTTTCCCGGTTTCTTAAATAAACATTATTTTGAAAGCAAGCACTTTTGTCATCATTGTAGCAAAAAAGACAGGACCGGAAAAGTCTTTATCGTATGTAGGGGTGCCCTGGAATATTTTATTGAACACAGGGGTGCCTTGGCAGCAGAAAGGTTGAAAACCCCTGGTCTAGACCCTCCGACGGTGAAGACATTATCTCTTTGTTTTTCCGAAAATTAGCGAGAGAGAAAAAACAAAGATACAATGTCAACGTAGCTCCTTTCCAACAAACTACTTTTAGCACTAAACTAAAGTGGTGTATACACAAAAACTTCTCGTGGTGAAAGTAGGGAAGGAGCTGATTGTGTGACCACGACCCCGCTTATATAGGAGCGGATGTGGGTGTGGCCAGGCAGGTGGGTGTGTGCATGCGAACGTTTTTTCATTATTAGAATGGATTAAAGGGATAGTTACAATAGAGCAGAGCGTAAAGCTATACGATCTATAACTAACAAACAAACAAAAACACAATATCCGTTTGCTAGTCCCCCGAGACTGAGAGCTTTACGAAGCACTGATCTAGAACAGTGGTTCTCAAAGTGGGGGCACAATGGGGGAACTATTTCACTAATAGTTTCTTTATATATTCATATTTACCGCATATATATATAAATATTAGAGGTGGGCATAGATTAATGTTTTTAATCTAGATTAATCTATCTGCAATCCTGGATTTAATCTAGATTAATCTAGATTAAAATGGCTCAAAAAAAAAGAAAAAACCTGCCGAAGGCATTCAAAATATGTGTGTTCTACCCAAATAATGACCAGAAGTAAGTCCTTACTTTTTCTTTCCTCCTTATGTTTCTCAGGCCAGGTGGCCCATTACACCATGAGCCCATCTCCCATTTCCAAAATGCATTACAGACTGTTTGAAAAAGCTGTTTTCTATGATAATTGGTAATGAAATATCAAAATAATGTTCAATAAGATGTACTTGTGTTTAATAAGTTGTTTTATTCAGAAGTTAACACAAATAAATAATATTACCAGTACAGTACAGTATCTAGCACTCTCAGGAGCAAAACAGAAAGAATAATTTCAAACTTGAACTATGTGACATGGCTTGAATCAACTGCTCCAGTGGAGTTGCTCAGTGGCCAATGGTGTCAACTGTGGTTGTACTGGGCAGCTCCCAGGTGTGAATGGAACTGTGTGAATGTGAAGCAGGGCGTTCCTGAAAAAGAGCATCTGTGCTCAGCGAACCTACCCTGGGTAAATGAAGGTAAAAAAAAAAAAAAAAAATTTTTTTTTTTTTTTTTTAGATTAATGCGTTAATTATATTATCGCGCGATACTAGTATAGCGTTAACGCAGCACGTTAACGCCGTTAACGGCCCAGCTCTAATAAATATATATCCATATCTGTCTGAATATGCATATAATCCTTCTATATACCTACTTATACACCTGCACCTTCATAAATAATAGCATGTACAATAATGCTGTATATACCGTATATATATATATTTATTCTTACTGTGTGTATATACGTATCTATCCACATCTGTATGTACATACCTGCATACAACCCTTGTTACATATCTGTATATACTATATCTATATCTCTACATATCCCTTACCTACTCTTACTAGGTGTTGGCCAGTATGACTTACTACCAGTGTCTTTATACCTGTATCACTGTATAACATATGACGTATATCATGCCAGTCAGGGTACCTTATGTATACTGCACCTGTGTATACTGTATACGTTACTTATTCATAGTATATATTCAGATTCTAAGTGTTATTGGCCATATTTATTGTAACGTATAATATAACAGATAGGGGCGTACAGACCCCCATCTGCACCTTTGATTACACTGTTTACTTGCTCATATGCTTATATTCAGAGATAATTATATAGTTTAAACTGCTTATTTTTACTTTTCTACTGTAATAATAAATAATAATGGATTGGATTTATATAGCGCTCTTCGTGACACCCCAGTGACCCCAGAGCGCTCACAGAGTCAGAGTCCATTATTCAATTGTATTGCCTATATTCATGTCTACTACTATTACACTGCCCATACCTGTACCTCCCGTCCCCCATGCTGCTATGATGCCTGAATTGAATTTCCCCCAAGGGGATCAATAAAGGAATATCTTATCCTATTCTTAGAGGCGGGTCACTGGGACAAGATCTCATGAGATGCATATCAACCTGGGGGTCCTTGGTGTGAAGAGGTCCGAGAACCACCGATTTAAGATGAACAGTTTTTTTCATTTTGATAGTAAAGACTGAGGGCTAGATCCACAAAGAATGGATTGCACGGTGCTAATTGCACCCTTACTTACAATTCATTATGAATTGAAAATGCGCTGTGATTGATTGAATGAACATTGTATTAACAGATTGCAGAATGGGTACAATACAGTACGGCTCAATACACACAATTGTTAAGGGAATGCAGACCAGAGAAAGACTTTCGTCTTGTTTACATCAGGGTCCCCCATTTTCAATTGATAATGAATTGTAAGTAAGGGTGCAATTAGCACCGTGCAATCCATTCTTTGTGGATCTAGCCCTGAATACGATAAGATAAGATAAGATAAGATATTCCTTTATTGATCCCCTTGGGGAAATTCAGGCATCATAGCAGCATGGGGGAGGGGGGGGTACAGGTATGGGCATGATATAGGAACATGTTCCTACCCCCAGCGTTCAGGACGGCCGTCATGATGGCGGGCACCCAGGACGTCTCCGTGTTGCTGGCGTTGAACTCCGCCTGCAGCTCCGTGAAGAATATCCCGAGGCACGTGGGGAAGGCCAGCGTCATCGCCGTGACCAGCATGGTGGCTACGAGCACCATCCAGCCCCAGCCTCCGTCGGGCGCCACCGGCTGGCCGCGCGCACCCGGCCCGAGCGCCCGCTCAGCAGCACCGGGGGCCGGGGGAGGAGGAGGGGCCAGGTAAGAGGTCCGCTCCTGCGCCTTCTCCTTCTCCTCTTTCTCTGGTTCCTCCGAGTCGCCGGGCTCTGCTGCTCCCGGTGGTTCCGGCGTGCTCGGTGCCTCCCGTGGAGCCTCCGTGCTGCACCTCCGGAGGAGGAGGAGGAGGGGGGCGCCATCCCCCTGGCTGTGCCTGTTCCTCAGGGCGGGCGCCTGGCCCTGGCCCTCCATCCCTTCCGTCATTCTACCCGGGTTCTGACTGGTTCTGGCTCTGGCTCCGGCGCTTCTGTAAGTCCTGCGTCCTCTGTTTGGGGATCAGATGGGATAGGATGAACGAGAGGTAACTGACCAGCTGCTCTGTCTTACTGCCATTGTCTCAGTCAACTAGAGAAGACAAGCCTATATAGGTCAAACGATGTTGCATTAAACAAGTCACCAGACAGTGTGACGTTTAAAGCCACACGCACATGCACACAGACACACACACACACACACACAAGGAGGAAGTTGGAGGGCAAACTCGAGAAAGATTATATTAAATCAGTTTGGACTGGAATGCAGACCATAACCGGCATTAAACCGGCGGGGGGAGGGGAGTGGATGGAGATGTGGACAGGGCTAATGAGCTAAACCTGTTTTACAACCATCCTAGAGGCTAATCTCTCCTGTGACAAAATGGCATCCAATGTAATAAAAGAAGTCAACCAACGAACTCGATTCTTGTACCGGATCTCCTCTCTGGTAAACAAGAATACCCTGAAGACTCTGGCAGGAGCACTCATTCAAGGGTACTACGACTATGCTTGCACCTCATGGTACCAAAGCATGTCAAAGGCGCTAAAAACAAAATTACAAACATCTCAAAACAAACTTGTCAGACTACTGCTTGACCTTACTCCTAGAACCCACCTCACCCCTGCCCACTTTGACAACCTAGGATGGCTTAGAGTAGACGACAGAATGTGGAACGCCCTACCCAAAGCTGTAAAGGAATGTGAATCACTACTCACTACCCCCCCCCCCCCCCCCCCCCCACCCCACCCAACTCCACCCAACCTCCTCCAATGTACAGTTTTTACGTCAAATGTATATACTCCCTTTTCTGGACTCTTTTTGTATCACAAACAGTACTGTATTTGCAAATCTGGTGTAACTGCCTCTCTTGCAATGATGACGCAACCCGTCTTTGATATTTACTGATTGGCTTTATTTCCGTTCGAAGAGAACATCTTTATTCCGAACCGTAAAACTGTGAAAACATACATGAAATACAATAAATCACTGATCAAACCATAACAACATACGTACATATTATCTCTGCCTGTTCTAACCGGTCCTACTATGACATCACACTGCAGCTAACTGGAATTACACTATGACACTCCTGCAGTTACATCTGGAATGTCATAATGTATAGATGTAGCAGTACTGTCTATCTGTATGTCATGTATGTCATATTATGTCCTGATGAATTGAAAATGGGGGACCCTGATGTAAACAAGACGAAAGTCTTTCTCTGGTCTGCATCCCCTTAACAATTGTGTGTATTGAGCTGTACTGTATTGTACCCATTCTGCAATCTGTTAATAAAGTTTTCAACCAATCAATCAATCATGGGAAGGTAGTGAAAACAACACAAGCAGTGTAAACAAATAGGTCAATATAATTTACTATCTAACTAACTGAAATATATTTTCACAGTGTCACATAAGGTGCAGTATGCATAAGGTAGTGTTATAATTTACTATCTAACTAACTGAAATATACATTATTCATTATTCACAGTATCACAGTATCCACATAAGGTGCAGTATGCCTAAGGTAGTGTAAGTTGTCCTCCTTGGGTTCCTATAAGTCCCAGGTCGATGTCTGGCAGCAGTTGCTGCCCACTGTTGTGGAGCCTGATGGCCACTGGTATGAAGGACTGTCCGAGGCGGTTAGTTGAGTGTCGGGGGGGTATGAGTCTGTGGCTTCCTTGTCACCTTCACCTAATATGTTTTGATCTGGTCAGGTGCGCTGTCACCTAAAATGTTTTGATCTGATCAGGTGCGCTGTCACCTAAAATGTTTTGATCTGATCAGGTGCGCCGTCACTTAATATGTTTTGATCTGGTCAGGTGGGCTGTCACCTAATATGATTTCATCTGGTCAGGTGCGCTGTCGCCTAATATGATTTCATCTGGTCAGGTGCGCTGTCACCTAATGTTAATATGTTTTCATCTGTGTCCACTGACCACTGACACACAGTGGGGGATGTTTTAAAAATATAATTTAATATATAATATAATAATTTGTGCTTCACCTAAAAATTTGGTCAGCAGCCTCCACTGGTGCAAATGTAACAGTAAAGTGCAATAGTAATATACAATGTACAGGTGATTAAACTCGGTATAAAATATATAAATTAGTACTACTGTGAGTACTGAGTAATAGTGCTTATCAGATGTATACATAGTTGTAGTATTAATATGTACAACAGTGATGTAGGTATAAAGACAGTATGGTAGTAAGTCATACTGGCCAGCAGTGTAGTAAGAGTAAGGGATATGTACATATATAGATATAGTATGTAAAAAGGATTATATGCAGGTATGTACAAAAAACATATGTGGACTGGATAGATATACGGTAAGAATAAATACACAAATAAATTAATATTTAAATACGGTATATGCAGCATTATTGCACATGCTATCATACACAGTTATATAATGGGTTATAGCAGCATGTGTATCATGTATAAGTAGGTATATAGAAGGGATTTTCCTATCACATCAAATAAATGTAACCTTACTTGCTCGGCAGGATCGCGTTGGCTCGTCGACTACAACACGACTGTCAACAGGTTAGTGTTAATAGTCGTCGCCTCTCTAGGAAAGCGTCTCGTTCCCTCGGGCGGCCGGTGTCTCAGCGGCAGAAAGAGCAGCGCGTTGCGTCAGCCGCCTCCAAACCGCTGCTGGTACCAGAAGCATGCAACTGCAGAGCCGCAGAGCCAGCGGCGCTCTCTGCGGCTCCGCAGTTGCATACTATTGGTCACCGTCATCACATGCTGAGTTTTGGGGCGGATTCAAATCGCTTCTCTTGTTCTCAACTTTCACTACCGTGGTCAGTCAGTCTGGCAGCGAGCCAGAGGCTGCGTTCACACTGCATCAGGCGATGGGGTCCAAATTCCCTTTTTTTTTTTTTTTTTTTTTGCTCGTATATGTGAGGGATGCGTTCTTCATGGGACGACGGGGTTGCACTCCGTGCACCCAGGCATGCGTTGTTCATGGCACGGGGTACCACTCAGTGGTACCTCACTGAGTATTAAAGATTTGAGCAGAAGCGCGTGTGTAGCCGGTGTGATCTTGTCTGCGTTGTGTTTAAGTCGATTCGACCCCTGTTAAGGGATCGCCCTGAGTGGGAGTTGAACCCCGGACGCCCGCGTCGCGGGCGGCATCACAGACCACTAAGCAAGAAGTGAATTCACTCCTTGCTTCCGGGTCTGGATGCCTCTGGGGAGTGAGTTTTACTTGCAGTACCGCTTACCATCCACAGCCACGTCACTACTTGTACCCGTGACTGTGGATATACTGCGGTACCTCCGTTACACTCACCCCACTAAACTCACACCACCCAGGGCATCCGGGTCTAACGGCACCACATGTAGCCGGTGTGATCTTGTCTGCGTTGTGTTTAAGTCGATTCGACCCCTGTTAAGGGATCGCCCTGAGTGGGAGTTGAACCCCGGACGCCCGCGTCGCGGGCGGCATCACAGACCACTAAGCAAGAAGTGAATTCACTCCTTGCTTCCGGGTCTGGATGCCTCTGGGGAGTGAGTTTTACTTGCAGTACCGCTTACCATCCACAGCCACGTCACTACTTGTACCCGTGACTGTGGATATACTGCGGTACCTCCGTTACACGTGCACGCACATGCACGCGCTCGCGAGAACGCGCTGCGCTCGGCTCGGATCGTTGTGTTTACCTGCGGCGCTACCTCGCATTATCATAACAATAGCCGCTATAGGCTGGTGTCTTCAACCAGTCTGGGACTCTTTGTGATGTAAATATGGAACGTCCCAAGTTGCCGCTGCCCACAGAGTGCACCGCCGTCCAAAGGTGAACGACGGCGAACGAAGGGCCAAATCAAAACAGCCGTCAATTCCGAATTGACAACTGTTTTGATTCAACCCCCCACCCACCACCACTCACCCCCGGACAACAACACACTCTGCAAACAGCAGCAACCCGGGACATTCCATATCTACATCACAAACTTCGGGACTGAGTAGATAATTAATTAATCTTCTCTTTATTTTTATTATTTATATTAAAACTGAATCAAACCATAAACAAGGTTGCCTGTTGGGATGTTAGATCCTAATGTGAAAAACTGATTTTATATGTCTGCACTTTATGTGCTCATTTTATGCCTGTCTTAATTCTGTTGTGAAGCACTTTGAGCTGCAGTTTCTGTATGAAAGGCTATACAAACAAAGTGTATTATTGTGCGCGAGGGAACATATGCGCATGCGCGCGGGGCCGCGCGTGCGTGTGCGCGCGCGCGTGCGCGCGACGTCATTATCCTGCGTGGCGGCTCAGCCCATAATAACAACGCAACGCTGCGTGCACCCAAAGATTTGAGCAGAAGCGCGTGCACGCAGGAATGCGCTGCACTCGCCAACTCGCTAAGTACCCACCTGGGCTACTTTGCACGCCGGTCGTCAGGTGTGTTCAGTGGTGCAGTCGTGGTCACACCCGGTTACACGCCGTGTTACCAGATCACTGAGGCAGAAGTATGCGCGATCGCGCACGGATGTGTACTCGCGTGTACGCGCACACAAAAATGCGCTGTATCCATTCGTTGTGACTAAGTACCCGGCCACCGTTTTACATAACAAAAAGCGCAGGTAGACTAAGTGTCTGGGTGTTGGCTATCTGCAGGGACGTGCACAGGACTTTAGAGGGGCAGGTGCTCAAAGGCTGAAAAGGGCACTACACTTGTGTGTATATATTAAGCGAGCGCGCGTAGCTCACGAGCGCGATTTGTAAGGGCCCTTTTCGGGCGGGGGGCCCCCTTTTTATGCTTTTTGGGGGGTTTTGGTGATCAAATATTGAATATTGAACTATAATAATCAGTGCAGGAGCTCACTTATCCTTGAAAGACACTTTTATCACTGACTTAAAAGGCCCATACATCTCCATAAATGTTCAGGGGGGAGGGAATAAGTGCTTACCCTACAGACCCCAAGAAGTGCTGTATATTCTGTATTGTTTAATATAAATGCATTTTTTATTCCAATCCCGATTTGTATTTGAGATTCCCAAATCCCATCGGACTTGACTTCTTTGTGTCCCTCAATGAGTGTAATACCAGCATTCAACAGCGGTTTCTATCATGATCATCATCACCACCCACGCTATGCATAAAATATATAGGTCTGCGGAGAGGCATGCTGAAGAGGCCGTGCAAACTGCAATGGAATATGGGGCATCTCTCTCTCTTTACCTAATATTTTGATTCTATCCTGACATTTTTCAGTTGGAAGGGCAGTCTATATGCGTAACAGTAAAACAAAAAAAAAAAAAAAAAATCAAAAAGGGCACTTTTTTGATGAGACTCAAAAAGGCAGGTGCTCAGGCACCCCTTGGCCTCTATGTGTGCACGTGCCTTGTGGATGCCTTCTAGCCATTACCTTCCTGTCTTGGTAACACTTGCCCTAGTGTCTCAATAGTTTGAGCATGGACCACACATATTTGAGCATTTCGAGGGGGAAACATAGAAAAGAGGCAGATAAAATGCTGATGTAAGGACTGCCACATCGCAAGGATGTTGCTAGCTAACAGGTTATGGTTAGTTGGTTATCGGTCCTATACTTACGGTAATGTTGCCAAAGACAGGGCGGTAATGGCTAGAAGGCATCAACCGACTGTGTTGCATTTTGAACTCCTCACATGACCCACATGACGTCACGGCAGATTCATGGAACTTGACCATTGCTTCTGTCAAGTTTGGTGGCTGGAAATACCCCCATTATCTTCTGAACGTTATCATTCATCACTTTCAGTTATTCAGTTTATTCACCAACTTCCTTACACTTTTGCCCTTTTGACCACGTCACCCAACTCCAAACCAGAGCTGCCACTCCTGACGTGTTTCAAGGAATCCATCCGGTCATGCCTTAATCTCTCCATCAGAACATTGGCCATGATCCATTCATTTTTGCGGTACAGTTGTTTAATACCTGCAATAAATCATTGTAGACAGCAATTTACAACAAACATGCCTGTTTTGTAATGCTGCTCTTCTGCTTTGGAACATTGGCCAGGAGCCATTAATTGTTGAGGTGTAGTTGTTTATCACATGCAATTACCCACAAACATTCCTGTTTTGTAATGCGGCTCTTCTGCTTTGGCATTTCAAAATTAACATAGGTATTAGTTTATCTATGAAGCCATTGTCAGAAAGCTACTACCTTATATCACAACGATGATGAGGGTTACCCCATCTGTCATAATATATATGTAAAAATAAATACAGGCAATAAAACATTTAATCTGAATATAAACTATAAATAATATTCAACGGTATACACAAAGGTGAAGATGAGGGTCTGTATTCCCTACTGGCCATAATATACATTATAGTCTGTGTAGGGTTTAGTGGTTAAGAATCAGACATTTCTAATAGTTCCCAAGTTCTACTGTCGTTAATTCTCCAGCTGCAGTAAGCAGTCCATGGCCTTGGTTGTAGAGCCTGATGGCCACTGACACAAAGGACTGGCCAAGGCGTTTAGAGGAGTGTCAGGGTGGTATGAGTCTGTGGCTGAACGTGCTCCTCATCTTGACTAGCTCCTCACAGAAAGGGTAGGAGGGGTTCTCCAGGTTAGCGACCAGCTTCTTTATCATCCTTCTTTCTGCCACCACCTTTAGTTTGACCAGCTCAACTCCCACTACAGAGCTAGCCTTCCTCACCAACTTGTTCACTTTGTGTCCCTTGAGTTGATGTTACCCTCCCAGCATACAACGGCAAAAAAGAGGATGCTGGCTACTATATTGGTAAAACTACTGCAGCAGTCTATTGCACACATTGAAGGACCTGAGTCTCCTCAGTTTAAGGTATGCTTAAGGTCCCCCGAGTACAGTCTGAATTTGTAAAGTCAGCCTTTTATTTTAATGCCCAAACTGCTTGGAATGATTTTCAACACACTTTAAAAACCCATACTCTAAACTATCTACAATTTAAAATCATGATCACAAACCTCCCTGCTCCAATATGTAAGCTTTATTTATATTTCATGTGTTTTGTCTTTTATTCTATATGTAACTGTTTTAACAGATTTCTTTCTTTCTTTTTTATCTGTGGTTTCACCTATTTATTTTTACTTGCCTGTAACTTGACATAATTGAAAATTATGGCAACTTCAATGATTTTTTTCGAGTGGAAATAAAGGTTTGAAATCAAATTAAAGTAAATAATGGCACTTAAATATCATAATGGTTATTGAATAAACTCTTTTAGATTATAAATCAAATTCCCCATTCTGACTATCTTGGGCAAAATAATATTTTCTCTTTTCAGTGTATCCGCACTAAGAATCTTGTTTCTCAGATGTCAGTTTGAAGCAAAAGTCAAAAGCCTTCTGTTAGAAACTTAAAAAACGTGATCTTCCTCATCTTCTTCTCAATGGAGGAGTTCCATAAAGCTGCCATGAGGTCAGGAGGGTCATGTGAGGAGTCCATGATGCAGTGCAGTCGACTGTAATGTGGATCAGGGACGTGCACAGGACTTTAGAGGGGCAGGTGCTCAAAGGCTGAAAAGGGCACTACACTTGTGTGTATATATTAAGCGAGCGCGCGTAGCGCACAAGCGCGATTTGTAAGGGCCCTTTTCGGGCGGGGGGCCCCCTTTTTATGCTTTTTGGGGGGTTTTGGTGATCAAATATTGAATATTGAACTATAATAATCAGTGCAGGAGCTCACTTATCCTTGAAAGACACTTTTATCACTGACTTAAAAGGCCCATACATCTCCATAAATGTTCAGGGGGGAGGGAATAAGTGCTTACCCTACAGACCCCAAGAAGTGCTGTATATTCTGTATTGTTTAATATAAATGCATTTTTTATTCCAATCCCGATTTGTATTTGAGATTCCCAAATCCCATCGGACTTGACTTCTTTGTGTCCCTCAATGAGTGTAATACCAGCATTCAACAGCGGTTTCTATCATGATCATCATCACCACCCACGCTATGCATAAAATATATAGGTCCGCGGAGAGGCATGCTGAGGAGGCCGTGCAAACTGCAATGGAATATGGGGCATGTCTCTCTCTTTACCTAATATTTTGATTCTATCCTGACATTTTTCAGTTGGAAGGGCAGTCTATATGCGTAACAGTAAAAAAAATAAAAAAAATTATTTTTTATTTTTTTTCAAAAAGGGCAATTTTTTGATGAGGCTCAAAAAGGCAGGTGCTCAGGCACCCCTTGGCCTCTATGTGTGCACGTGCCTGGCTATCTGAATGCATCTCCCCCTTCATTCTGTGTGACACAGGCAGTGGAGGTGAATACTAATGTGGCTCGGAATTCGTGATGGGGGTCTACCTGCTTATGATATTGAATCAAGCGTCTGTGCTGCGCGCCAGCTTTCCACGCGCACATTCACACAAATAGAGAGCAAGAAGAGCTTGTATGATAGAAAGATTGCACTTGCGTATATGCGCTTGTGTGTGTGTGTGTGTGCGTGCGTGTGTGTATAAATCAGTTCTGTGTGCATGCACGTACCCGCGCGTGCACGTGGCGTGGCGTGTTACCAGTTCCCATATTACGACTGCACCACTGGGTGTGTTAAATACGTTCTCAGAACTTGTGAATGAAATGTGTTACATTTCCATTCGTAGAGGCAATTAGGCACTGTCTGTAGTCTGTGCTTAAGCAAGGGAACATTTATGCGCACTTGCACGTGGCGCCATCAGCGTGCGTGCAATCAGAGTCGATATGAGGAACGCACCTCGATGTGACTCAGATCTGATTTGTGTGAACAGCACTGTTGCGCTGCTGCTGGCCAGTACGACTACTAGCTGTATCATGTCGTGTATGACATGTCATATATGTTATGATGAATTGAAAATGGGGGACCCTGATGCAAGACGAAAGTCTTTCTCTGGTCTGCATCCCCTTAACAATTGTGTGTATTGAGCTGTACTGTACTGTACCCATTCTGCAATCTGTTAATAAAGTTTTCAATCAATCAATCAATACCATGCTGTATTTATACTTGTATCACTGTATATATATATATATATATATATATATATATATATATATATATATATATATATATATATATATATATATATATATATATATATATATATATATATATATATATATCTGTACATATCCCTTACTTACTCCTATAGTTACACTGCTGGTCAGTATGACTTACTATAGTGTCTTTATACCTGTATCACTGTACATCTGATTAGCACTATTAGTAGTACTAATGTATGTATTTTAGACCCAGTTTAATCACCATCGGCTACATTGTATATTACTGTTGCACTTTACTGTTATGTGCACTCTGGTTGGATGCCACACTTATTTTCATATACTGTACTTGTGTTGTGCTGTTGTATAAGGACAATACATTTTAATCTAATCTCTATACAACGACAATAAACTTTTCATAAACTCTCCCAGTCCCAAGAGCAACGGAGATGATTCAAAATGTCTACTCTATAATCAAATCACATGGAATCTGATATTTTCTATTCTGATTTGGGCCACTTTCATATATAATATTTTAGTATGTGAACAAACAGATCTGAGCACTAAGGTTTAGTCAAAATACCGGCAGGGTCTGGTGGTCAACATAATCCCAGTTAACTTTTCCCTCAACGACTTCATAACTTTTAAAAGTATGAATTGGAAATAACTGAAATGAAAACGAATAGGCTAAAAGCATAAACACATTTGAGACACAGTGTGTGTCTTTTCGGTCTGCGCGTTAAAACCAGCGTCGTCTTATAGCATCCCCGTTTGTCTCCATGGCAACAGCACAGACTTGGACACTGAGTGACCACAATACATCCGGAAAGAAACAAAACAAACGTAATAATAACATCTCACAAATTAGCGGCCGTTTGCCTGGTAACGCCTGTAACTGTAACCTAGTTTGTTACCTTTTGCTTTTGTCACAGCACTGTAATAATAATAATCATCCTTTTCTTTTTGGTTGTCGTCGTGTTTGGACTCATCTCTGAACGGTTAGCAGCTCCCCGCCGCGCCTCGAGCCTCTCTCACGTGCCCTCGGCTCACCCCTGCTGACGCCCCCCCGACCCCCCCCCCCCCCCCCCCTGTCACACGAGCTGCCCCCGCGCGCCTCTACGTCACAGCCTGCACAACAACAGCCAACTATCCGCGTGGGGTGGCAGTTCTTGGAGTCCTGGAGGGGTTCAGTGAGAGCTCGTGACTGTGGTCTTTAAAGCCTACACAACGTCATGTGTGTGGGTTACTTTTAGCCTACACGACGTCATGTGTGAGGGTTTGATTGATTGAAAATTGTATTAACAGATTGCAGAATGGGTACAGCTTCGTCTTGTTTACATCAGGGTCCCCCATTTTCAATTCATCATTCCCTACATACATGACATACCGATATAGACAGTACTGCTACATCTATACATTTATGACTTACCAGATTTACAAATACAGTACTGTTTGTGATACAAAAAGGAGTCTAAAAAGAGAGTATATACACAGTAAATCTTGCAGTGTCAAATGGGAACGAATACACTCGGGAATACATTTACATTTACATTTAGTCATTTAGCTGACGCTTTTATCCAAAGCGACTTACAAGTGTGGTAACCTTGACTTCATAATTTCATAATTTCATAATCAAATTGTTAGAATAACCCTGAAAACAGAAAATATCTGTAGTGAGGCATTACATAGACTCTCAGAGCACATTTTGGAGAAAACCTGCAGGCCAAGCCCATAGAGTTGTTTACACAGTTGTACAAGAGCCATTCCAATCCCCCAAGAACCAAACACCTTCTAGACATGTGACAATAATAGATTACCATTTTAGGAATGCCAAAGCTGGTTCCTTTCATAGAATAATACAAAGTGTCAGTTTGGTAGATGGGATTTGGTGCTGGCTCTTGTGGACTGAATAGTATTAACCTAAGACGCACTGAATATACTGGGTTAATATTATATCAACACAAACACTATTAAGGCAGAAGACACCAGACCTCATCATGTTGAAAATCACCAGGCGACACCTCTCATGACGACATTGTTTACTCAGTCACACACCACAGAAAAACGGTGACTCAATATAGCACTAAAGACAGTTGTCTAACCAAGATTAGAGGTCACAGGAAATATAATTGCATTATATTAGTTTAGAATGAAAAACAAGGTTGGAATAATAAAACAAGAGTATAGTAACCTATTAGAAAGTAACTTACAAAGAAGAACCATATAGAAGGAATGTTAAAATGATTGATTCATTCAAAGGAGGCCACAGTCCAACCCCCCCTCTGGCCAAAAAGGAGGGGGCTACCCATGGCTGTTACAGACACATACGACCAGAAGACACCAAATGAGGACTGCCTGTGTTTAGATACTGGTGATTGGTGGAACTAGGTTAAGAAAAGTGAGGTCATGAAATCTATAAGTATAAAACAGTGGGTTTTGGTGAGAAAGGCCAGGCCAGCTCAGGACACCCGCCACACACCGTTACACAGGGGGTCTGAGTCTGCGTCCTCCATCACCCACCACCGACCATGGTTTCTACTTTGTCCCTATGTGAGTAAACTGTATATGGAATAATGTGATAAGATGCCTATCTTAGGCCCAGGTTTATCATGTGGTGACAGAGAGTACTATGGTCTTATTTCATTAACATAACATGACTAAAATGTATGTACAATACTGTCTTTTGATGTAAAAAGCCAACGAGGGCTATTATGATTTACCTGCATCAAATCCTTTTGTACAAATCATGTATTGTGTTTGAAGTGTCCTGTGTGTAACCAATGCATTATTCCAATCTCGGCCCACGCTGCAATTAAATGAATATTGGACCATAGCTACCGGTTGTCTGGCTGTATACAACTTATTCTCTACTGGCTAAATTTGGGAGCCCAGATGAGGACCATTGTTTCTATCACACTGTGATCTTTCCCTTCCTCTAGTTAACAACCTCACTACTGTGCTGTAATTAATGGATATTCATGTTGTGAATATACAACACAAGTTCTGTACGACAAGCCATCAGGAAGAGCACAACTCTATCAGCTGAGTAACAATGTTCATCAAAGTGTTGAGTGCTACAGTGTAGGTTAGTTTATTAGGACAAGTGCATGACAGTATGGTTAGTTAGGGTTAGATTTTTTTTTTTTTTTTTTTTTTTTAATTCAGATAATGGTTGAAGAAGTGAGTCTTTAGTCGACGGCGAAAGATTGGACGTGTTTCGGCTGTCCTAACTGGGGTGGGTAGTTCATTCCACCATTGTGGGGCAAGGACTGAGAATAGGCGACTTCTCTTTGATGACCCTCCCGGAGCTTGGATAGGAGTAGGTCTGAGGCGGCCAGAAGATGCAGAGCGTAGGGGTCTTGAGGGTGTGTAGTTAGAGACCATTGACCGGAGGTAGGCGGGAGCAGTTCCCTTTGCCGCACGGTATGCTAGGTCAAGGGCCTTGAAGCGGATTCGTGCAGCAATGGGGAGCCAGTGCAGGTCCCTAAGAAGTGGGGTGACATGGGCCGACTTCGGTAGGTTTGAGATCAGGCGGGCCGCTGCATTCTGAATGAGTTGAAGAGGCTTAGTGGCAGTGGCCGGGAGGCCAGCGAGCAGTGCGTTGCAGTAGTCGAGGCGGGAGATGACTGTTGATTGGACGAGGAGTTGGGTGGCTTCTTTTGTCAGGAAGGGGCGTATCCTTCTGACGTTGCTCAGGAGGAATCGGCAGGTTCTGGTTGTCGCTGCGATGTGAGCAGAGAAGTTCAATAGGAATAGTGTTAATTTGACACTGCAATATTTACTGTGTAGAGAGGAGGACTGGTAGAGAGGAGAGGAGGTAGAGAGGAGGACTGGTACTACACAGTAAATCTTGCGGTGTCAAATTAACACTATTCCCGAGTGTATTTGTTCCCATTTGACACTGCAAGATTTACTGTGTACATTTGACGAAGAAACTGTACATTGGAGGAGGTTGGATATAGGTGGGGTGGAGGGGGGGGGGGTTGGGTAGTGGGGTGGGGGGGGGGACTGTACATTGGAGGTGGTTGGAGGGACCCTAAGAACCATCCAGTCATTAGATCAGAAGATACTGGAGGAACCCTAAGAACCATCCAGTCATTAGATCAGAAGATACTGGAGGAACCCAACCATCCAGTCATTATATCAGAACATACTGGAGGAACCCTAAGAACCATCCAGTCATTAGATCAGAAGATACTGGAGGGACCCTAAGAACCATCCAGTCATTATATCAAGTCATTAGGTCGAATAGGTTCCAATATTCCATTATAACAGTAAATAGATATAAAGAGGGTGCTTACCAATAAGAGATTTAAAAAATAAATGAATACCAGTGTTTGTTGCGTCTTTCTGGAAGAGGAGGCCAACTCTGCATTTTTCCCCAAGTGGATTAATAAAGGAAGACTGGGCTTGATAAAGGAAGACTTGAACCCACCATAAAGGACACAATAGTGAGTATCATATCTAAAAGTAATAAACCTGATATGAGAGCTGAGTGACAAACTGAGTCCAGAGGTTTAGGCAGCAGGCCTATAAATGACCTAACCAGAGTTATGTAAAACTGATAAGAAGACTGATTGTACTGAAGAAACATATACTGTAAGTCCATTTTGAAATCATTTTGGACAGCCCATGTATTTGCAATTGTGAAGTTAATCTAAATCACTTGGGGCGTGAATGTGATATATCACAATAAACCACTCAACCTACAACCTTTAGGTAGGTTCCTCACATTCACCCATTCGCTCACACATTCACACACAGACGGTGGAATCTATATTACTCAGTAGATTTGTTATATCTATCTATCTATCTATCTATCTATCTATCTATCTATCTATCTATCTATCTATCTATATATATATAATCACCTGTTACACTGTATATTACTGTGTAACAGGTGCTAATCAGATGTATGTACAGATTGTAATATTAATATGTACAGTGATACAGGTATAAAGACACTATGGTAGTAAATCATACTGACCAGCAGTGTAACTATTAAGAGTAGGTAATGGATATGTACAGATATATATTAGTGTATATTAGACACTTACTGTTACATTTGTTTATTTATTTAATTCGTTTATTTGGACGGGACAATGCAAAATTAATTAAAAATTGCCGGATTTAGCACGAGGCTAATTTCCATCCGTTGTCCCCAAACATAAAAACAGGACTCATAGAAACAGTAAGAAATGAACAAATACATAAAAACAGGACACATAAAAACAGTAAAAAATGTACAAATACATAACAGCATGTCACATGTGTTCACATGACTGGTTGGACTTCAGCCATTTTTTTAGTTGCCCTCTAAAAGAAGCAAGGGTGGGGCTTTCCCTTATGGAAATGGGGAGACTGTTCCATGTTTGACTGCCTTTTATGGACAGGACGTTTTGGCCAAACGTGGTCAGTCTACGTTGGACCATGCAGTCACCTCTGGTGTCTGACCTGGTGCAGAGTCCAGTGTTTCTTTTTTTGTAGATTAATTCCTGTACAGGAGGGGGAGCTAGTCGATGTAGGAATTTGTAGATGAAACAAGAGCTTTTTAAGACTTTGACATTTTCAAAGCTCAAAAAGCTATATTGTTTCAAAATATTGCAATGGTGGTATGCCAATGATTTTCTGGCAAATACCTTGATGGCTCTATGATAAAGCTGTTCGATGTGTTTCATGACAGTGACACCAGCAAATGACCAGTTTGTGAAGCAGTATTCAATATGTGAGAATATCATGCAATGAAGATACGTTTTTGCAGCATCAACTGTTAAAAAAGGCAGGATTTGTCTAAAATTAACTAAATTAAAATTAATTGTGCGTTTAACTTTTTTGACATGTTTCTTAAAGGATAGGTTCGAGTCCAAGATGATGCCGAGGTACTTGAAATGGGAAACCAATTCCAGTTCCTCCCCCCCCCCAGGAACACATTAGATCTAGTGATTCTGACTGGTCGTTTGCTGAACATCATGCATACAGTTTTTTTTGTATTTAGCAGAAGGCATGAGTTTTGCAACCAGTGTTGGACCTTGTTCATTGCATTTGAGAGGTTACATGAGATCAGGTCAGTTTTTTTACCATGTACAAAAATGACTGCGTCGTCAGCATACTGTACATCTCTGTACATTGAAGTCAGGGCATATGTCCGGCAGGTCATTGATGTACAGTACAGGGAAAACAGCAATGGCCCATGGATCGATCCCTGCGGCACACCGACTGGATTGTCAAGATAAGGAGATTGCACTCTTGTTAGATGCCAACTTTTCTGTGTACTGTACTTGTGCAACAACATGACAAATAATGATGACAATACATTTGAATCTAATCTAATCTAATTTAATAACTGTGTGTAACACCAATTTCACCATTCTCCTGTGTCTTAAGGTAACTTGTTCCCAGGTCAAAAACCCCACAAGCAGAAGTCATGTCACATTTATTTGAAAAAAATCAAATCAATAATTGTAGACAGTGAGCAAATATTAGGATGTTGGCCTGGTGGGCTCAGTAACGAGCTGGGATAGGCTAAGATTACCACTAACCTCTTTAATGTATTTGAAGCACTGCTCAGTCAAGACGAAAGTCACCTGTGACAATCACCTCAGAGTCTCTATACAGTGGGAGTAACCCTGTTAGTTTATCTAAAGGGCTGCAGCATCAGCAGAAGGGGTCTATAAACACAAATTACATAAATAGAACTGGTCCCCGAATTCAACCTGCAAAACACTTTGGGATAGTGACAGCATTCACAACAGAAACAGCTAAACAAGATTTAACATAAATAACCACTCCACTACCAACCAACCAATCAATTCTAAACACAATAAACTTCCATATTATCATGGAAAGTAAGTACAGTCTACTTTTACTCAAGTGCTCCACAGAGAGGTAGGCCTACAGTATTTGTTGGCCACTTAACTTAAAGGTGGAGTAGGCAATTCTTTCGAAAATAATCCGGTCTCTGTGACTGTCCCAGGCCCTGAAATCAGACCAAATTCTCAGGGTGGCCAGAATCTTAAGAACCAATCAGTTGTATTTTGCCACCATCGCGCTCCTCATTGACAGTGCGCGTGAAACCGCCTGCGGATCAGAGGCTGGGAAATACTTATTATTATATATTTTTTTCAAATCCATCTTGAAGCTGTCTGTGCGCCTCTGTATTTGTTGCGTGTGCACACAGCGTAAGACGCCAGGCTCGAAAAGTGATGCAGAGCGTAGCTATCATTGGTATTTGTTTATCTTTAAAGCCCTTATTAGTAAACCTCCCCCTTACATCACACTGTTGGAATGGAATCTTGTAAACGTTTCTACACTTTCAAATGACTGGTTGGTTCTTAGTTCTTCCAGTTTGCTCTGAACTAGAAAAACTGCTTTTTCCTTTGATGCTTCCAACTCCTGGAATGTCCTCCAACTAACTCTGACGCTTCTTCCTTCTTTTGCTTCATTTTTGCACTTTTGTATGATCTCTGACCACTGTGTGTGTCCACTTGTAACTGTCTTAGCTGATTTTCTATTGTGCCTATGTATGAAATTGCTGATAAACTGTGTCTTGCTTTGTATGGTTGTCGTCGCTGTAAATGAGGGTAACATCAGTGTCTTATGAGTTGAAAGAAAGGTTTGAAATGAAATGAAATCAACAGCACCTCAATAAAATAATAAAGGAATCTTACCATATCTTACCTTGTTTTGTAAGCTTGTCGTCGCTGTAAATGAGGGTAACCTCTGTCTTACGAGTTGAAATAAAGGTTTGAAAGCTTGCTCTGTTTGTTTAATTAACTAATGGCCAATTAATTCCGCTGCATACTTAACCCTGGGACGTTCTAACCGGTTTCCCGTAGTCAGCCGGGCGTTTTTGGCGTAAACATTGACTTTTTGAAGTACATGTTCCTTCAGCGTTGTGTGTGTTCTTCACCTCTGGCAGCCTCTCTTTGTTTTGACTGCCGTGCTCAGGAAGAGAGCACTCCACCCTGTGAATCAGTGGTTAATGTGAATCTTCTGGATCCTGTATAAACCGTATACTATAGTATATATATTTATTCTTATAGTGTGTATATATATATATATATATATATATATATATATATGCAGGTATGTAAAGACAGATACTGTATATCTATGTGTACATATCCCTCACCTACTCTTACTAATTACGCTGCTGGCAAGTATGACTTAATACTAGTGTCGTTATACCTGTATCACTGTATAACGTATATCATGCCAGTTAGGGTGCATATTAATATTACAACTCTGTACATACATCTGATTAACATTGTATATTACTATTGCACTTTACGGTTAAATTTGCACTCTGGTTGCAAACTCATTTTCATTGTACTGTACGACTGTATGATGACAATACATTTTAATCTAATCTAATTTGCAAAAAGAAAAGAAAGTCCCCCTCCCCCTGACTGGTTAGCCTACTCTGTCTGGAGAACTCATTCTATTGAAAATATATGTATTATTACAGCTGGGGGTGTGAATCTTGCTTAGTGTTCATTGGAGTGCTTGCAGGCAGACAGAAATTTAAAAATAATTCCACCTGCAGGAGAAACTGAACTCCCCCCGTAACTCACGTATTCCCCCTATCAAAACACAGGACATTGTATACATCATGAGCAAACCACAAGATGGTGCCGTAGGAGAGGCTAACATTTATCCAACACAACAGGTTGTTTGTGGTCTCAAACCCAAGTTCTACTCCGTCTCCATCCTCCATCCAAGTTCTACTCTGTCTCCATCCTCCATCCAAGTTCTACTCTGTCTCCATCCAAGTTCTACTCTGTCTCCATCCTCCATCCAAGTTCTACTCTGTCTCCATCCTCCATCCAAGTTCTACTCTGTCTCCATCCTCCATCCAAGTTCTACTCTGTCTCCATCCTCCATCCAAGTTCTACTCTGTCTCCATCCTCCATCCAAGTTCTACTCTGTCTCCATCCAAGTTCTACTCTGTCTCCATCCAAGTTCTACTCTGTCTCCATCCAAGTTCTACTCTGTCTCCATCCAAGTTCTACTCTGTCTCCATCCAAGTTCTACTCTGTCTCCATCCTCTGCTCAACAGCCTCCTCTGAACTTCATCTATGGTCAGTAGTTAGTCTGGATCTGCCTCCTGAACATTATGCACTTCTGCCCTTTTTCCCGTTTATTTTCTAAAGGGCAGGAGTGGGGGAGTCTGGATCCAGGCTAGATTTAAGTGCCTTGAGGAAGGCCTTGGAACCAAAACGTTGCCACTTTATTTAGATACTAGTTTGTTATCGAGGTGTTCGGCAGCCTGTCTGAGCTCCTCAAACTCCAGTATATTTACCCCCATTCCTGATTTATTTCGCTACTTTCTTGATTAACTATTCAGATCATTTTGTTGCCTATATGTATGTCTTCTACTATTACCCTACCCATACGTGTGTACCCCTCCCCCATGCTGCTATGACGCCCGAATTTCCCCAAGGGGATCAATAAAGGAATATCTCATCTTATCTTCTAAATCAATGCAGAGGTGAAGCGGTGTGTGCTGGAGTCAACGGTTTCTCTACATGGACTTGATGTTGGGCTTCGATTCGCTGCACCACCAAGGAGAATACATACAGAAGTGTCACACAGACATCTTGATGGCTGAGATAATACCTGCCTTAGAACATCATAGCCTTTACTGCATGTTGACCACGTCCAGTATTTGTTCTTGAGAAGCAAACAACAGGTACAATTCGGTGAAACTTAAAAGGCAACATACTTTATTTAAAGAAAGCAATAAGGAAAAGACACAGAATATGAATAGTAAAAAAATAAGTAATTACATTAGGTATCTGATCCAATTAAATATTATCAAATGATTACTCTGCTAATTTAACACTGCCACCAAACATCCACATTAGAGCTCTTGGCCTTTAAGCTTTATAAGACGTCAGCTGGGACATGAGATTTCAACCCCTTGATCACAAGCACACCCCTGGGGTGTAGGGCTGCTTGCTTATGGTGAAAATATACCATTTTGATAGATAATTGAAATCACGATTATTAAACACGATGACTTTGTAATGTTTGAGAACCTGGTGTTCATTTGTGATGCAGCCACGGCCGTGTAACACATCTTGTACAGTATTTTATCTTGTTCCAAGTCCGACTGCTCGAAAAGTGTTTCCAGGCGAAAGGTTAATTAACCTTTCTTCTCGACCAAAGGCCGCCTTTCTGTCATCTTCCACAAGTTACCAAAGACGTTTCAAAATAACTGGAGAAACGTGCCGTGGCTCCTCCTCCCTCTCAACACGATGCTGAAACTACTGTTTGGGCTTGGGGGTAGGGGCGGAGCACACCGCTGTGAAGGAAGGGTGCGCTGCATTTACAACACAAGACAAAAATTAGAGCAAAACGGCATGTGGCACAATAATCGTTTTATCTCGACTATCTTGTTTTCGTGATCGTGGGAAGCCGAAATCGTAATTGAAACTCGGTTAATCGCCCAGCCCTACCGGGGTGTATAGTCAGTGTAGTCAGCTACTCCGACTGGGAGAGTAGGCGTGTTCCAGCACCAGCCAACCAACCCGGGGCAAGTCCAACCTCTTCACTCACAAGGAGACAGAGCCGTCAGTCATGAGATACTGTGTCCAGTGTGTCGTCTGGGAGTGAGTCCTCCGTCCTCCATGTTACAATCCTCTCTTCTCAGACTCCAGACCCATCTCTTTCAACAGGCGCTTCTCCCTCCTAAGTCTCATTCGCTCCTTGAAGTCCTCCAGCTCTTTCCTCTGTAAGAAACATTACTCTGTCAATTGACAATATTTTTTACATGGTCCCTGGTAGGGCTGACCCCTATTCGTCGACTAGTAGTCGAATAATCGATCGAAAGGAGCCGTAGTCGACTACCAACCTCTTAGTCGAATGCAAAAAAGAAATATATATATATATTTTTGTATCATTCTTTCCAAAAGCAAAGAGGTCTAGAAGCATGTGCTAATGGCGCGCATACCAGCGAGGCTAACTGCCTAAGAAAACGGGCACAGAGGCACTGAAAGAAGATTTCACCCATCTAATGAACACACTAGACAAATATCAAGATGTATCCATCAGTGGACCAATTGCATGCTTTCGCAGAAGACAAGAAGCCTTCAGTCGACTCCTTCAGACATTAAGAACCCCCCACAGCCCAAATGGAATAAAAAAAATTAAAAATTAAATATATATATAAAGAAATTACTATCTGCACATTTTGGCCAATCAAAGTCGACTATACAAATCCTTAGTCGGGGACAGGCCTAGTCCCTGGATATACAGAATAACCTATGGTTAGAATTCTTTGTTACAATTGCCAATGGTCACAGGAAGTCTGGCTTAGAGAAAATAATTGTGAGCCCCTCAGAGACCTCTGCTCTGCTCCACTAACTGCCTCGGCCCGGCTCCACAACCGCGAGCATGGACTGCTGCCAACAGCTGTAAATGGCTGTAGAACTCGAGAACTATTAGGAATGTCTGACCACCAAGTGTGTCTGACTCTTAACCACCACAAAACCTGCACGGACTACAACGTAACGTATGACGTATATATCATGCCAGTTAGGGTACCTTGTGTATACGCCACGGTTTATATATATTCAGATTTAAATTCTTTATTGCCTATATTTATTTATTTACACTGTTTATTTTTCTCATATCTTTATATTTATAAGGAATATCTAATCTTAAACCCTGAAAATGAAGTTGATGTAGATGGTGGCACTCAGGTCTGGCAGCACATTTATGTTAGTCAGAACGGTCCTGCGACCCAATATTGTTGTGACCCACTGGTTGAATAACACTGCTCTATAGAATTACTCATGCATTTGTATAATTATGTACGCTCAATGTACTTACTTGATTTTGTTCATCAGGTGGGAATATCTCCCTCTGGACCACGTAAAGGATCAGGACGGCGTCAAAATAAAGAGAGGACAGAGCTTTGTTAATTCTAATACACATATAGCTACAGGTCAACATCTGTATGATGCGAGTGTGTCTACGGTTCACATTAGCACAAGCAAGTAGCAACACAGGTAACAGTCAGTAGTAAGAGAGACTAAGAGTAGTGATTTCAGCTACTTGGAGAAGATTAGATTAGATTAAAATGTATTGTCATTATACAACACAAGTACAGTACAACGTAAATAAGTTTGGCATCCAACCAGAGTGCGAACATAAGTAAGTAAAGTGCAATAGTAATATGCAATGTACAGGTGATTATGCTGGGTATAAAATATAATAATTTGTATTATTGAGTAATAGTGCAGAATGTTGTATGTAAAGAGTTGTAGTATTAACATGTACAGTGATACTGTACATACAGTACTGTATTTGTAAATCTGGTATGTCATAAATGTATAGATGTAGCAGTACTGTCTATCTGTATGTCATGTATGTCATATATGTTATGATGATGAATTGAAATTGGGGGACCCTGATGTAAACAAGACGAAAGTCTTTCTCTGGTCTGCATCCCCTTAACAATTGTGTGTATTGAGCTGTACTGTATTGTACCCATTCTGCAATCTGGTAATACAATTTTCAATCAATCAATCATACAGGTATATAAAGACACTGTGGTAGTAATACTGACCAGCTGTAACTAGTAAGCGTAGGTAAGGGATATGTACAGATATATAACAAGGGTTATATGCAGGTATGTACAGACAGATGTGGATAAATATATCTATGCGGTTAGGTATATACAACATTATTGCACATGCTATCATACAGTTATTATTAGAAGAAATTAAGATCACCCCACTGACCTTTCTCTTCACAATATATTCTTCAAAGTATTCAGCTTGGTTTGAGATCCAAAACATGGTGACAGGAAAAGACAGATACAGCATCATCTGCTCAGAGGGAAACAACGTTATGGCAACATGGGGTCATGATCACAGCTAGCCAACAATGCTAACGGCTGGCTAGCTCGATCGCAACAACATGTAATCCTTCGTACGTTTGGCTGCCAGTAAAAACGTTGCGGTAATGCGTGTGAATTGGTGATCAGTCAACTATAACATGATTGAGATATCTGGTATATATTACTTACACGAAACACCTCTATTTTAACACCCATGTTCGACAAACACCAAAAGTCAACCTTCAGCGCTTCTTCCGGCTTCCGGGCCAGGCGGAAACGTCGTTATTACGCATTACGCAAGGTCCACCAATCAGCGATAAGCTACTACCTGGAGTCGTAATCGTCTTGGGGAGTCGTGAGGAGGAGGAGCTCACGGATGAGATAAAACTGGGAACGAGGTTTTCAGGAGAGGGCGCTTTTGATGGCGCCTGCCTACTGCCTAATATATTTGTATTGTTTTTTTTAAAGATTTTTCACGTACAGTTACTTACATTACAAAAACACACATTGGGACAAGGGGGGGGGGGGGGTCCATAATGGGACAAGGGGGGGGGGGGGGGGGGGTCCATAATAATATGCATTATTATTAAATCAGAAAAGGATAGTCAGTTGCAGTCATGCAGTTTCTCGAAACTGGCCCCTATAAATGCCCTAACCCAACCCAACCCAACCCCCTAAATGGGGGACCCTGATGTAAACAAGACGAAAGTCTGGTCTGCATCCCCTTAACAATTTATTGTGCCCATTCTGCAATCTGTTAATAAAATTTGCAATCAATTCAATCAATCAAAACACATTTATAGGAGATATAAGGAACAGTAAGTACTAGGCTCATGTTGGCCTATAGACTATTACTTGTAATTAAAAAATACAACTGTCTGATTAACTCTTAACAATATGTTACCCTCATATGATGAACTGTTGTAGATTTAATTGAACTAGACCATAATACAAAACTACAATATAAAACGGCCTGCTGGATTCCTCCATGTTAAATAATGATATGTGTAACAGCAACTATGCGTGCACCTCATGGTACCAAAGCACCTCAAAGGCGCTTAAAACAAAATTACAAACATCACAAAACAAACTGGTCAGACTACTACTTGACCTGAACCCCAGAACCCACCTCACCCCTGCCCACTTTGACAACCTAGGATGGCTTAGAGTAGACGACAGAGTACAGCAACTTGCAATGGGCCTGGTCTACAAGATACACTATACGACCGGGGTGCCCATGTACATGTCAAAATACTTCCCAAAGGTCAGTGAATACCGCAACCACTACACCAGAGGAAGCTCAACAAATCATGTTAAACCCAGATTCGGCTCAAACAAGGGACTAAACACGTTTCGCAATTATGCCACAACAATGTGGAATGCCCTACCCAAAGCTGTAAAGGAATGTGAATCCCTGCCCACATTCAAAACCGCTCTTAAAGAGCACCTACGGGAGGCTGCAATTCTAAACTGGCCACCGTAAATGCCCAAAACCCCCACCACCTCCTAATAGACAGTCTCCTCCCCACCGCATGTATATATTCCCTCCCCGCCGTATGTATATTTCCCTCCCACCCACCCACCCCCTCCTAATGTACAGTCCCCTCCCCATCATATGTATATACTCTGTCAGGATCTAGGAGTAACAGTACTGTATATTTGAATACCGTTTATGTCACAAATGTATCAGTACTAAATACCTAAATGTCCCTATGCCATAAATGTCATGTATGTTGTGTATGTCATAAATGTCTATATGAATTGAAAATGGGGGACCCTGATGGAAACAAGACAAACGTCTTTCTCAGGTCTGCATCCCCTTAACAATTGTATGTATTGAGCCGTACTGTATTGTACCCATTCTGCAATCTGTTAAATAAAGTTTTCATTCATTCATTCATTCATTCATTCAACACGATAAAGAAGCTATTTAACTAAATGTGTATTTGTATGACGTATATGGATGGGAGGATGTTTGATGTGTTTCATCCTTTACTGCAGTAACAATAAAAAAGTGTTAATTAAAAGTATTCATAGGATTTGAGAAGCTGTTTTTTTTTCTTGCTTACTTGCTTGATTAATTGTGTTTTGTTTATTTGTTTTATAATAGCAAGCACATTTGTTCATTTGATTAGAGTAAATATTGACTATAACAGGAATTCATTACTGACTATAATTATTGTATTTTTGACTGTCCTTGCATTCGATTTTTGGCATGAAGTAGGCGTTTTTTATTTATTATAAAGCTTATAAATATTCACAAAAACGTGTATTGTATTGGCACAATTACACACTAAGTACTAAAGTGTATTGTCAATCTTTTATCAATCAATATAATTTATTACATTTATTATAGATTTTAAATGATATATATATATATTTGTCTGAATATACCTGCATATAATTCTTCAATATACCTACTTATACACCTACATATGTACAATAATGCAGTATATACCGTATAAATTCTTACCTAATCTAATCTAATAAAAAGACGAAAGCCTTTTTCTGGTCTACATCTTCGTAGCAGTTGTTTGTATTGAGCCGTACTGTATTGTACCCATTCTGCAATCTGTTAATAAAGTTTTCAATCAATCAATCAATCAATCAATCAATCAATCAATCAATCAATAAATAACCTAAATACATTCTCAAAGTTGTAGCCTAGCAGTGATTTGTTCCAGGTTTGACCGCCGGAGGGCGCTGCTAACCGCACTGAGTTCTGTAGTGAAACCCACAGAGTTACCGTACTATACATTGAAACCCACAGGCCACTGGATATCTCCGGTCACTTCAGTGGGACATTGATATGTAGGAATGGACTGGGTTCCCTGGCTGGTAGTGGCTGGTAGCCAGAGAGGTATTATTTACCACCGTCTGTGAATGTGATGGTGGTGACACAGACAAACAGCATTGCATTCATTTAACATAGTGCTCCCAAAACACGTGTTTGTCTAAAATTAAGATATTCCTTTATTGATCGCATTGGGGGAAATTACAGGCGTCATAGCAGCAGCCAGCAGGGTAATAGAAATACATAAATATAGGCAATACAATTTCATCTGAAATACAAAAATACGAGAAAAATAAACAGTGTAAACAAAGGTGCAGATGAGGGTCTGTATGCATTCATTTACTTGTTTGTCTAAAATAACTTAATTTTAATGCAATATTTTGTTATTTTGTATTGAAACAAAGAGACGGCTCCATGCAACATTTTAAGATAATATAAGATATTCCTTTATTGATCGCCTTGGGGAAATTCAGGTGTCATAGGCATAGCATGGGGAGGGGGAAGGGGAGGTAGTGGTATGGGCAGGGTAATAATAGAAATACATAAATATGGGCAATACAATTATAATAAAAATAAACAGTGTAAACACAATATAATTAACTCTGAATATAAAAATATGAAAAAGGAAACCGTGTAATCAAAGGTACAGATGAGGGTCAGTTATATTATACGTTACAATAAATATGGGCAATAAAATTATATACTATGAGTAAAGTAAAGTACACATTATACACAGGTGATACGAAATTGGGGAAGGGAGAAAAATAGAAAAATGGGGAGAAAAAGTAGATCAAAACATTATACACAGGTGCAGTATACACAACACAAGGTACCATAACTGGCCCCAACCCCACCCCACCCACCCAACCTCCTACAATGTACAGTTTCTACGTCAAATGTATATACACTCTTTTTCTGGACACTTTTGTATCACAAACAGTACTGTATTTGCAAATCTGATATGTCATAAATGTATAGATGTAGCAGATGTCTATCTGTATGTCATGTATGTCATATATGTTATGATGAATTGAAAATGGGGGACCCTGATGTAAACAAGATGAAAGTCTTTCTCTGGTCTGCATCCCCTTAACAATTGTATGTATTGAGCTGTACTGCACTGTACCCATTCTGCAATCTGTTAATAAACTTTTCAATCAATCAATCAATCAATCAATCAATCAATCAAACCGTTTCATCCGCACCCAGACTGTGGAACGCTCTCCCCAACCACCTGAGAGCACCACAAACTGTTGACACCTTTAAACGTGGATTCAAGACGTACCTTTTTAGAAAGGCCTTTTATTAGTTTTTACATCTTATCATATGTTGTTCTGCTATGTTTTTTTTTTTTTTTTTTTATATATCTATTTTTTTTATTCTTTTTTAGTAAGGTAGGGTGCGTTACAAATGAAATTTAGTATTATTATTATTATCCATGCCGAGTTATAGTTATTACATGTCTGCAGGAACTATTGCGTATTGCCCCACTCTCTAGTCGCCTCTCTAAAAGTTGTCTCGTGCCACAGGGCCGCTTTACGTCCTCTACGTTACCTCTGCGCGTGGTGACGTCACGTCGCCGGAAAAAAAAACGAGAGAGGTGTTCAGGATCCTTGGAAAGACCCGCCGCTTCTCCTGACAACAACCTAACAAACCAAGGTAAATAATTCCCCTAACATTTTCCTCCCAACCCGTGTCGAACCGAACACGTACACGACCACCACCACTACCGGGGGGAAACGAAACCGAGTCCGGCGAGGGGGTTAGAGAGACAAACGACACACACAACTACTACAGCTAGCTAAGTTAGCTAGCAGGCCGCCGTCTCTCCCGGTGGCAGCAGGCCGGGCTGCGACGCTCGAGAGGCGGCCTGGCCTTTATGCTAACAAGCTAACTAGCTAGCTGTAGTTGTGTGCTGCCGTTTGTCGTCTAAACACCCTACACCCCCCCAAAGAAGAGACACCAGAATGTCGTCGTCCCCCCTACTGTTGCGTGTTGCAACTAATAACACCATTAAATGTCAATATGTCAACAGAATAGAGGCGACGGTTGAGTGTCTTTCAGCCACAGATTCTCCTCGTCGACCAGTGTGTTGTCACAGGGATGATGATGGCGCACACTCTCTCTACTCTCTCTCTGTGTGTTTAGCTGAGAATTATTACATGATCGTTGTTGTTGGGAGAGGAGAGATTGATTGAGACGAATGCACTGTATATATACGCCATGTGTTGTTGGTTTCGTTTCACCATTGTGGGGAGTCGTTTACTTTACACACTATCTTCTTCTTCTTGACACAAGTAGAGTGTTCCTCCTCCTCCTCGCAGCACGGAGGTTGGTGGCTGTGACGTTCATTATATGAAACCCTCTCCCAAAGGAATAATCAGACCCGAGATCGTCCTTTCGATCCCTTCCTAGCAGCGGGTAATTCTGGTTATTCAACGATCAGATGGGTCCATGTATATTTGTGTGCTACTGCCTCTACCATCTCCATGTAACGAGAGGCCTTTTCTTTAACGTGATCTAGTTTGCTGGCACTGCAGTTTTTTTTTAGTCTGTTCCACTTCCACACCGCGACTCGGCCCCTGTTTTCTTATGGTTTTGTCAGCTGTTTTTTTTATTTTTATTTATTTGAAACGGGTGACAACCTACCGTGGTTAGCTTGAGAGACATGGGGCCCAGTGTGATTGTTGCAACATCCAGACACAATAGTATCAGATAAGATTCATCGCTGGGCTGCTGAGTCCCGTTACTCTACTGCTAATGTCCTCTCCAGTCTCCTCCCCTCCCTCCCTCCCTCCTCCACTACGTCTCCAACCAGGAAGTGAGTAGGAGGAGACATTGGGGGGGGGGGGGGGGGGTAGCATCATCAGATGAGACATGACATAGTGCCAACAGATGCCATCAGAATGGAAACAAATATTTCCCCCATAATATTCATCATTCTAAAAGTCATACATTTCTCCTAATTCGTGATTCAGTGTTGTCTTATTTATAACGTGTGAAGCGTGGCATTTTTTTATTGGCAATTCACTTCCTGGAGAGAGGATCCACGTGGGTAATGCATGTCTAGATTCCATCCCCCCAGAGGGAAGTTGGCTGTGATCTGGAAGGCGGTTGGCCAAGCTGCATCCCGCCAGCCAATTTCACCCTAATGGTTGTTTAGAAACCTATCCTTTACCCTAACCTTACCCACTATTTACAGATTGACATGGATTTAAATCGGGGCGATCGTGGGACTTCAGGGGTTGTTTTAAGCAGCGTCCCTCGATTCTACTAGTAGGATGAGAGGTAACTTAGTAGGGGTGGGCGATTAATCGAGTTTCGATTTCGATTTAGTCTCTCCACGATAATGAAAACAAGATAATCGAGATAAAACCACTATTGTGCCGCATGCCTTGTTGCTCTTCCCGTGTCTTTTTGCCCCCCCCCCCGTGTTGAGAGGGAGGAGGGAGCCACGGCACGTTTCTCCAGTTATTTTGATACGTCTTTTGGTAACTTCACTTGTAGAAGATGACAGAAAGGCGGCATTTGGTCGTGAAGAAAGGTAACTGTCATCGTGATATGATGTTCTCAAATCAATGAGGATCAATCATGCTTTAACCCTTTCACTGCCACACTACCAAACGATTAACTCTTTCACTGCGACAATACACAGAAGGTTAACCCTTTCACTGCCACACTACAGAATGTTAACTAGGGCTGGGCGATATGGCCTAAATATGATATCACGATATTTTCTGACCTTTCGGCGATACACGATACGCATCACAATGTTTTAATTTTTTTCCCCAAACAATTCATTATGAGGCTTACCAAGACAGTATTTGAGTTTGCAAGCTAACATTAAAGACAAAATAAAATACCCATGCATTTAGCATTTTTATATTATATATTAGATTTAGATTATTGGATTATTAGATTATATATTGCATATATTTAGCAATGAGATATTATATGATTTAGATATGAAATATGATGAATTGAAAATGGGGGACCCTGATGTAAACAAGACGAAAGTCTTTCTCTCGTCTGCATCCTCCAGTCCACTGTTGTTGTATTGAGCTGTACTGTATTGTACCCATGCTGCAATCTGTTAATAACGTTTTCATTCATTCAGACGGCAAACAGAATCATTTTGATTGACAGTCGAGTCTGCCAATTACGTCACACCGCTTGCACCCGCCCTGCTGTTCTTAGCACCAATCGGCAAGCGCATATTCATTTTTTACTTCCGCCATTGGAGAGCTCAATGACAACAACAATGGTAGCAGTAGCTCCCCGCGGCCGACGTTTAGCTTTTAGCTACGCAGGATGACTAAACGACTGGAGGCATAATGATTTTACTGCAACGGATGTTATAATAAAAGCCTTTCGATACATCTGTCTGATTGAAAACTTTATTAACAGACCGCAGAATGGGCACAACTGAGTCAGCACGGGCTGAGATATGAACGACTAATGCTTGCTATATCTAGGTCGACCTCGGACATTGCTATGTAAATACGCTGATGTTATTGAACATGTAACTATATAACGTTAATGCCACAAAACGAATGCCTTTGTTACATAAGTAGTAACTTTGATGCAGTAGTGTGTGTGTGGTGCGGCGCTGTTCAAAAGTTTCAACGTGTGGACCAGATTGACGCGACACAATCCTCTTGGGCAAAACATCACGATATCCACGATACGTTTAAAAAGTGTATCGTTAATGAACTGTACCCGATATTTATATAATATCGTCATATCGCCCAGCCCTAATGTTAACCCTTTACTATCACACTACCGACGGACCGGTAATAGGGGTACTTAATAGTCGTGATTTCAATATCAATCAAAATAATAGTGATTATTATTTTTTGCCATCATGGAGCAGCCCTACAACAACATAGTGGCTGCGGAATGAACATCGGTTGATGCCGGCAGCTCGACGCGACGCCGGTACATACTGTAACTGCCACGGTACATACTGTAACTGCCACGGTACATACTGTAACTGCCACGGTACATACTGTAACTGCCACGGTACATACTGTAACTGCCACGGTACATACTGTAACTGCCACGGTACATACTGTAACTGCCACGGTACATACTGTAACTGCCACGGTACATACTGTAACTGCCAGTTGACACTCTTGTCGTTCACTTCCCACATGCCTCACAATCCTTCGCCCGAGCGACACATGTATGGGACCTAGGTGGGATGTGTGTCACGGTAGTGGTTGTGGAGACATCACGGGTAGGGTCAGGGCCACGTTATGAAAGATGAATAATCAAATTGCCATAATCATCATCATGTTGCCATTCATCATGTTGAACATCTCTGATAATTAATGGTAAGTGATTTCAAAGCGGAACCTATTTTCCAATAACATTCCCTCAAATATTGAAGGTCTTATTTTGAGCGCATTTCGAGTTAATATGCAGTTAGTTACTATCATTTCCATTTAGAACACAGTATTGTGTGAGGATATACTCAATTCATTACAATATGATCCGGATATGACAAGATAAACGATCATATTATTGCCTGACACTTGTCACAAGCGGACAGTTGAAGAACCTTCGTTCATTCTTGTCACAGAGGCTGACCCGTAATTATTATTTTTTTAATCAAGGAGAGGAAAGCAACCATGCGGTTTACAGCATTTGGAAATTATTGTAAACTATTGTGAATATAAGATGAGAGAGGAGAGAGAACTTATCTGACTGAGGCCGCTATAGCCATCACATCGCAACAGGACGCAGGGATCTAGACCAGGGGTTCTCAAACTTTTTTATACCACAACCCCATTTTATTTTTGAATCTTTTTGGCGACCCCACACTTAATGTATCGCTTAATTTCAACATGGAATTAAGGAATATCAAAATAAAAGCACACGTTGTTGAACTTGATCATGCATATTTATTAAAAACAATTATTACAGCACTATGTTATCAATACACATTTATAAAACGAGGCATATTTAGCCAAAATATGTTGCCAGAACATTAAAAAAATATATTCTACTTGCCAATGCACGACCCCACTGTCACCTACCCACGACCTCACTTTGGGTTGTGACCTGTAGTTTGAGAACCGCTGCTCAGTGCTAGTCTAGACTATGGGGGTGGAAGTTTCAAGTTTCTTTAATGATTTGATTAATGATTAATGATTAATGATTTGACTTCGCATTATATGGTTAGTTGAAACAAAGGTGCAGTCATGTAGCCTAATCTATTTTATACAAGCCAGAAGCCAACAGCAGCAACAGTGAAACTGAGATAAATTACTTTAAAGTTCTTTGACTATTTGATTTAGTAGTTACTGCAATTCTTTATACCATTTTCTCTAAAAACAGAGCAAGATTGAACTCTGAAACTTTGTCACAAGATAAACCAGATATTGAGAAGTAAAATTTCACTTATAACTCAAATTTGAAAAATGTTGTAGTTACTGCGGTTAGCTTCTGCAGGGCAGTATTGTGTAAGAGCCCGAAATAAAAAATAACTGAACTGAACTGAACTAAGAGTATATTTTGACATATTGCCCCGGTATTGCTATATATCCCATAATAACGTTCCGCCCCTCCCTGACCGGAGAAGGCCACTGATAACTTTGCGTAGACTTATAAACAACATTATCCTCGGACCTCCGTTGAGGAAGCAGAGCGTGCAAGCCAGAGCTGAAACAACTCATTGAAGACTATTGCCTACTCAACTCACTCAAGTGCCAACATTAAGTGGTCCACACAGCTCATAACAAGGGAGAGGAGAAAAGGGAGAATGATGAGGCGTAGCGTCTGACGCTTCATACCCAGAGAACGCAGAGGGGATTTGACTTAAATAACCACCACGGTGTGTCGGTGTCTTCTCTCTCAATGAAATCATATTATTAAAGTATAGGAAAAAGTGTTACCAAGGCAACAGGGATTCAGTGAGCGCTACAGGGTAATTATATTGAAGTTTAGCTCCATGTGTGTGAGTTTTGTTTAGAGAAGTACTAGCTCGCGTGGTGTTCCATGACTCTGGCGTGTCAGGCTAGATGACGCAGAGACTTGGATGAAGGGTGTGGATGGTGGGGAGAGAACAGCCTGACTTGAGTTTTTACTCCTGTGTTGTCCCCTTCCTCCCCTCTTGGCTCTTGGGACAATCCTGTGATTCTGGCTTTTTACCTCGTTCACCATGTCCCGATTAAAACGAATCAAATAACTTGTATCCCGTTTGGGGGGTAGAGCGGTCGTCTGGTAATCGGAAGGTTCCCGGTTAGATTAGCTCCCGGGCAGCGTGTCGAAGTGTCCTTGAGCGAGACACTTAACCCCTAACTGCTCCCAATGACCAGGTTGGCACCTTGCATGGTTGCCTCCACCATCGTTGTGAGTGAATGGGTGAAGGTAGAGGCAGAAATTGTAAAGCGCATTGCTTGTGTAACAAACGCAAACCATCATGGCCCCCAAACCTGTGAGACTTGTGTTCAAATGTCATCTTATAGGAAACGGCTCAGTGTTTCCCACAGGATTTTCAGAGACTATGGGGGGTGAACCTCCGACCCTCTAGGGGGGTCCGGGGGCATGCTCCCCCTGCACTTTTTTTGGGGTACATTTTAAAGTTAAATGCATCAATCTGGTGCACTTTGAGAGCAAAATAAAGAGGCTAGATTTATGATTAACTTTGTGCTCAAAACACTAGTGCTTCCCAATCCTCTCCTCGAAGCACCCCAGCCGTTCAATGTATTTGTTAAATTCCACCACCAGCACACCTGATTCAACTTAACTAGCCCTTTATTAGTTGAATCAAGGTGTGCTGGTGGTGGTGGAATTTAACAAATAAATACATGGAATGGCTGGGGTGTCTCGAGGAGAGGACATTTGAGCCATCAACGAAATTAAGCAAAAGTAGTTAGTTACCTGTGTTGAACTGGTTTATTTTTTAGAAAAAAAAAATATATGGTGGACTGGATTACTATTACAACTACTACCACTGCCAATACTACTGATACATCCCTATTGGCAAACTTTATATTTTAAAAAAGAGTAAAAATTTACATTTATTTTTGGTTCATTATACAACTGTTTTTGGTTGTTTATGAACCAAAAATAAATATAAATTTTTACGGGTCGTGGGTAGGGGCCGCCACAGTCTAGGTAATTAATGGGAAACCCTGCGGCTATATAGATAGACAGTCCGTCGTAGGAAACTCTAACCCAACATTTGAAGCAGCACAAACAAGCGACCTGAAATACTGAGCCCCTTTTGGACGGCTTTTCAGCGCTTAGATGGTTCTCGTTCACTGCAATAATACTGTATTATTTATCTATGTAGATTTTTCTGAAAACCTTTCACTTGTAAATGGAGATGTACGTGAGTAATGGATTATTCGAGTACTCGTCGTTTCAACTGAACTTGAGGAGTTTGAGGGTTGCTCGATAATTATTTTTTTAAATAATTGGTTACCACCAAATACGTCCACCAAAAGTGCTTGTTTGTGCCACTCGATGGGTGAGTTATTGCAGAAAGCTGGAAGCTGTGGAGCAGGGATAGTAAACTTAGCGTTACCATGAAAAGTCTTTGCGTTATCTCTAAAAGATAATAATGTTTATGCATTTCCAAATTGTACCACCAACATGTTGCCTAGTGTTCATAGACTATTGATACAGACATGCCGTTCCATGAGCACCTGAGCAGAGACTCCAGAGAGACCTACTGCAGACAGAGTGGAGGTAATGTAATTATTAATTCAACTGGTAACTGACAGTGTTTTGACAATACGCATTAAGCATCGGGTATATTGCTGTGCATTGTTATCTCCATGGAGCGAGACATAATCAAATCGGTAGCACGCGTCGTCGTGTGTGTGACTCACCCATGCACTTTTAAGATGCATTCTAAAAATAGATTCCCCTAAATGATTACTGGAGCACTAAAGTAATTCATGCAAGTACTGATCTGGGAAAACATTCCTTGTGCCCATCCCTACTTGTGATGTCAGCGCCAAGGACATAAAAGAAAGAAAGGGCATGCACACAGGGTTCCTGTTAGCTGGTATATTTACCCACCAATGGCTGGTTAGCTGGTATATTTACCCATCAATGGCTGGTTAGCTGGTATATTATTATTTTATTTACCCACCAATGGCTGGTTAGCTACTATATTTACCTGCCAATGACTGGTTAGCTGCTATATTTACCCACCAATGGCTGGTTAGCTGCTATATTTACGCACCAATGGCTGGTTAGCTGCTATATTTACCCACCAATGGCTGGTTAGCTGCTATATTTACCCACCAATGGCTGGTTAGCTGCTATATTTACCCACCAATGGCTGGTTAGCTGCTATATTTACCCACCAATAGCTGGTTAGCTGCTATATTTAGTTACCCGCCAATGGTCATCTAGAATGTCTTGAACCATTTTTTTTAATTACATTTACCAACTTTGGCAAGTGCATAATGTTATGTTGATAATGGTTCTGTTCAGGCATCATCCACCAAGTACATTACTTGCCCACCGCCTCCACCGGTGTATGCTTTTTATTTTTTAATAAATATAAAACCCATTTAGTAAATTTTCCTGTGTAGAAAAAATAAATTGTAAAATACTAAGCGTATTATTATCAATAGTCAGCACAGCAGCAATGTTTAGGTTTCACTTTCACTTACAAAGTAGTTTTAACTTCACACGGAGGAGAGAGAGAAGCTCTAGAGACGACGCGTTACACCACGAGGGCTGAGGAGTTGGAAATATTTTGTATTTTAAACCAGCAGCAGCGAAAGGGAACCAGTCCAGACCAGCGAAAGTATGTTTATGAAGTATGCAGTTAATAATATGCTAAATTGATCCCAACAATGAACAGATAGAAAAGTGACCTGTCCTGCGACGTGAGAGAGCAAGTGCATTTTCTTTGGCAGTGAGAGTGTGACATCACCTTCTGGGGACACACATTCGCAAGTTCAACAACAATCACACAAAGTCCTCCACGGCGCCAGACAGTATGTTTGGCTGGTCGGGGGTCTCGTCTACTCTGCTTCTAGTTTGCTATCGCTCTGTTTGTCTGTGTCTGCTATCGGGATGTTAGTTGCGGCTGTACTTGCTTGTATGATCGCCAAGCTCTTCTCAACATTTGTTTTTCTGATGAGATGCAAATGCTATCTAGACACGATTTGGGAAATTGGATTGCAAGTCTCCCTCCCCTGTCTGGATATTCCTGCTTACCTGTGCTGCTCACCCTGCGCCCCTCCCCGCAAAAGCCGTCGGAAAAGCGGGGTGGTATATTAGTGAAAACCAAGGCCAACCTGTCGTCGACTCGTCGTCCTGTGTGGCCCGTCCTCGCCTTCTTTGCGGGTGATATTGTTATTCTTCTACCGCCCGGCGTTCACTCACTGCAGCTTATCGGTGCGTGGATACTGATTGTAAGTCAAAATCACATTTATTTGTAGAGCCCGAGATCACATGGAATTGCCCCCATGGGCTGTACAAGTGAAGAAGACACATCACAATAGATCAAGAACAAAAACCACCATGAAATCCAAATATGCAACACTCCCAGATTTTCCCCAATGAGGATAAGGAACGACTCTCTAAAAACCTAGCAAAAAATAAAAAAAAAAGCACAACAGGCGGTGAGATAAACCTCAGATGGGCTGTTCAAAGGGGATCCCCCCAACAGGATGTCGGTGATAATATAGTGTCGCTATGGATGATAGATGGATGGAGAATAGAACAGGCGAATAATTGGTGTACACATGTAATGAAACATGTAATACATGGTAGCAAATAAATAATATCTAAGGTACATACTATATATTTTAATTTAAATAAATAGATCTAAGAACAACAACACAAAAAAAAGCATAGGAAAACGAGCGCTGGTATGAAAATAACTTGATAAAGGCTAAAAGTCAAGGCGTGGAGCTCAAAGTCTCAGAGTCACATTCCCCGGGGGGCAGGACGACCGCTCGGAGCCAGCTGAAGGCATGGTTGGATGCCGGTCAACTGAGGGCGACGTAGAGTAGATCCATCGCACTGTGGTAGTCAGAACCGGTTTGAGGAAGACGTCCCCTTGTACAAAATCCCCCCAAGGCCCCCACTACTACTACTAACGTTAACATTGAAGAGGAACGTATGGGAAACGTTGAGGCAGAACCAGCGGAAAAATGGAAAACAAAGCCATCTTCCGGCGTGGCAACAAGTATGAAGTACACCGGACGAGCTACGCTATGCTGGCTAGTGGCTAATCATGTTAACATTGTGTAACGTTAGGAGTATTATTAACGTGAGATTGTCCAAAGGAGTCGTCTGCCAACAAAGTTACATCAGAGAACGAATCTATTCACAAAATCCATCACCATTCAACACTATTGAAGACTCCTCCTGTGACCGATGGGTACTTACAGTATGATTTACTAACCATGTTTCCATGCATTAATTTACGACCACACGTGTATTACACGATATGGCCATTACACCCTTACGTTAGAATCTTTATCGGCCCACGTTGGCTGGCCAAAGAAATGGCTAGCACAAACCCTGGGCGTGAATCGAACGTCCTGAATACAAAAAGAAAAATGTAACCAAAATCTTGTGCTCGTGCCACACTGGCTGAGAACGTAGTGGAAATGTTAGTCTGGAGCCCTGGAATGGAAACAAGGAACACCTGAAACTGTCCTTGGCACGTCTAGGAGGGATCAGCCATGTGGCCCGGTGCCAGCGGCTCATCACGTAGGCCAGAGGGTGCGGGACTGTTGCTCCCAAATTCTCCACGCCACATACTGTATTGTATGAATTCTCCACGCTATATTATATGAATTCTCCATGTTACATACTGTATTGTATGAATTCTCCACGCTATATTATATGAATTCTCCACGCCACAACATACTGTATTGTATGAATTCTCCACGCTATATTATATGAATTCTCCACGCCACATACTGTATTGTATGAATTCTCCACGCTACATGCTATATTATATGAATTCTCCATGTTACACAGTACTGTATTTGATGAATTCTCCATGATACATACTGTATTTGATGAATTCTCCACGCTACATACTATATTGTATGCAAGTTTCAGTATGTCAGCTGTTGGTATGTGAATACTGTACGTGACTTGTGAGATTTGTGGCAACATGTCGGCATATGTTGCGACGGTACACATGGTAATTTAATTATGGAGTGGATGGTTGCGACAGTACATGATCATTTAAGTATGGAGCGGATGGTTGCTAAGTCGTTTCAATCCCACATTTCTTGCGCCAGGTCATTTCCTGTCATTATTTCCAGTTCCCGCTCAGCAAAAATCTTCAAAACAAACGTAAGAAAAAAGAAGAAAAAACATACTGAGCACTGAAGCATTGTTTGTGTTTTTTTTCTTCTTCTTTTTTTGTAGTAAAACTGACCATATATACTCCTGATTGTGTAGTTAGCTGCTGGAAACGGCTGTGAATTATTTCCTTCTGTAGTGTCATGTGTGTGTGTGTATACCATTATTGTGCATGCTATCATACAGAGTTATATGGGTTATATGCAGGTGTATAAGTATGTGCCAAACCCTGTGCCCACACCGTAAGCATGCTAGGCGGTTCTGAAGGGTGCTGTCCTCAGGTTCATGGACCGGGTATGAAATATTAGTACTACCGCGTACCAGTGCTAATCCTGCAGTGTAGCTACAGGTGAGGAAAGTTGTCATTGTCAAGTCACTGCTCTGATTGTTTTGTCTGCATTTCGTTCAAATTCCAGTAGATCACCGCATGAGAGACACAAAGCGGTTTGTGTACATAGTGTACAGAGGTTAAAACGGGTACAAAGTGCATCATGATACCGAGTGGAAAGTGAGACCAGAAAAGCACACGATGCTTGGCTTTCCGTGATCGTATAGACCACAAGTCAGGCCTAAAAGAAAAAATGGTTTGGTTCCAGTTGCCGACCGACCCTGCCGATTTAGGTGCGACCCAATTTATTTAATGAGTTTTATGAGTTTAATAATAAAAAAAAATAAAAAAAAATTTACAATAAAGTTTCATAAAAATCTTAGTCAAACCTTTAGTAGTATGGATATTAAACATGCTGGCAGAGTACATGCATCCATGTTGTCGTGAACATTTAAATTAAATAAAGAAATTCCCTATCCATAGTCGCCGTGGGAAAAACTTTTATAAAAAATAAAATAAATTCCCTACCTACCCATGGCCTTAACTGACAACCAACAGGAACCAAATTTTTTTTCTTTTATGCCTCATATGAATTCAGTAATATGTAGTTTGATCAATATATATAGCTTTTATTTTCTTTGAATTGAATAGGCTGCCTGGAATTAGCATTCCAGAAAAGGAACAATCGTCGTCTGCATGGTCCTTGGGGGAGGGTGGCGGTTTATTTAATGTTGTTATTATTGCTATTTATTGTTTTAATTGTCTCTCTCATAAGCCCACCTTGCTGTTTATTGGGTGGCCATGCATGTCCCGCACTGAAGGACATCTTTTTTTCCTTGTCCTCGAAAATCTTTGTGTTCTCTGGTATAGTTGCCATGGTAACCCTATCCTTGGCCTAGTTGCGAATGACCTCTGAATGAAGAGGAGAGACCAGCCTGGGAAGGAACAAACAATGAAATATCTATGTTGGTGTTGAGAAGGTTTTCACTCTGGAATGATTTGGCAATAATGTCATTAAACATTATTATCTTTATGTTTATATATCTGGCTGATGGCGCAAAGGGAAAGTACCCGCCCACGAGATGAGTGTTGACCTCCCTACAGCAACTCCCTTGCTGGGGATGAACACTTCTTAATTAACCTAACAAGGATAAGGAATTAGCCAATTTATAATTTTATAAGGAATTTATCGGAATCATTGTATAGTATACAACACAATTTGTACTTGCCACTCCAATGGTGCATAACAATAGAATGAGATCATAAATTATAGAAACACAGGACACAGTTTAAAACAGCAGTGGTGTAATCATATAGTTTTTTTTTTTTTTAATCTTTTCCCCCCTCCTTTTTTCCGATTTTTTTCTCCCATCCCACTGTTAGTCATTATGCCAATTCCCAACCCCCTTCCTGGTTGTTGCGCACCCCCCCCTACTGTTGGTCCGGGAGGCCGGAGACTGTCACATGCTTTCCTCCGAAACATGTGCAGCCAGCCGGCAGCCAGCCTGGCAGCGCAGATTCTCACCGGGAGAGTGTAACGTGTGGAAGGTCACACTACCTTTCTCCAGATCCTACCCTCGCTGTGCAGGCGCCCCGACCGAACTGTAGGGGTCGCTGTCCACAACGCCCAGGACCCACCCACGGCTTCCCTCCCCCTAACTCAGCCAAACGAGTTAGTATAGCGATCAGCCCGAGCCAAGGCAATGCTGACTCTCCGGGAGTCGAGACCGGTAATCATATAGTTAAAAAAAAAATTAATTAACGACTACCGTCTGCTTTCACTGGACAAAAACATGGATCTCAGAAGCTGTATGTTCAGTTAAGAAAGAAAGATTGCATATGTTATAGGGATGGGCGCCGCATGAGCAATCCATTACTCAAGTACTCGCAGTTTCAACTGAACTAGAGTGGTTTTTGAAGGTGCTCGATTATTATTTTTTTATCCACTTTTTCTCCTTATTTTCTATTCTCCCATCCCAATTTCGCTGTTTCCAATTCTCCCCTCCCCTGTCTTGAATGTTGCTCGCATATGCCCCCCACAGGTCGGTCGTCGTAGGGAGGATAGAAGCCTTGCATCACGTGTCCCCTCCGGTACACAAGGAGGCAGCCTGTCGCATCTTTTCACCTGCCAGCGCGGAATTGGCGAGGTGTAACGTGTGGGAGGCTCACACTACCCCCGCTATTTCCTGTCTCTGCTGTGCAGGCGTCCCCCAACCGACCTGTAGGAGTCGCTGTCCACAACGTCCAGATTACCACCCATCGACTTCCACCCGCTGACTTTGCCAATTGAGCCAGTATGACAGCCGGCCCAAGCCGGAGGCAACGCCGACAGCCGGATTTGAACCCGGTGTCTCTTGCGTTGGTGACGACGAGCGCAATGTCCGCTGCGCCACCCAGCCGCCCCGGTGCTCGATTCTTTTAAAGTGCTTGTTTGTGCCACTGAAACAGAAATCTTGATCTGAAATCCCTCGAGGCTTGAGTTGTTGCAGAAACACACAACACTGGTCAGGTGTGGAGCATGAGAGCGTACGGATTATATGTACGCTAGTACCGCAAAAATGAAAGTTAGCTTAGCGTTATCTACAAGATTAAAAACAGCGCTTCGTGTTTGTGCATTTACAAATTGTGCCAACAACATGTCGCCCACTTTGTGTAGCGTTCATAAATTATTAATACGGACACGCCGTTCCAGCAGCGTATAGACCTGTTGCAGACAGAGTGGAGGCAATGTAATTATTACAAATGGTAACTGACTGTTTTGACTGACGATACGCATTAAGCATCGGGTATATTGCTGTGCATTATGTCTGCAGACTCTGCACAGGAATCATCACATTTTCAAACATGCATATTAAAGGGGCATTTCACTGAAAACAACGCTGATTTGTTTTGTACATAATCTCACACATATCCCAAAACTCTAGACGGCTTTGCACACATTAATTTAGTTTGACTCATTACTCAGAGTTAATGAGTTTGAATGTCTGCCAGCGATGTCATCAAAGGATACAGAGTCTTTTGTTTTGTGTTAATTGCAGCTCAATGAAATGGTGTAACGTTGGATGAAAGAATAGGAATCCCATATCGCCTATAATTAACACTGGGATTCAGTGTCTCCCAATGACATAACTGGAGTATTCAAACTCAATAACTCTCCATTAGGAAGGAAACGGTTACCGGTTTCACTAATAACCATGGTCAAATTCCCAACGGTTAGTATTACCCCTTTTCAAATCTTCATTATCATTATAACCGCGTTTGATTAGTGCCCTAATCATCACAGTTTGCGCGGTAAATACTGTCCAGCATCGACCACAGTATCCTTACGACGAGACGCAGGCAGCGCAATGTGTTTGTTGTGATTCAATACACCCAAGGCTGAAGGACAGCGCTCCAGTATTGTCAGTTAAAACAATCGGTTACCATTTGTAATAATTACATTACCTCCACTCTGTCTGCAGCAGGTCTCTCTCCACTCATGGAACGGCATGTCCATATCGATAGTCGCTACGCAAAGTGGGCGACATGTTGTTGGCACAATTTGGTAATGCACAAACACAAACCACTGTTTTTATCTTTTAGATGACGCTAAGCTAGCTGTGCAAATCTATTTTCGCGGTAACGCTAGCAAAGAGGCTGGATAGAGGACGTTAGCTCTTCATGCTCCTCCAGTTGTTGTCTTGCTGCAACAACTCGCACCTTGCAGGATTTCAGAGCGAGATTTCTGTTTCAGTGGCAAAAGGAGTTGGTGGTAGCCAAATAATAATAATAAAAAAAAAATCGAGCACCCTTAAAAGCCACTCAAGTTCAGTTGAAACGGCGTGTACTCCAGTAATGGATTACTCGTCCAGCCCATCCCTAATAGACATGTTTTTAGTTTTCAGAGAAGTGCTGAGGGAAGGTTAATGGAGAGGGGTCACCCCGTCTGCAGAAGATGCAGAAAGAAAGTCCCAACAAATCCTACAACCACCACTACCTCATAACTAATGCAACACAAGTTAACTTTAGTGCAATGCATGATGTCGGGACTTCGGAACGGGGGAACATTTGACGGCTTGTTTGACTACCGTGCTAATACCTTGACAATAATGTAAACGGAAGCTTTCAGTGTTAGATACTCTTGTAAACACACTACAGCATGTGTTGTCCTGCTGTGTATGTGTTGTATCTTCAGACTGATCACACGTCATGTACATTTAACCACCCACCCAATGTGTTTATCGTTTAAAATCCATTGAATTGGTTGTAGAAGTGCTCCAAGAGAAACTCTTCTCTGAACACGTCTGTCTCCTCGAGGCTCAACTGTATTCTATTTATGTAAATGGTGCATATGGGCTGTGCTGCTATATTTTCTAGGAAATACAAATATCGGATCGGAACTCTGTTGCCTAAACTCAATTTATACCTACCGGTACCTACTGCTTTCACTGTATACAACTGCCCTACACTGTAATCATAAATAATACATCATAACTACTTACCTCATACTATAGTCTAGTAGTCTACCCACATACCTGTATGATGGCATGTATAATAGTGCTGTATATACTGTATTTATATATTTATATTTACTGCATATATATATAATATATGTCTGATATACCTGCATATAATCCTTCTATTGTTGTGGAAATTGAAAGTCGTCTCAAACCCTTGGTAATGCATGAAATAAATATAGCTTTGGATACAGAGTCTTCTTCACAGTCAAAAGTGATTTATTATCATATTCTGCAGAATACAAAATGGTGACGAGTCAAGGCAGAGCACACAAATGCTCTACCCCGAGTTGCACACTTGAATGAACATTTGAATACAGTTTATATAGGGTAAAAGTGGGCAAGGATGATATGATTTTGTTTGATCCAATCACATAGATGACAGCGGTATTTATCCAATCCAATACATGCACGTTAAGGAAGGTCCCATCTAAGGAAAGCAGTGGTGTAATGTTTACACAGGGCCAATCAGGGGGGGTACAAGTGTGTCATGTCATCTTGAGGTCATGATGACAAAAGCAGTGATAAATAGTGGTATGATTCTGAGGGGCAGACAGGGTTTATAGAAATGACTTACACGAAGGTGGGGGGGGGGGGGGGGGGGGGGGGGGGTAGTAGTTGGGGGCAGTTAGCTTGTACGATTTGGGGCCAGTCAGCTTGTGCAAACAATGGCTTGTTTGCATAAGCGAACCTTTGGACGGACAGACAGTCAGTTTATGCTGAGATGAAATATATCTAATTGTGAATTTTGTACATTTATAAATAAGATATCACATACATAAATAATTTTCCCTCACACTATATAGCTGCTTATACACCTGCATATAATATAACCCATATAACTCATACTAATAGCATATACAATAATGCTGTATAGTGTATATCGAATATATATATATTTATTCTCACTCTATATATATCTATCCACATCTGTCTGTACAATGTACATACCTGCATATACTCCTTTTTGCACATCTGTACTAGATACTATATATATATATATCTGTACATATCCCATTCCCTTACCTACTCTTACTAGTTACGCTGCTGGCCAGTAAGACTTAATTCCAGTGTCTTTATACCTGTATCACTGTACATAATATACTACTACAACTCTGTACATACATCTGATTAGCACTATTACTCAGTAGTAGTACTCATTTTATATTTTATACCCAGTTTAATCACCTGTACATTGTATATTACTGTTGCACTTTACTGTTACATTGCACTCTGGTTGGATGCCAAACTACTTGTATACTACTGTATGATGACAATACATTTTGATCTGATCTAGTATTAACTGATTTGGATCGGGGACATCCCTACTTTCCACCCTGCCCCCCCCCCCCCCCCCCCCCCCCCCCGCCGTGTGAATACGGTCAATAGGGGACCCGTTCCCACCAGAAAGCACATAACCATTACACTCTACAGCCTGGCCGTGTGCCAAAATGCAATGCTGAAGTTGATGTGAATCATTTGGGATGAGTGGCCCGTTGTGAGTGCTTTAACAGGTGCATCTACACGTTCTCTAGCACCATAAACATAAAGCAGTGTCGCGAGGGCCCGTGTGAAGAAGCTGGCAGTGGGACCGCCGTGAGAGAGACATCGCTCAGAGGATGGAAAGTGTAACGGTGGAATGTAGTCTTGGGGCGATGTTATGGCCATGTTATATCGTGCAAGTGGCCCATGATGATGATGGCCCTCCGGTGTCCCGGATAACGGAACGATATTCAATTATGCGATGCCTTGTTATGAATCTTGCGCTATAGTCTGTCTCTTTCCTTTTTTCTCTTGCTTTCACTACGCTTCATCGCATTGTTGTAGCCGATCAAAATAGGTAACATTATGTGAGCCTACGTTCTGACCCTGTATATAACGTTACCGCATGGAGCCTACGTCCTATGTCCACAGACATGTAGGATAGTTCTATGTACTGAGTACTGACCACAGACATGTAGGATAGTTCTATGTGCTGACCACAGACATGTAGGATAGTTCTATGTGCTGACCACAGACATGTAGTATAGTACTTCTATGTACTGACCACAGACATGTAGGATAGTTCTATGTGCTGACCACAGACATGTAGGATAGTTCTATGTACTGACCACAGACATGTAGGATAGTTCTATGTACTGACCACAGACATGTAGGATAGTTCTATGTACTGACCACAGACATGTAGGATAGTTCTATGTACTGACCACAGACATGTAGTATAGTACTTCTATGTACTGACCACAGACATGTAGGATAGTTCTATGTGCTGACCACAGACATGTAGGATAGTTCTATGTACTGACCACAGACATGTAGGATAGTTCTATGTGCTGACCACAGACATGTAGGATAGTTCTATGTGCTGACCACAGACATGTAGGATAGTTCTATGTGCTGACCACAGACATGTAGGATAGTTCTATGTACTGACCACAGACATGTAGGATAGTTCTATGTACTGACCACAGACATGTAGGATAGTTCTATGTACTGACCACAGACATGTAGTATAGTACTTCTATGTACTGACCACAGACATGTAGGATAGTTCTATGTGCTGACCACAGACATGTAGGATAGTTCTATGTACTGACCACAGACATGTAGGATAGTTCTATGTACTGACCACAGACATGTAGGATAGTTCTATGTGCTGACCACAGACATGTAGGATAGTTCTATGTACTGACCACAGACATGTAGGATAGTTCTATGTACTGACCACAGACATGTAGGATAGTTCTATGTACTGACCACAGACATGTAGGATAGTTCTATGTACTGACCACAGACATGTAGGATAGTTCTATGTACTGACCACAGACATGTAGGATAGTTCTATCATACAGAGTACTGACCACAGACATGTAGGATAGTTCTATGTACTGAGTACTGACCACAGACATGTAGGATAGTTCTATGTGCTGACCACAGACATGTAGGATAGTTCTATGTACTGAGTACTGACCACAGACATGTGGTCAAGTGTTGATTTACAGCTCTATATGATCATCACTGGTCACTTCATCAATTCTGATTTGAAGCTGGAATCAAAATCAGTGGTCCTGGATTACGGGATCTGGGGTTTTCGACGACTGACACTGATATTTAGAGAGCAGGGCGGCTGATGCATAGTGATATATAATGATGCATAATGCAGTTGTTTGTTTTTGTATCTGATAAAAATACAACAATGTTATAATTAGGGCTGCAACTAATGACTATTTTGGTAGTCGACTAATCTGTCGATTATTTTTTCGATTAGGCGACTAATCGAAAAACAATTATATAAAAAAAAAAAAAATGTGCACTACCTATCTTTGTGAAAGTGGCTTCTCAGCTCTGGTCCAGCTGAAGACAGAGCAGAGGAACAGATTGGACATTGAGCATGACCTCAGAGTTGCTTTGAGACTCTTGTCAGGACCAAACAACATCCCCAGTTATCCATTAGTTCCCCCAAACTTACTGTTGTCTGTTATGTTAAGCTAAGAAGTCTTCAGCTGGACCAGAGCTGAGAAGCCACTTTCACAAAGATAGGTAGTAAAAAAAAAAAAAAATTATAATTTTTTAATTTTTTTAATAACTAATCGACGCAACAATTCTTCGTCAATGATTTTTTATAATCGACATCGTCGATTATGTCGACTAATCGTTGCAGCCCTAGTTCTAATAATGAATTAGACGCAACATTTCTGAACTTAAAATGAACATTTATTTAACACTAATGTTATTGTCTGTCGTCTCTGTTTGCTTAAGTAGATTCTCTCCGTCTCTGCGGTGCACTCATTTTAATAGTTCACTCGCAGCTCATATCTACCAAGTGTTGTTAGGGGTGACAACACTGTTGTTTTGTTGTCCCACAAATCTATCTCATTAAACACTGTGCCAAGTTAGCTTGGTGTATTGAAGCACAGACAAACATATATTCAGATCTAATTGTATTGCCTATATTTATGTCTTTCTGCTATTACCCTGCCCATACCTGTACCTCCCCATCCCCCCATGCTGCTATGATGCCCAAAATTCCCCAAGGGGATCAATAAAGGAATCTCTTATCTGATCTTATCACACGGGGAGAGAGAAAAGCACACAGGTGCAGACATGTTGTGTTTATCAGACTTGTGAGTTCAGGAATCAGATGATGCCATTGCCAATTATCTCTCAACATGTCAGATATCGTCCCAATTAATCTATTAATTAATTAATCAAAATGCTTGAATCTTCTCCAGGTCGTAACGTTAGCTTCGTAGCAAAGGTCTGTGTCAACCTAGCAACAACAAGAATAAGATTTCCACCAGTCAGATGTTTATATGAGCTTTTCTTTTTTTCTTTTCTCATCCATCATCCATTGCAACACCACTATATCACTGACACCCTGATGGGGATCCCCTTTGAATTGCACATCTGCGGTTTCTCCCCAAGTTCTTTTTTCCTATTGGGCCTAACAAAATTAATAGTTGGTTTCAGGTTGCCGACCGACCCTGCCGATTTAGGTGCGACCCAATATATTTTGAGTTTAAAAAAAAAAAGATTTAAGAATAAAGTTTCATAGAAATCTTAGTCAAACATTTAGTATTATGGATATTAAACATGCTGGCAGAGTACATGCATCCATGTTGTTGTGAACATTTTAATTAAATAAAGAAATTCCCTATCCATAGTCGCCGTGGGAAAGAATAAAATAAAAAAATAAAATAAAATAAATTCCCTACCTACCCATGGCCAAACTGACAACCAACCTGAAACCAACTATTAATTTTGTTAGGCCTTGCTAGGTTTCAGGGAGTCGTTCCTCATCTTCATTGGGGAAAGTCTGGGGCTGTTGCGAAATTGTTGATTTCATGGTGTTTTTTTGTGTGGATCTATTGTGATGTTTCTTCTTGATCTATGTGAAGCCCATGGGGGCAATTTGTTGTGATTTCGGGCTATACATTTGATTTTAGTTTATCGTTGTTTTTCTTAGAGCAATACCGTCCATGGGGGGATTTCAATATCGCCCAGGCCTGGTGGAATGTGATCTTCCTTCCTACCACAGATCTGTTCACTTAGTGACCTTCTTCTCCTCAAGCTGTTAATCTCCTTTTCACCGCCTTGTCGCTCGCGTCTGGGTGGATGGCAGCGTGGCTCGCGGTGTCCCGCCTCCTTGTCACTCACGTCTGGGTGGATGGCAGCGTGGCTCCCGGTGTCCCGCCTCCTTGTCACTCACGTCTGGGTGCATGGCAGCGTGGCTCGCGGTGTCCCGCCTCCTTGTCACTCACGTCTGGGTGCATGGCAGCGTGGCTCGCGGTGTCCCGCCTCCTTGTCACTCACGTCTGGGTGGATGGCAGCGTGGCTCCCGGTGTCCCGCCTCCTTGTCACTCACGTCTGGGTGGATGGCAGCGTGGCTCCCGGTGTCCCGCCTCCTTGTCACTCACGTCTGGGTGCATGGCAGCGTGGCTCGCGGTGTCCCGCCTCCTTGTCACTCACGTCTGGGTGCATGGCAGCGTGGCTCGCGGTGTCCCGCCTCCTTGTCACTCACGTCTGGGTGGATGGCAGCGTGGCTCCCGGTGTCCCGCCTCCTTGTCGCTCACGTCTGGGTGGATGGCAGCGTGGCTCCCGGTGTCCCGCCTCCTTGTCGCTCACGTCTGGGTGGATGGCAGCGTGGCTCCCGGTGTCCCGCCTCCTTGTCGCTCACGTCTGGGTGGATGGCAGCGTGGCTCCCGGTGTCCCGCCTCCTTGTCGCTCACGTCTGGATGGATGGCAGCGTGGCTCCCGGTGTCCCGCCTCCTTGTCGCTCACGTCTGGATGGATGGCAGCGTGGCTCCCGGTGTCCCGCCTCCTTGTCGCTCACGTCTGGGTGGATGGCAGCGTGGCTCCCGGTGTCCCGCCTCCTTGTCGCTCACGTCTGGATGGATGGCAGCGTGGCTCCCGGTGTCCCCCCTCCTTGTCGCTCACGTCTGGATGGATGGCAGCGTGGCTCCCGGTGTCCCGCCTCCTTGTCACTCACGTCTGGATGGATGGCAGCGTGGCTCCCGGTGTCCCGCCTCCTTGTCGCTCACGTCTGGATGGATGGCAGCGTGGCTCCCGGTGTCCCGCCTCCTTGTCACTCACGTCTGGGTGGATGGCAGCGTGGCTCGCGGTGTCCCGCCGCCGACACACGCTGGTCTGTTCTGCCGTTCAGGTGGACATTTTGTAGCTCGGCGCCGGCTAATGGTGACGGCACCGGGGGAAGGTGTTGCATTGTGACGACGACAATACTGGTATTTCAACATTAATCATGACCCCTGGGGGAGAAGAACCCTATTGATTCCGGCGATGACCCCGTGACCTCTCCCTCTAGCGCCACTCTGCGAGGTGGTGTCACCGCTGTTGATACATACGACATTGATTCGCGGCCCGGCCCTGTTCGAGCCCCGGGGGGCACGCCGCCCGAAAATAACGATTTATTTTGCACATGATCTCGCGTGTATCCCAAGGCTCTGAACCGTTTTTGCGCGGATGAATTCTCTCCGCGTCATTTCATTGAGCTGTAATTCACACAACACCAGGGATCCAGTGTCCTCTGGTGACATCACGGGAGGAGATATTCATTAACTCTCAATAACTGTCAACAACTAAATGAATGTGTGCAAAACAGTTGCCTCACTGGACTTGTGGTTTTTTGTGAAGTGCCCCTTTTTAGTGGGTTTTTCTTTGGGGTTATTTGTAAAGGTGAGGCAACTCTGTGCGTTTCTACCAACTGTACAATGTTGAGTGTGAACGTAACTGTGCTGTGGGGAGGTTGTTGAGCCATGGAGGGTCTGCTCTCCTGGTCTGATGAAGAGGAGGAACCAGTCTGCTCTCCTGGTCTGATGAAGAGGAGGAACCAGTCTGAGTCTGCTCTCCTGGTCTGATGAAGAGGAGGAACCAGTCTGCTCTCCTGGTCTGATGAAGAGGAACCAGTCTGCTCTTCTGGTCTGATGAAGAGGAACCAGTCTGCTCTCCTGGTCTGATGAAGAGGAGGAACCAGTCTGCTCTCCTGGTCTGATGAAGAGGAACCAGTCTGCTCTCCTGGTCTGATGAAGAGGAGGAACCAGTCTGCTCTCCTGGTCTGATGAAGAGGAGGAACCAGTCTGCTCTCCTGGTCTGATGAAGAGGAGGAACCAGTCTGCTCTCCTGGTCTGATGAAGAGGAGGAACCAGTCTGCTCTCCTGGTCTGATGAAGAGGAGGAACCAGTCTGCTCTCCTGGTCTGATGAAGAGGAGGAACCAGTCTGCTCTCCTGGTCTGATGAAGAGGAGGAACCAGTCTGCTCTCCTGGTCTGATGAAGAGGAGGAACCAGTCTGGTCTCCTGGTCTGATGAAGAGGAGGAACCAGTCTGCTCTCCTGGTCTGATGAAGAGGAGGAACCAGTCTGCTCTCCTGGTCTGATGAAGAGGAGGAACCAGTCTGCTCTCCTGGACGTCCTGGTAGAAGTGTGAAATGTGTTTTTAAATGTTTATTATTAGGCCTATTTATTAGGGATGCACTGAAATGAAAATTCTTGGCCGAAACCGAAAATAAGGAAAGACGAAATGAATACTTGAATTTTTTCCATTTATACCATTGGATGAATTAAATTGAATTAATTTAGCTTTTGATTCATGCTTTTCAATGACAGAATTCTATTCCAAAAGGTAATGAACAAACTACTTGTATTAGTCTATTGAACATTGTCCTTTCCACCAGACATTATACCAAAAAAGCACAAATTATAACTGAAAATAACTAAATAAATTAGTCCACCGTCTGTTCTTGTGGACGGGGCAGACTGGTACCTGCACGCCATCTGTGCCAAGTCTGGAAAGTGGCCTTGATTGGTCCTCCAATATCCAAGAGGGGCTATCGCGACTGTACTTTACCGTTACTTTGATGTGGGGGGGAAAGCAGCTTGCACACAAAATGATCCAGGATTTAATTGGATCTGATAGAAACACCGGTTGATGAGGGAGACAAGGCGTGCGGCACAGAGGATACGTTGTGGCACAAGAGAGGCTCGTACGTCATCATTTCGCGTCCACGCTGCTTTTCCCCCACATCAAAGTAATGGTCTTTATACCGCGGATCAAGTACAGTCGCGATGCAGTGCAAGGGGTTCAGAGTCCGGAGCGCATGGCGTTCACAGAACGGCGCGGGTTGCCGGCGCTGTTTGAACCACTGTCTGAGCGGCTGAGTAGGAGGAGCTTGACGGCAACGTTTGCTTCAGACTCTCATAGGAAATTAATGGGATGCGCTTTTTGGGTGTTTGAACGCGTCATCGATAGCTGCAGGAGAGCAACGAAACAGCCATAGAGATCATCAAATTATTTGGAAACAGTGGCACATTTATGTCTAATTTTGCAAAAAAAAATACATTTGGTCAAAAATATTCAACCTTTTCACTCTTGCATTACATTAATGCAGAATGTGTTATTAATTGCTATTTTCAGACCAAATATTTTCGGTGATCGGAATTTGGGTGCATCCCTACTATTTATTTTAAAATTCCACACACCGTAGAAACCTGGCACGTTGCCTGCCCCCCCCCCTCTCTATCTCTCTCTCTCTCCCTCTCCTCTCTCTCTCTCCCCCTCTCTATCTCTCTCCCTCTCCTCTCTCTCTCCCCCTCTCCTCTCTCTCTCTCTCTCTCTCTCTCTCTCCCTCCCCCCTCTATCTCTCTCTCTCTCTCTCTCCCCCTCTCCCTCTTCCCATCTCTCTCTCTCTCTGTCCCCCCCTCTCTCTCCCTCGCCTTCCCTGGGGCCCTGTTGGTTGTATCTGCCCCGGTGCCCAGATGATTAATGGAGGTCTGAAGGCACTTCCTCACCGAGTATCATCTCCCCTGGCTCACCGCTGCCCCTCTGACCCAACCCAACCCCCTATCCTAATGCAACCCTCCCTCCCTCCCCCTCTCTCTCTCCCTCCCTCCCTCCCTCACCCCCTCCCTCCCCCTCTCTCTCTCCCTCCCTCCCCCTCACCCTCTCCCTCCCTCCCCCTCTCTCTCTCCCTCCCTCCCTCCCTCCCTCCCAGTGTCTGAATACATCCTCCCCCCACACACCCCTCCCTCCGCTGACAGGACCATCGCTTGGTCCGAGCTTTGTCACTCTAGCAGCTGCTGTATTGTCTGAGGGAAGGGTGCATATGGCACGTGGACACGGCCGGGGCAGTGTGTGTGGGGACCGTGAGCCGCGGTGGGTACAGTGTCTGCTGTGTCTGGCTGCTGCGACACGCAGGGGGCTCCTCCTGCTGCTGCTGCTGCTGCTGGCTTCATCTGGGAAATCTGATATATGGCACAGAGCGGAGCCTCTCACCGGGTCGGTCACCAGACAAGAGTGTAGGCTTCTTAGTACTCTCCCCTCCCCTGATCTCAAGCGTGAGGGTGGCAGCGGGTGGGGGGGGGGGGGGGGTGTGACGTACAATGTTTGACTAATTTTGAAATTGAATAGGCCGTGAGCGCTCCCAGCTGTGTGTGTTTTTTTGTGTGTGTGTGTTTTGTGTGTGTATTAGACAATCTATTGAGAGCATGACACGAGGTGAGAGGTCATTATTGTCCGCCCGGACGCCTCTGGGAGTTTATGTGGAGTACTTAGGCGTGTGTGTGTGTGTGTAGGACTTTGCGTTGCTTTGGTGTAGATTCTAATTAAACCATTTAAGAGGTAATATAGGCTCTGAGATCAGCCGTCTTGACATCGGAAGGCGCCGAGGCAGCCCCTCTCTCTTCCGCCGCACGGCCACTCGGATTAGTTTCTTTCTTTCTTCTCTTTTGGATCGGCAGCGAGTGAGCGAGCGCATGATCACGGCTTAAGAATCTGCGTTCTCGGTACGATGAGGATAGTGTTACAGAGTGAGGTTGAGATCGAGGGGCGTGGAGTGCGTCGGGAACTGTTTAGTCACATCTGTTCTCCGAGGTCGTGTCCAGCAAGGGTGATTCCTGGCCCCGCCCCCCCCCCGGTGGAATCCCCCCCCCCCTCTCTCTCGCTCGCCAGAAACCCTCTCTCCGTTAGAACGCGGTGGCCAAGGCGCACGCGCAAAACCTTTGGCCGGACACCGGAGACGGCTGCAGCCAGAGGGTAAACTTGTGTTTAGATTAAGGAGTTTATGGTATGGACGTTTACGTCTCACAATGTTCTGACTCATGGTCGGCGAGATGTCTGCTTACGTTGGGTAGAGAGCGCGTGAGGACGTGCACTGGGCAGTAGTGTTGTCACGATACCAACATTTTACCAGCCTAAAATATCACGATACCGGTTCTAAATTGATACCACGGTAAAATACCAGGAAGAGTAATTGAATATAATATTGGAGGACGGAACATGGAACATTCTTTATAGAAGAATTTTTTATTAATAGAATAACGGAAAGTATTTTGACGCTGTTGAAACTTGTTGGGGACCGGCTCGGTTGACATTAGCAGCTTGAACCTTAGTTTAGCTCATCAAACTGTCAGCTTGGTATAATTTTTACTATAATCTTTGTGTTATTTTTCAGGTTCGCACACGTCTATTTTTGTCACAAATGCAAGTGAAACGCTCACACTGTCGAGTCCTGCCTTTAGGCAGAATGATGAACAGACAATGTGGAAAATGCCTTGGTGAGTGTTCAGCTGACACTGTTGACACGCCCACACACGCGCACACACACACACACTGCTCCTGTCACTCAACTCCTAGAAAATACAGCATGGCTATTATTCTAAAAGTATCGATATCGATACTAATAAAATGGACTATTTGACTGTTTTTAACGGCTGGGTATCGCGATACTTTTATAGTATCTGGTGTATCGCGCAACTCTACCGGGCACAGCGCTTGCTGGTGGCTAGAGGGCGGGGCAGAATTTTAGCAACCGGCGACGTTGAAGCATATCTCGGCCAAAATGGTGGCTTCGTGATGTCACCCGCCGCCAGGTTCCCAAGCCCTACGCGTCTCCCGAGCCTTCCGGCCATTGTGCAGCCTGTGTGTGTGTGTGTCGTGCGCCTGGTACCGGTGCAGGGCAGCCATTGCGCCCGCGTAGCCCAGAGTCGGGCACTACTACACGCTGGCGGTGGCGGAGGCTCATCTCGGCGCTTTGAGCGTTTAGAAAATAACTGTATAAAATGATTGGTTCTTTAATCATTCATGGCGTGAGCTGCAGCAGGTCTGATGAAAGGGGGGGAAGAGGTGGAGCGTTCTGAGAACATTTTGTGATGGATGTGACATACATACTTATATACACACACACTGACTCTTTCTCTCTCTCTCTCTTTCTCATTCACTCACACACACTCTCTTTCACTCATTCACTCACTCACTATCTCACTCTCACTCACTCTTTCTCTCACTCTCTCACTCACTCACTCACTCACACACACACACACACACTCTCTCTCACACACACATACTCCCATTGCCAGAGGTTGGAGGGGAATTGAGTACTGGTAATAATTTATTAGATTAAAGATAATTTGGAATACCTTTTTGTATTTAGTCTTTACTCAGAGTGAAGATGTGAACAGATAGGTGAGGGAGGTTTAGTAGTGACCACAACAGCTAGGTGAGGCAGGTTTAGTAGTGACCACAACAGATAGGTGAGGCAGGTTTAGTAGTGACCACAACAGATAGGTGAGGCAGGTTTAGTAGTGACCACAACAGATAGGTGAGGCAGGTTTAGTAGTGACCACAACAGATAGGTGAGGCAGGTTTAGTAGTGACCACAACAGATAGGTGAGGCAGGTTTAGTAGTGACCACAACAGATAGGTGAGGCAGGTTTAGTAGTGACCACAACAGCTAGGTGAGGCAGGTTTAGTAGTGACCACAACAGATAGGTGAGGCAGGTTTAGTAGTGACCACAACAGATAGGTGAGGGGGGTTTAGTAGTGACCACAACAGATAGGTGAGGGGGGTTTAGTAGTGACCACAACAGATAGGTGAGGGGGGTTTAGTAGTGACCACAACAGATAGGTGAGGGAGGTTTAGTAGTGACCACAACAGATAGGTGAGGCAGGTTTAGTAGTGACCACAACAGATAGGTGAGGCAGGTTTAGTAGTGACCACAACAGCTAGGTGAGGCAGGTTTAGTAGTGACCACAACAGATAGGTGAGGCAGGTTTAGTAGTGACCACAACAGATAGGTGAGGCAGGTTTAGTAGTGACCACAACAGATAGGTGAGGCAGGTTTAGTAGTGACCACAACAGATAGGTGAGGCAGGTTTAGTAGTGACCACAACAGATAGGTGAGGCAGGTTTAGTAGTGACCACAACAGATAGGTGAGGCAGGTTTAGTAGTGACCACAACAGATAGGTGAGGCAGGTTTAGTAGTGACCACAACAGCTAGGTGAGGCAGGTTTAGTAGTGACCACAACAGATAGGTGAGGCAGGTTTAGTAGTGACCACAACAGATAGGTGAGGGGGGTTTAGTAGTGACCACAACAGATGGGTGAGGCAGGTTTAGTAGTGACCACAACAGATAGGTGAGTCAGGTTTAGTAGTGACCACAACAGATAGGTGAGGGAGGTTTAGTAGTGACCACAACAGATAGGTGAGGGGGGTTTAGTAGTGACCACAACAGATGGGTGAGGCAGGTTTAGTAGTGACCACAACAGATAGGTGAGGCAGGTTTAGTAGTGACCACAACAGATAGGTGAGGCAGGTTTAGTAGTGACCACAACAGATAGGTGAGGCGGGTTTAGTAGTGACCACAACAGATAGGTGAGGGGGGTTTAGTAGTGACCACAACAGATATGTGAGGCAGGTTTAGTAGTGACCACAACAGATAGGTGAGGCAGGTTTAGTAGTGACCACAACAGATAGGTGAGGCAGGTTTAGTAGTGACCACAACAGATAGGTGAGGCAGGTTTAGTAGTGACCACAACAGATAGGTGAGGCAGGTTTAGTAGTGACCACAACAGATAGGTGAGGCAGGTTTAGTAGTGACCACAACAGATAGGTGAGGCAGGTTTAGTAGTGACCACAACAGATAGGTGAGGGAGGTTTAGTAGTGACCACAACAGATAGGTGAGGGGGGTTTAGTAGTGACCACAACAGATAGGTGAGGCGGGTTTAGTAGTGACCACAACAGATAGGTGAGGGAGGTTTAGTAGTGACCACAACAGCTAGGTGAGGCAGGTTTAGTAGTGACCACAACAGATAGGTGAGGGAGGTTTAGTAGTGACCACAACAGATAGGTGAGGGAGGTTTAGTAGTGACCACAACAGATAGGTGAGGCAGGTTTAGTAGTGACCACAACAGATAGGTGAGGGAGGTTTAGTAGTGACCACAACAGATAGGTGAGGCAGGTTTAGTAGTGACCACAACAGATAGGTGAGGGAGGTTTAGTAGTGACCACAACAGATAGGTGAGGCAGGTTTAGTAGTGACCACAACAGATAGGTGAGGCAGGTTTAGTAGTGACCACAACAGCTAGATGAGGCAGGTTTAGTAGTGACCACAACAGATAGGTGAGGGAGGTTTAGTAGTGACCACAACAGATAGGTGAGGCAGGTTTAGTAGTACTGACCACAACAGATAGGTGAGGGAGGTTTAGTAGTGACCACAACAGATAGGTGAGGGAGGTTTAGTAGTGACCACAACAGATAGGTGAGGCAGGTTTAGTAGTGACCACAACAGATAGGTGAGGGAGGTTTAGTAGTGACCACAACAGATAGGTGAGGCAGGTTTAGTAGTACTGACCACAACAGATAGGTGAGGCAGGTTTAGTAGTGACCACAACAGATAGGTGAGGGAGGTTTAGTAGTGACCACAACAGATAGGTGAGGCAGGTTTAGTGGTGACCACAACAGATAGGTGAGGCAGGTTTAGTAGTGACCACAACAGATAGGTGAGGCAGGTTTAGTAGTGACCACAACAGATAGGTGAGGGAGGTTTAGTAGTGACCACAACAGATAGGTGAGGCAGGTTTAGTAGTGACCACAACAGATAGGTGAGGGAGGTTTAGTAGTGACCACAACAGATAGGTGAGGCAGGTTTAGTAGTGACCACAACAGATAGGTGAGGCAGGTTTAGTAGTGACCACAACAGATAGGTGAGGCAGGTTTAGTAGTGACCACAACAGATGGGTGAGGCAGGTTTAGTAGTGACCACAACAGCTAGGTGAGGGAGGTTTAGTAGTGACCACAACAGCTAGGTGAGGGAGGTTTAGTAGTGACCACAACAGATAGGTGAGGCAGGTTTAGTAGTGACCACAACAGATAGGTGAGGGGGGTTTAGTAGTGACCACAACAGCTAGGTGAGGCAGGTTTAGTAGTGACCACAACATTTACATTTAGTCATTTAGCTGACGCTTTTATCCAAAGCGACTTACAAGTTCTGTGCGACAAGACAGCAAGAAGGGTATAACTCTATCAGCTGAGTAACAATGTTCATCAAAGTGTTGCGTGTTACAGTGTAGGTTAGTTTATTAGGACAAGTGCATGACATTAAGGTTAGTCGGGGTTAGTTTTTTTTTTTTTTTTTTATCATTTCAGATAATGGTTGAAGAAGTGAGTCTTTAGTCGACGGCGAAAGATTGGACGGGATTCGGCTGTCCTAACTGGGATGGGTAGTTCATTCCACCATTGTGGGGCAAGGACTGAGAATAGGCGGCTTCTCTTTGATGACCCTCCGGGAGCTTGGATAGGAGTAGATCTGAGGCGGCCAGAAGACGCAGAGCGTAGGGGTCTTGAGGGTGTGTAGTTAGAGACCATTGACCGGAGGTAGGCGGGAGCGGTTCCCTTTGCCGCACGGTATGCTAGGTCGAGGGCCTTGAAGCGGATACGTGCAGCAATGGGGAGCCCAGTGCAGGTCCCTAAGAAGTGGGGTGACATGGGCTGACTTCGGTAGGTTTGAGATCAGGCGGGCCGCTGCATTTTGAATGAGTTGAAGAGGCTTGGTGGCAGTGGCCGGGAGGCCAGCTAGCAGTGCGTTGCAGTAGTCGAGGCGGGAGATGACTGTTGATTGGACGAGGAGTTGGGTGGCTTCTTTTGTCAGGAAGGGGCGTATCCTTCTGACGTTGCTCAGGAGGAATCTGCAGGTTCTGGTTGTCGCTGCGATGTGAGCAGAGAAGTTCAACTGGTCGTCGAGGACAACACCAAGGTTCTTGGCGGTCGGCGACGCGGTCACAGCTGCATTCTCGACTGTGATGGAGAGGTCGGTCAGGGGGGAGGATTTGGCCGGCAGGTGGAGCAATTCTGTTTTGCTTAGGTTCAGTTTGAGGTGGTTGGTCGTCATCCAGGCGGAGATGTCGGACAGACAGGCCGAGATCCGCTCAGAGACGTGGATATCTGAGGGAGGGAAGGAGAGGAAGAGTTGAGTATCATCGGCATAACAATGATATGAGAAGCCATGAGATGTGATAATGTTACCCAGTGATTTAGTGTAGAGGGAGAAGAGAAGGGGTCCTAGGACCGAGCCCTGGGGGACACCCGTCCGGAGGGGGCGGGTGGCCGACAGAGTCCCTCTCCATGACACTTGGTAGGAGCGGTCATTGAGGTATGATGTCAGCCATGTCAGCGCAGATCCAGCCACTCCCATTCCTGCGAGGGCCGCGAGGAGGATCTGATGGTTGACTGTGTCGAAGGCTGCAGATAGATCTAGGAGAATCAGGACAGAGGAGAGGCCTTTCGCTTTTGCTAAGTGAAGTGCCTCTGTGACCGCAATGAGGGCCGTTTCTGTGGAGTGGCCAGTCCGGACAACAGATAGGTGAGGCAGGTTTAGTAGTGACCACAACAGATAGGTGAGGCAGGTTTAGTAGTGACCACAACAGATGGGTGAGGCAGGTTTAGTAGTGACCACAACAGCTAGGTGAGGCAGGTTTAGTAGTGACCACAACAGATAGGTGAGGGAGGTTTAGTAGTGACCACAACAGATAGGTGAGGCAGGTTTAGTAGTGACCACAACAGATAGGTGAGGCAGGTTTAGTAGTGACCACAACAGATAGGTGAGGCAGGTTTAGTAGTGACCACAACAGATAGGTGAGGGAGGTTTAGTAGTGACCACAACAGATAGGTGAGGCAGGTTTAGTAGTGACCACAACAGATAGGTGAGGGAGGTTTAGTAGTGACCACAACAGATAGGTGAGGGAGGTTTAGTAGTGACCACAACAGATAGGTGAGGCAGGTTTAGTAGTGACCACAACAGATAGGTGAGGCAGGTTTAGTAGTGACCACAACAGATAGGTGAGGCAGGTTTAGTAGTGACCACAACAGATAGGTGAGGGAGGTTTAGTAGTGACCACAACAGATAGGTGAGGCGGGTTTAGTAGTGACCACAACAGATAGGTGAGGGGGGTTTAGTAGTGACCACAACAGATAGGTGAGGGGGGTTTAGTAGTGACCACAACAGATAGGTGAGGCGGGTTTAGTAGTGACCACAACAGATAGGTGAGGGGGGTTTAGTAGTGACCACAACAGATAGGTGAGGCAGGTTTAGTAGTGACCACAACAGATAGGTGAGGCAGGTTTAGTAGTGACCACAACAGATAGGTGAGGCAGGTTTAGTAGTGACCACAACAGATAGGTGAGGCAGGTTTAGTAGTGACCACAACAGATAGGTGAGGGAGGTTTAGTAGTGAGGTACCAGAAGAGGCACCTCCTTGGCCTGACGTTGAACCAGGAAAACCCCCTAAAGTCTCCTAAAAAAATAAAATAAAATATCCCGCCCACTATTTTTCCTCTTAACATCAGAATTGAAATTCCTCTCTGAGTCATTGATCCTGAGGCTCCCCCCACCAGCACAGCATCACTGATGAACCCAGATGGGCATGTCTTCACTGAGGAGTACAGAGAGAGAGAGCACAGCACCGTGGGTGGTCCTTCATTCTCTTTGTACTCTCTCGCTCCCTCTCTCCCACCCCCCCTCTCCCTCTCCCACTCTCTCTCACTTCTCTCTCTCTCACCCTCTCTCTCACCCTCTCTCTCACCCCCCCCTCTCCCTCTCCCTCTCTCACCTCCCTCTCTAACTCCCCCCCTCTCTCTCCCCCACCCCCCTCTCTCTCCTCTGTTATCCCTTCACACTCTTAAGGTTACTTTCGTGTCTCTGCTGTCAACGTTTTGCTCTCGGTTGTTGTGCGCGTGTGTGTGTGGGGACGGTGGTGGCGTGTGCACGCTGATTAGTGTAAATTTAATGAGTCATCATGACATGAATTACTGTTGTTTCTGTAGACAGATGGCAGGGAGGGGGCTGAGTGAACTGTCTTCAGGGGAGCTATGTGGCCACACACACACACACAGTCGTACTATCTAATGTATGTGATATAGCATGTGTTTACTCACTGACATGAATGGAGCATGACAGTGTTATTTGTCAAATGAGACAAATCTGAGAGACCCGCTGCTGAATGACGGGGTGTTTACTTTGGACGTCTGAACCCGTGGTGTCCGCGGTGTCCCAGAGTACTTGCACTCCGACCCCCGACCGAAGCCGCCCCAGATGCGGTACCGCCACGACTAGCGTGACGCCCACTTTCACCCGATCTAGAACTTCCGTCGGGGTGGGGGTGTCTTTCCATAGCGAACGGCTTTGCCAGGCCGGAGGGGTGGTCGAGGTTTAAACAAACGGACGACAGTTGGTGGTCCTGTGTGACCGGCTTCATCATGAGCCTGGTATGTTGGCATGAAGTACTGTGTATTACTGTGACCGGTACTCCTATCATGAAGTGTATTATATTAGATTAGAATCAAATTTATTGTCATAATACAGCACACATACCGTACGTACAGTACAGTACAATGAAAAGAAGTTTGGCATCCAACCAGAGTTCAAATGTAATGGTAAAGTGCAATAGTAATATACAATCTACAGGTGATTAAACTGGGTATAAAATATATAAATTAGTTCTACTGAGTAATAGTGATAATCACATGTATGTACAGAGTTGTAGTATTAATGTACATTTACATTTAGTCATTTAGCTGACGCTTTTTTTATCCAAAGCAACTTACGAGTTTTGTACAACAGGTCAGCAGGAAGGGTACAACTCTTTCAGCCGAGTAACAATGTTTGCCAAACGGTGTTGAAACTTGGGTGATACAGTCTTGAGTGCATAGTAGTAAAGACATATTAGTAGTATAGTAGTAGGTAGTAATATAGGCAAGGAATATTATTTAGTGGCAAAGTGCATGTACAGTGATACAGGTATAAAGACAATATGGTAGTATTACTGTGACCGGTACTCCTATCATGAAGTACTGTGTATTACTGTGACCGGTAGTAGGTACTCCTATCATGAAGTACTGTGTATTACTGTGACCGGTAGTAGGTACTCCTATCATGAAGTACTGTGTTATTACTGTGACTGGTACTCCGATTCACGTTAGATCATCCAGTGCCACATTTCGGTACCCTGACAGCAGGTAGATTAAGACCCCGTCCAGGTAGAAAATAATCAGAATTCCAATGACACGCAATTATCATTTCATAATAGACACAGACCAGCAGCTATGACATCTAGCTCTTCAGCCCTGTGTTCCGACAGCCCTGTGACAACTCCTCTCGTGAGTCACACTGTTTCTATGTGCAGTGAAAACGCCATGAGCAACGGGTCCAATGAGTCTAACGTGATGCTTTGCATCCTCTCTGTTCCTGTATGCCCAAGTCACGGTAAAAACCTAAACTAACGTTAGCAGCTAACTGGCCCCAAAAACAGTTAAACAAACCCTGCAAACGCTCACAACGGAGAAATACTCTGGGCAAGATTAGTTTAGTTTTCGCAGAGAAATACTCTGGGCAAGATTAGTTTAGTTTTCGCAGAGAAATACTCTGGGCAGGAAGTTTAGTTTTTGCAGAGCTCCAATAGTGAGGAATTGGGAGGGGCTGATGTTACACTATAAAAAACGAACTGGTTCCATTAGACAGACCAATTGAACACCACAGATACCACAAATTCTTCTACGCAAGAGAGACATCGAGAGGTTTTGTTTCAGAATTTTATCATCAATTACTAACGTCCTCGTATGAAACCCTCCAACTTGACTCTGTCTGGAGGAGGGATATACCAGACCTGGAAAATGACTTTGATTGGCAAGGAGCCTGGGCAAATGTCCGACTTACATCAAGAAACCCGGATCATCAACAAATCAATCTTAACTATATTCACAGGACATACTTGACTCCTATAAGACTGTGCCGAATGGGGCTTAAACAAGATTCCAAATGCACCCAATGTACAAATGGGGACGAAGGGACATTTATGCACATGTATTGGGACTGCTCACCAGTTAAGGCATTCTGGAAAGATGTGACCCAACAAATATCAAAACTCGTATCTTGGAATATACCTGTACACCCCTCGGTATTATTATTGAATGATGTTTTTGAGTTTGCAGTGAATCCACAGCTAAAGAGATTGGTTTTATCGGGTATCACAGTAGCCAAAAAGCTGATCGCATCACGCTGGTTTCAACCGGAAAAAATGTGCCGTAAAGTTTGGTTTCTTACATATCTCGATGTAATTTACCATGAAATATCTACAGCAAGAATTCTGGGTCTCAATGAATCCAAAATGTCAATGTGGTTAGAAGTGGTGGAGAGAATAAAAGCTAGCTTATAATGGTAGTGTCTGGTTAGGTGCGAGGGATAGTGGAGGTACTTCTCAAGGTGGGGTCCGGGAGGGGGGGGTTCGAGCTGAGCATGTGTGTAGGTTTTTTTTTTTAGATAACAGGTATTATGGGTATATCTTATATAAGACAACTAACTAAAAGGTGATCTCATTGGATGTGCCCTGACAATTAATGCTTGTATATCTTATCGTGTGTTGTCATGTTTGTTTATATGTTTGTTTAAAAAATAATACAAAAAAAAAATACAAAAAAAAAAAACGAACTGGATAGTTGATGATGATGATAATAAACATTATCTTTCAAGTTCAAGTTCAAGTTCTTTAATAGTTGTCATACAGAAGTACAGAATACTTTCATACAAAATGATAGAGGTCTTACTGTTACGCTCCAGTGACTGTGCTAGACAAGATAGTATCAAATAACATACTAACATAATATAGCATGAATTTAGAAGAAGAAAATGAGGTCACAGTGTTCGGTATAGACATATGTACAATGTTCTGAGTTACCATATAATATACAATACACAATACTATGCAGTGTACTAATGTAATGAAATATTCTAAAATCAATAAGTGTGCTATAAGCCATTCTCCCGTTCTGTGTGTGTGTGATTCCCAGGTACCAAACCCTAGTAGTAGTATAGACGCATGATCGGTAGTAGTATAAGTATCATAGTAGTAAGGTACATAATAGTAAAAAGACAGTAAGAAGGTCACTCAGTACATGTGATAATCTTGGTCTAATAGTATTATTTCTGTCACCAAGGCAAGCCCCTGCCTATGTTTATTGATTTAATACTGCTAGTGTTTCAATCATAATCCTCCCCTCATATCGCCCCCCCCCCCCCCCCCCCCCCCCCCTCGAACGTGCACAAAAGCTTCGGCGTGGCCGCTTTTGTATGGGTGTCGTCTAGCCATAATATGAATGTGAGTGTAGCGTGGGGAGAGAGAGAGAGGGGGAGAGCAGATAAGGGAGTCCTTGAATCTGTGGGGGAAGCAAGCAGAGAGCACGCACACACCCACACACGCACGCACGCACGCACACACACACACACACACACACACACACAAGACCAGTATGAGGGAGGTGGGGGGTGGGGCCCGGGCCCGGCTGAAAGAGGAAGGGGGTGGGGTGCTAAAGGTGTAACAGAGAGAGAGAGAGAGAGAGAGCGAGCGAGAAGGGGAGAAGAGAGAGAGCGAGGGACCTCAAGCTATTGATGGGGAAATAGAGGGGAGGGGTGGAAGCGAGCGTGTAGAGGAGCAGCAGCAGCAGGAGGAGGAGGGAGGGAGGGAGGGAGGGGTGTGTGTAGCTTGGCTGAACGAGGAAGCAGCAGAGAGCCATTTTCACTGTGTTGAGTAACTACACGCTGCTGCTCCGTCCGCAGAAGAGAGAGAGAAGCTCTCGCCTCGGAGGAAAGAAAGCACTCCCGTCCCGGATCCGAGAGGAGCAGCCCTCTCTCTCTCTCTCTCCCCTCGTCTCACCCTCTCTCTCCGCGTCGTCCTCCTCGTCCTCTCCCCCTCTCTCTCTCCCCGGTGGTCCGTGCGAGAGAGAGAGAGAGAGAGCGAAGGGGGGAGAGGCCCAGGGAGAAAAGACATACAATGGAACGGAGAGCCTGTGGCAACTGGGCCGCTGTGCTGCTGAGAGGGGGAGGGGGAGGAGAGGAGACCGGCTCTCACAGCTAACACAGCCAGCCGGCTGCAGTCAGGCCTCCACAAGCCTCTCCTAGCTGGCCGGATCCACTCCGCTCACAGCCTACCGTTTTCTCTCTACCGGAGGCCCTTTTTTTCCCTGGAATAACCTCCCGGATTTCGTTGGACTCCTTGACCCTTTTTAAGGATTATTACCGTTGGATTTTAAGGACGTGTGTAAATGCAACACTAGGGATTAAAACCGGCCCCTTGTGGGTTTTTTTTTCTTTTTTTTGGAAGAGGGTCCAAACAAACAAACAAACAAAACAAACTTTTCTTTTTGTATCTCTGTTCCCTTTTGGTTTCTGTTCAGCGGGGGTTCGTAAATGGAATACAAGATGCATGCCAAGTCGAATGATTTGCTGGATTTTCAGAAACTGGATGCCCTCCTGGAAAAAATTGCACACTCAGTCTCAGTGAAAAGGTAATGTTTTGTGGCAGCAGGGCAGGTCTTTAACCCAGAACCTTCAGATACATTCTCACACAGGCTCGCTCTCTCTCACTCTCTCTCTCACACACACACACAGACACAAATATAATTCCTTGATACCGACGGTGAGAGAGGCTAACGTCAAGAGAGGGACAGTTTGAAGTCTTCGTCACCTCGTGAGGAACGCTAGCGGTGTTGTTGGTATCGCCCGGCACTTTTCACGGGGCACTAACGTATCACTTATTCACTTTGATTTTGGGGATATGAATATTCAGTGTTGTGTTGTTAGGGATTGCATTGTTAGTCTGTCCTCTCTGCCAGAAACCATGAATAACCAACCTCCTGGGGAGAGAGGGGTGTGTGTGAGAGAGAGAGAGAGAGAGAGAGAGAGAGAGGGGGGAAGGGGGGACTCACAGAGGAAGAAGGGGGTGGTGGGTGGGTGGGTTAGTGTTTGTGTGTGTGTGCGTGTGTGTGTATGTTGTGGCAGTAATGTCTCCTGGTTCCTGGTAAGGGCTTGGCTCACAGAGCAGAGAGCGGCTGGGAGTTGAACCAGAAAGGGCGCATTCATTTCATCTCGCTTCCTGTTAGTCAGAGTGAGACTGAGTCACGGTTGGCCCCGTGTGAGTCAGTGCACGGTGTCACATTCTGACTCACAGATGCTGCAAGTCGTGGCGGAGGGGCCGGCGGGGGTGGGGGTGGGGGTGTGTGGGGGCTGGGGGCTTCTTCTTCAGTGGGTGGGGATTTTTTTTTGCTTGTTCTTTTTTAGAGCAGTCATCTCTCTAGACTCGTCATGTTTGATCGTATTTCGCCTGCCATTTCTTCATTTTACATTCTTTCTTTTGTCTCATCATGATGATCACCTCCCCGCTTCCTACTAGGCTACTTAATGGCCTCGGTTGATCTCTATAGCTAGCTACTAGGGCCGCTCGGTTATGGCAAAAACCCGAATCCTGATTATTAATTAATAAACGTGAGCACTCTTCGTTTTTAAGAACGTTGTAAATGCCGTTTTATCTTTTAGTCTCGACCAAAAGGCAGCTTTTCTGTCATCTTCTATGAGTTATGTAGTTGGAGTAACTGGAGAAAAGCGCAGTGGCTCTTCCCTCCTCTCTCTCTCAACACGAGCTGAAACTACAGTTCGGGCTGTCGGGACGAGGCGGGTAGCACAGCGCCGTGACGGAAGGGTGCGCTGCATTTACAACACGAGACAAAATGAGAGCCATGTGGCATGATGATCGTTTTTTTATCTCGATCGTCTTGTTTTTTCCTGATCGTGGGAAGTCAACATTTCAATTGAGCCCCGGTGGCGCTACAAAGCGTCGCTGCTTTGGACCGCGAGGCGAATGCGGTCGTGTCTCTTTTGGACAACCCGGCCTAGATGTTGTAAGCGGACCCACCGTCCGCTCCTCACGTCGGGACTCTTTGATCCGAGAACAGTGTGTAGTCCTGATGTCCACCCGCCAGGCCCCAGTGGAGACCCTGGGTTCTGGTGCAGTTGTCAAGCATGCTAATTCCTAGAGCTGGAATGTCACAGCCGCCTGTTTGAATCATGCCCCACCTCCAAGTCTCGTGTGATACTCAGATTATAAGATTAGATTAAAATCTATTGTCATCATACAGCACAGCACAACACAACCTAAATAAATTAGTACTACTGAGTATAATGGTGCTAATCGGATGTAAATGATAAATGGCACTTTTATCCAAAGCGCTTTACAATTTGTTCCTCACATTTGACCCATTCATCACACACCGATGGCAGGGGCAGCCAGCCACGCAAGGTGCCAACCTGCACACCGGGAGCAATTAGGGGTTGAGTGTCTTGCTCAAGGACACTTGGACACACTGCCCAGGAGGAGCAGGAATCCAACCCGGCGGGAACCTCCAGATTACCAGACGACTCATCTACCTCCTGAGCCACTTTTTTACTACAGAGTTGTATTAATATGTACAGTGATACAGGTATTAGACACTATGGTAGTAAGTCTTACTGACCAGCAGTGTAACTAGTAAGTGTAGGTAAGGGATATGTACAGATATAGATATAGTATCTACAGATATGTAAAAAGGATTAAATGCCGGTATGTAGAGACAGATGTGGATATATATATATATATATATATATATATATATATATATATATACAGCATCATTGTACATGCTATCATGCAGAGTTATATTGGTTATATGCAGGTGTATACCTAGGTATATAGAATGAGTATATGCGGGTATATACTGTATATAAAACATCTAAAATGAGACTATTCATTCATTTAATTAGAACACCAGAAAGGCAATGTCCTGGTCAAGAAACATAGTAGCACCAATCACCCTGACCACTCTCTGCCTGTCGTATAGAAACATAGGAGAACCAGACACCCTGGCCACTCTTTTTACCCTGGCTATAGTCATGTTGCTTGTGGTTTCTTTGGCCATGTTGGTTAGGATTACTATAGTGATGTTGTGTTGTACTACAAATATTTTCGGACTTCCTCGGCCAGCCTTTCTTCGACTGGGTCCATGCTTTGAAACGTAGTTAATCACGATCAATAATGGAAATGCTCCGACCGAGCCCCCGGCCGAAACGATAAGCGGTAAACGCGGAGGTACGTCAGAGGAACACGTGCACCGCGGCCCGGCCCATGGCAGCGGCCAATCGCAGCTCCGCGCCGTCCGCCGGGACCTCGGCAGGCTCGCCGCAGCAACCTTCGCAACCACTTTGACGTCTGGGTATAAATTATGCATTAGCTGGGGTTTCTATAGTCATGTTAGTCGAGGTTTCTCTGTGCATAAGGGAAATGTTCTGTGACTTGATTATGCAGCTCACACAGCTCAGACATGGTGCGTGTGTGTGATAAAAAGTCACAACGGGGATTGGGGAACTCGGAAAGCTAGGCTTTCTACAAGACAGTTGGTGTGTGTTGTTTGAACGCTAGCGGCCGTTCGATTTGGAGGACATGGATTATTTGTCCTTTTCCCCGGCGGTCGCTGGATCCACGCGACTTCGGTGCTCATTTCAGTGACGCACGTGACTGGATCCGGGCAGTATCGGCCACGCTGGAGCCATTTTTACTCCGTTCTCGATACCCAACCCTACGTATAGCAGGGTTACACTGACATCTCCCCTAATGGAGAAACATTTATTATATCCAGTATATTATACACTTTTGTCCAAAATGACTCTCAAACTAATGGTCTATGGCCATTGGCCAGGTACACAGCAGATATGTCTAAGAATTTGCATTTTCACCCCTTTGTTTTCAACTTTCACTGTCCGACACGACGACGCAAAAAAAACGCTCCCATGAACTGACCTCATGGTAGGCTGCAGGGAGCTCTCCACGGTCCTGATTGCAGTGAGAAAATACTCCGAAATATCTGCGTGGACGAGGCCTAAGTCGATAACTGTTCAGCGGAAGCTACGGACGGGATCAGTACTCGGCTGATCTGCTGCCACCGAAAGCTTAGGACTGAATCTGTGCGGACAGTGAAAAGGTGGTACATCACTGCGTCACCTAGTCGTTTACCAGAGGTGGCTTTGCTGTGTTGTGTTGTCTCTCTGTCCCATCGTCCTCCACTCCCCAAGATGTCCTGTGTTGTGTCGTCTGTCCGTCATGTAGTCCTCCACTTGACACACTTTGTCTGTTCCCCAAGATGTCCTGTGTTGTGTCGTCTGTCTGTCATGTCCTCCTCCACTTGACAGTGACACATATACCTGTCTATTTCCCAAGATGTCCTGTATTGTATTGTGTTGTCTGTCTGTCAAGTCGTCCACTTGACACACATAACCGTGTCTATCCCCCAAGATGTCCTGTATTGTGTCGTCTGTCTGTCATGTCCTCCTCCACTTGACACACATAACTGTCTGTTCATCATGACTTTCACACTGACTGGTACTTTCACACTGACTGGTTCACATCGATTGGCATAATATAATGGCTCGCCGCACGCAGACGAAAGCGTAATATTATTTCTAGCCATTACCGTGATCAATACACCACCGCCACTGTCTGGCGGCAGGCTGGGGCGTGTACAAGCGTAGCGGCGCCGCTCACCATAAGAAGGATGGCATGAAAGAGGAGAGGGAGGGATGGACGAACACGCAGGGAGTGGTGTTCTGGGCCCTTGTTGCTATCCTTACATTAATTATTTATCACTCTGCTTTCAGGCAAAAAAGAAAACTGGGTCTCTCTCTCTCTCTCTGACCCTCGCTAAAGGCCTCTCTAGTGGAATCCACAGGACTGCGTTTTGGCCGAATCCTCCCGGTACACATGAATGATTAATAGTTTATCTTTTTTGAGGAGATACGAGATGTTTTTGTTGTTATTTATTCCCTCCCTTTCAAGTAGGACACCGGTTGCGAGGCGGTTGTTTCCCGGTGTGTGCGAGCCCCGCCCCCCCTCCGGTAACCGGAGACACTTCCTCCACTGCCAAGCATTCCACAGCAGTCTGCAATGATCTATGTCCGGGTCAAAGGTCAACTGTTATTCCAGAGCCGAGAGGAGACATGCGGGTGGCAGGAAGTGGGCCCTTTCTTTTTTTGATATGCTTCTGTTCGGAGCGGCTGGTGATCTGATCGCTCACGTCGGCTGACGACAGGGTTCTTTTCGTCCACAACAACCCGGGACATCGATACCGGCGGGAGGCTCGTCTGTAACGCCGAGCGGTTCCACTTCCCATTAGAACATTAAAGGTGCTGTAAGTGATCTTTTTTTTTTTGGTTAAAGTAAGTGTTAAATAGCTCTGCATTCCGACAGCCATCACTGAGGTAGAGTGTCTGGTCAGTGTCTGGTCAGTGGGTCTCCCAGGCCCTCCGCTCTGCAGTACATGATATTATGTGTTCCGTTTTATCCCATTTCCCACTTTATCCAATCGGGAGAGAGAACCCAGAATGATATTTTTATTTACTTCAGTGAAATCTTAACCTAAACCAAATTTGCTTTTACTGCACTGGCAGATTATTTCACTTGTTTCAAGCACATATTTACTTTAAAACTAGTTTTTATTTCTTGTTTTTTGTCAGACCATTTTTGCAGTGTGGACTGTGTGGTGTTCTCTCTCCTGATTGGTAGACCCCACGTTACTGACCAAACACTCTATATCGGTGATGGCTGTCGGAATGTAGAGCTATTATTTTAACAATGTAGACCACTTATTTCAACCAATAAATACCACTTGCAGCACCTTTTTAAGTCAATAATTGTCAGGAACAAGGGTCAAACAGGGTCAGAAAGAGCCTGTGTAAGACTGTGGTTACAAACACTTGTCTAATCTTGGCTCTGATAAGCTCGCTCTTGTATTGATGCGTTCTGGAGCACCGGTGAAAACCGTTTCCTCGAGTTAACTGAAGCCAGACTTAAAACAGTGGTTTAAAGTGTGTGGAGATAGGCCCTGGTTGACATCAAGTGTCACAGTCAAAGAGCTTAGTGTTCATATAATAATACGTCTCTAAGCGCAGATAGTCCTCGGGGCAAACAAGCGCCTTACGGTCGAGATCCCGTCTGCCTCGTCTCGTCGGGTCAGACGGTGTGGGTTTGTTTGCGTCCAAAGACGATAAGACTAAATCCAATATCGGAGCGATAGGGCGCCACTGGCGATGAGTCCCTTTGAAGAAAGCCTGCTGCCGGTGAGTCATCATCATCATCCAATCCTGCGTCTACGCGGGTGTATACAAGATTATGCTTGCTCATATCCTGCGCCAGAGGGGTAGTTCATGCCCTCATGTAAACTCGTCGATGGAACAGAGTCGAGTGCGTCTGTCGACGACGTGCTTCGAGACGATTTGTTTACTATCGCCATGGTTACCATTGGTTTAATATCGACGACTGTTACTATATAAGTAGGCCAAGTGTATCACTGGTTGCAATGAGCTGTTGTGTGGACCATCTGGTGGGGTTTTGTATGCGTATGATGATGAGGCTGTGGTCTGATTCCCAACTGGAGCAGCCCGGCTCATGTTGCGGCCAGCAGCCTCTGACTGGTCCCTGTGGACGCTCCCGGGTGCCAGGCCTTGAGATTATTTTGTGCTGTGGTGGCTACTTCCCGGTGCCCCCCCCCCCCCCCCCCCCCCCCCAGCCATCTGCACCGTCCCTGCCTCTTGTCTCTGCGAGACGCTCCTGGCTCGGATCCGGTTGCTCCCCGCTTTCTCCGTGTCCCTATTGACCTATCTCGAGCCCTGCCCCGCCCCCTCTCGAGGGCCGTTCCGGCCAAGTCCTAGCGGCCTTCAATTAATTCCCAATGTTAGAGGAGCGTACGCAGTACCTCGCGTGCACCTCGTGGCTGCATGCGCTCCTCGACATCGGAGATTAATTGAAAGCAGCCGTGCTGCTATACTTGGCTGCTTTGTTGGGTGACAACGAACTATCACAAGATTGGAGGATCGAGAAAAGAGGGTGGGGTTTAAGATGGGTACATTTACCTTTTTCTTTTCTATTTAAGCTTTGATTTTACCACACAACTCTGGCACGTTGTGTCAAGACAAGAGTGGGACCGTACTTTAGGGTTCACCTGTGTTGGAGGTCATCGTTGACAAGTAGGCCGCTATAACGAACAGTAGGCGAAAAGGTCCCAGGAAATCGTTTTTCCAGCACGAGCGTGGACGTGACGTAGAACACGAGAAGAGTGCACTGCAGGGTGTGAACCAGGGTTTCCGTTAGAAAAAATTGTTGCCGGTCTCAGGGTCCGGTAGATTTTTATCTACCGGTCAAATGAGAGAAATTCCGGTCAGAGTTTATTGAGCTTAAAAACAACAGGCTATATAAAGAATGACATCCTCAAGGCATGTAGATTTATAATATTTTAACTTAAAGCTAGGCTACTTTTGCGTATACAGTCATTATATTCCAAATAAAATAAGTCCAGAGACTCCGTGCTGCTGCCGACTTTAAATCAAATAGACCTGTGTCTGTGGGCAGTCGGCCCGACATTAATAAACAGCAGTCTGTTATAATCACATTTATGAGCTAACGAATTCCGTTATATTGGACATTTGTATTAATTATATCAAGCGAAGAACTGAGAAATTTGGCAGAGAGACGGCAACATTATCGTGGGTTTGCGTGATGTATATCTCCACCTAGTCCCAACGACTTGGTGCTGGTCATAATGTCCGGTGAAAACAACTCCCTCCAAGCACAACTTGACCACCCGAACCGTACCAAAACAGGCCAAAATTAAATAGCCCATGCGACGAACGATTCATTACATTCGTTTCATCGTTGCTCCACCAAGCAGCCGGTCCAACAATATCAGCGCGAGCGCCGCAGTTAGTTTGCAAGAAGCATCCAGCTGCAGACCCGCAGAGCAGCTTTCCAGGTCTGGGGACCGCACTGTGCCAGCAAAGCTGGTGGGTTCTGTGGGTCTGCAGCTGCCTGCCTTCCGCAAATCCAGCAGCAAGCTCTCGCTGAGCGAAGCAACGACAACAAACGCAATGATTGTTTCGTTCATCGCATAGGCCACCCAACTCCAGCCCATCCAAATACAATTCAAATAATCAAACTGTGCCCAGAGGGAACTATTTTCACCGGACACTATGACCGGAGAGATTAAATTTGTCGGACTTCAACAGATTTTGCCAGTCAAATACCGGTAATTACCGGCTAACGGAAACGCTGGTGTGAACGTGTCCTTGTGACTTAGACCAAACAAAAGCTTAACTGCCTCTCAATCAAAGGAGGTCTGTCTCATCACAACTTCGCCCAAACCAAAAGTGAAACTAAACTGACATGTAAACGTTGTGAGAACAAGGGGAACTGTGAAAATGGACTTTGCATGAAGGTTATGTGAGGTATAAGCCTGCCGCGATAAGCAATAAATCGATTAATTGCTGCGATAATTAAAATGAATGCAATGATTTTGACGGGCGCGATTAATTGCTATTTGCGCGTTTGTTTTAATGAGGCGGAACCAGTGCCCCTTCAGTCACTGTCCGTGTTGGGAGGCGGGCCGCTGACGTTACTAGAGTACAGCACGGGAGCTCCGTGGGGCAACGCCACATAGACATTTCTCAATAGTGTTGCTCCTTTTAACCAAGTAGCATTATTTGTAGTGTAACGTTAGCTATTTTTAGACCCAAGTAGTTACTCGCTACTGCCCGGAGAAACTGGACTGCTAAATAAAGATGAAAGATAGAGCTTTGATTCTCATTCCATGCTAACAACATTAGCTAAATATCTAACAAACGAAATACAACGTATAGCATAGCTACAAGTACAACACAGAATAACGTTAATACAATTACATGCATCATTGTTTACAATGAACGGGTGGGGCTAGTCAAAGGACTGGACACGGGGACAAGTTAAACATGAATTAATTTATTATAACACTCCGGTAGTTTCGAGTCGTGCTGCAGTGCTTACGCACCACAGCTATTCTATTACTGCTTTGACGCTTCCTCCTCATCGTTGATTGCCTGTAGTAGCTGCATCTAACGTTAGTAGCTAACGTTAAAACTAACCGAAAGGTAGTTGTTCACCAACAATTTGTTTTATCATTAGCTCAAAAATAGAACCGGACGAGACATGTTGTCGGCTCATAGTTTCTGCTTAGGATAATAACAACAATACTTCCGGTCCGGTCGGTGGGCTTCAAAATAAAAGTCAAACACCGGAAAAGACGGAGCGGTGGGCTTCAAAATAAAAGTTTTGGGAAATAAATTTCTCAAAAAAAATTCTCTAACCGGTCGCAATAATATCGCTTATCGCGATATTTTCGGGGGCAATTAATCGCCCAGCAAAATGTGTTATCGTGGCAGGCCTAGTGAGGTAGGAAATGTATTCAGTTTGTAAACCATAGAGCAGCAATAGATGCATTTGACTGTAGACAAGCAGTTATACCAATCTACGAGGTACTTTCTTTACAGCTGTTAATTACACTTTAGTAAACGAATGCAAGACTAGGCTGGGTATTCCAGCAACCAAGTGTGTGGTGTTGATTAGAGCCCCTTTGACCAAATCCCGTATTACTACATGTGAATAGACCCAGCCTAGTTGTTTTGTTTGTGTCTCATTTAGTGCCACTCTTACACTCCTGCCTTAAAGTGATATTACACATTAGGTACAGGTTGACAATTGAATCTTTAAAATCTTATTTTGGTTTGACATGTTCTCGGGTACGTTCGGGGGAACCCGTCAGCTTTCATTTTCTTTTTTAAAATAATTTTCTGACGACGATTTAAATGGTAAATGGCTGCATTTATATAACAGCTTTTATCCAAAAGCGCTTTACAATTTGTTCCTCACATTTGACCCATTCACTCACACATTCACACACCGACGGCGGAGGCGACCGTGCAAGGTGCCAACCTGCTCATCGGGAGCAGTTAGGGGTTAAGTGTCTTGCTCAAGGACACTTTGACACGCTGCCCGGGAGGAGCGGGAATCGAACCGGGAACGTCCTCCAGATAACCTGACGACTGCTCTACCTACCGAGCCACTGTCGCCCCCTGAGTTATTTAGCCTCTGAGATCAATGTCTCGGCGCTTCCAGGGTAGCTGCTGGCTGCTCACTTCTGATTCCCAACATCACAGACCAAGACCTCCTCCTCCGTGCGCCGGTAATTGATTACGGCCCGATCAGCGACCAACTCCTGTAATTTCTCCAAAGGTGATTCGTGTTCCTTTGACTTTGAAAGCAATTTGTTTCTTTTATGACACGAGTGGAACGGTTCTCTACACGAAACGCAAACTTCAAGACTTTCTGTAGGTGTTTCAGATCCACATGACACACAAAGATCAATAACAAGCATCAAGACTTTCTGTCTGTTTTAGATCCACATGACACACAAAGATCAATAACAACAAGCATCAAGACTTTCCGTCTGTGTTTTAGATCCACATGACACACAAAGATCAATAACAACAAGCATCAAGACTTTCTGTCTGTGTTTTAGATCCACATGACACACAGATCAATAACACGCATCAAGGCACACATATTCCACAAAGAAACCAAGAGAGACATATGAATCCTGTATTGAGCAGCTAAAATAATTCTTGTTTTTCTTTTTTCTTTGAAGTCATACGTGTCATCGCTGGAGACAGGAGTCATCGTTCTATTGCTTGGCAACGAACTGCGACCAGCAGCTCTATAGGTCACTCTGTCGGTCGGTTGGTTGATCCACAAGAATTTCCCCACTTTCCGCATTCAGCTGGGTGCGCAGCACGCTTGTTGTTGTCTCATGGCTGCTCGCAGTTGCTGCAGCGGGGTAATAATACAGGAACGTTAGAGAACGTAAAAGCTAAGTGGTTTTTTCACACAAAATGACCTGTGCCTAGTGACTCAAGTTTCATGGAGCATATTTTCAACCCTTTCGGCAGTGTGACAGGTAGGCTGAGGTCTACCAACTAGGGGTGTAACGATTCGACCTCACAACGATTCTTATTCGATTACGATTCTTCAGGCAACGATTCAATGCATCATGAAATCTCTTAATTTGACCACGATTCGATTCGATTAATTTTCTATTAATTTTCTATCCGTTAATTCCCCCAAAAAAATGTAATACACAAATGTGGCTGGGGGAACTGATTCACTCAGCATGAATGGACTATAGGTAAATAAAAACAATACACACAAAAAAACAAACATTAAAAAAACATTTTTCTTTTTAGATTAATTTAGATTATAATCGATTCTAACATATTCAAATCGATGCATCGAATCAAACACATTAGAATCGATGCATTTCGATTAATCGATGCATCGTTACACCCCTACTACTACCAACACAAACACATATGAACAAGTTAACCCTTTCATTACCACTCTACAGAAGGTTAACCTTTCATTAATTTACCACACTACAGAAGCTTAACCTTTCACTACCACACTACAGACAGTTAACCTTTCACAACCATGCCACAGGGTTAATACTTTCACTACCACACTACAGAAGGTTAACCTTTCACTACCACACTACAGAAGGTTAACCTTTCACTACCACACTACAGACTAACTGGGACCAGGACCATCTCTGGTAATAAAAATAAGTCAAAATTAGACTGACATTTTCACTCTGGTCAAGCTACTGCTGTCATTGGGAACAGACCTTTTGGTGGTGGTTGTTGCTTGCCTAGTTCAGTTTTAGAAGTAGCAGAGGTAGTGCCCTTTCTAATGAAGTTCCTTTTAACACATTGTCTGCCAGGCATTGTGCCCATCCTTATGCCCAGTCTGCCAGTGCTGTAACCCTATGGAGATGTTTACCTTCTTTGCAGGGCTATAACTTTTTAAATATTATAGCTATATCGACATTACTATGGCCCATTCAACATCGGGTATCTATCGTTCCGGATGTGGGAACGTTATATTTTTTCATTCATACATTGTCGTGTTAATACCGTCGTGAATATAAGTATGTTTTTAAGGTTTTCTGCAGTAATTCCTAAAACGCGAGTTATAGGCCCTGACGCATATGATAGATTATCGATTGGCGTTTCTTTCCTAATAATGGATTGGATTTATATAGCGCTCTTCATGAGACCCCAGTGACCCCAGAGCGCTTACAGAGTCCATTATTCGTTCATACACAGTCATACCGGTGGTGGTAAGCTACAATGGACCTGTCTCAAAACCCTGCCCTCTTTTCTTGATCCTCCAATCACAGCTGTCGCTTACCTCTGACTGTGATTGGAGGATCAAGAAAAGGGGCAGGGTTTGAGACGGGTCTATTGCAGCCAGAGCTGCCCTGAGGCAGACTCACGGAAGCGTGGCGAATAATCATCGCCTACGGCCCCTCCGACCACCACCAACATTCATTCACATGCATACACATTCATACGAGGCAAGTAGGTTAAGTGTCTTGCCCAAGGACACAACGGCAGTGGGATGGACATGGGCTTGAGCGGGATTCGAACCACCAACCCTTCGATCATTGGACGACCCGCTCTACCCCTGAGCCACGCCGCCCCCTATACACGCTATATTAAAAAATTCAAATGTATATGATCGGTATACATTATGCTTCATCATGCGTGAAGGAAGGGGGGGGGGGTCGTTTATAATTTCTTGATCGTCAGTAGCGTCTTTATTTTTTTTACTATGGGTTGATACGTTGATCAGATGGATTGCCGTGAAATGAATAAACAATCGGGCTGAAAAAAACGTTAGTTTCCTCTTACCGTTTGCCGATGAGACTGGAGGAAAAATATTCCAATTATTTGACGTCGATCTGCTAGATCCATTTCCCGTTTGTATGACGCAATAAACGCCAAAATCATATTGATTATTGCGTTTAGAAAGCGATCCCAATGCACTCGAGTGTGTATCTATATCCACGCTACAAGATATTACTCCCGGAGGAATTTCCGCCACTTCCGGTTTGGCTTGGAGTGTAACTCGCCCAACATCCACCAGGCGGCGGTATTGAGGCGTTGCAATATCAGACATGGTCCAGCTGCAGTCCCGCAGGGAGGCTGGATGAATTATGAATGCCATGGCGAAAAAATTTAATATTGATCCCAAAAAAAAATAACTCGTTTCTGACGCACAACGCATGGCGGGCAATAACGAGTATACTCGTTTTTGGCATCCAATGTGTTAACAGAGAAAACGAGTGTAAATTTGCAATAGGCTACTCCTCCCATTGTCATGCAATGATACACACACACACAGACACCTTCACACACCTTAATGCCCCATTTCAGCCTCGGGGGGGGGGGGGGCGGGGGATTCTTGTGGATCAAACCAACCAACCGACCGACAGAGTGCTAGTCTCAACTAAACATCCCAAGGTTCCTGTCATGCATCACACATCGTCTCCCTTTAGCCTGTGTCATGTTTAGCTTGTTTAACATTGAGATGAGCTATTGAGCAACAGGCCTATTGTCAGCCCTTCACAATATCATTAGTCGTATTGCATGAGCCCTGATACTGTATCTGGTGTTTAAGTAATGATTAGCATGAGAGAAACAGGAGTGGTCTATAACACTAGCTGATTAAGTAATGATTATGATAATACTGTAGCTGATGTTTAAGTAATTCATGAAAGAAACTAGTGGTCTAAGGCATTAAGTAATGATTATCATGAGTTAAACGGGAATGTAGGTCATTTTGTAGGATGTTTTGTATTATAATTAGACAGTCAACAAAAGCAGTCTAGGGGCGGTCAGGTGGCGTAGCGCAGATTGTGCTCGTCACCAATGCAAGAGGCTGCGGTCTCGACTCCCGGAGAGTCAGCATTGCCTTGGCTCGGGCTGATCGCTATACTAACTCGTTTGGCTGAGTTAGGGGGAGGGGAGCCGTGGGTGGGTCCTGGGCGTTGTGGACAGCGACCCCTACAGTTCGGTCGGGGCGCCTGCTCAGCAAGGGTAGGATCTGGAGAGAGGTAGTGCGACCTTCCACATGTTACACTCTCCCGGTGAGAATCTGCGCGGCCAGGCTGGCTGCCGGCTGGCTGCACATGCGTCGGAGGAAAGCATGCGATAGTCTCCGGCCTCTCGGACCAACGGTAGGGGAAAGTGCACAACAACCAGGAAGGGGGTTGGGAATTGGCATAACGACTAACAGTGGGATGGGAGAAACATCGGAAAAAGAAGGAGGGGGGAAAAGATAATAATAATAAAAAAAAAAAAGCAGTCTAAGCTAATTCTATTTAGGGCTGTATAAAAGGGTGACATCACCAATGGACCCGGTGGTGTTGTTGTCCAGCAGGGAGCACTCTGTCCTCTGGACCTGGTGGTGGTGTTGTCCAGCAGGGAGCACTCTGTCCTCTGGATCTGGTGGTGTTGTTGTCCAGCAGGGAGCACTCTGTCCTCTGGACCTGGTGGTGGTGTTGTTGTCCAGCTGGGACATCAAGGCCATGTAATCATCCCTCACTTTAATTGGCTGATATCAAGCCTTGCCTCCTGAGCCTTACAGTATGTGTGTTGGGTGCCTGGTGCCAAATGGGGGGCAACAGTGGCTCAGGAGGCAGAGCAGCCGTCTGGTAATCGGTAAAAGGTTCCTGGTTCGATTCCAGCAGGTTGGCACCTTGCATGGTTGCCTCCGCCGTCGGTATGTGAATCTGTGAGTGAATGTGAGGCATAAGCTGTAAAGCGTTGGATAAAAGTGTCAGAATGCAGTCCAATTGCCAGACACAGTGGCTGAAAGTCTTGGGAGCCAATTGCTTTGTCTATGTGTAACGAAGTTGAAAACCTCGCAAAGGTAGCCCCTTGGTGTAAACTCGCTCCTAAGATTTAAAAGAAAAACGTGGTGTTTAACTTTCAGAGTCACGTGGTGCTGGTGAGTGGAGGGTTTGAGGCTGTCAAGTCGAGTCACATTTATTTATAAAGCATGTTTAAAAACAACCCACGTTGACCAGTGTGCTGTACAGACCAGGGCAGGTAGTAAAATCACAAAATGGGGTAATTCATGATATTTCAAACTATTGACTCTAAGATCTGTGGCAAACATAGCCCCTCCAAACCTTGGCATATATTCTAGAAGAAAGGGATCTCATTTATGATTGGACTTTTCTTTTACATTTTGAAGCCTAAAAGAAGAAAAGTAATTTCCTGTTAGCAGTTTGATTTGAGTCTGCCTCTTTGGTACTAACTACAATGCAACAAACAACAAGCGACTTCCACTCTATTGGTGTTAGCGTACCCAGATGGCGTAGGCAAACACGGAGACGACATGCAAACTCCACACAGAAAGGCCCCCTGCTGGGGTTTGAACCCAGGACCTTCTTGCTGTGAGGCAACAGTGCTAACCACTCACCCTCTCCTTATTTTTAAATAAACTTTATTTGTACAGCACCTTTCATACAAGTATTACAGCCCAGAGTGCTTCACAGCGGTAATGTAGACATAAAATATACATAACATGATGAGTATAAAATTAGCATAAATATAAACATGCATAAAATTTGCAGATAATTTACATAAAATTAGTAGAGAATTGACAAAATTGTCTGTCATCCTTTTATCCACCACCAAATGCTGAAATAACACAACCCTTGATAACCCGGAAAGACAAATCCCATTGATTTTTTGCCATATAGTGCCTTTTTGTTTGGATCCGGATGTTCAAGCCCAGAGTGGCCTATAGACAAACATTACTGTCACTTTCTGTTTTCAAGTTCGAACAATCAAAGCGTTACATCATGTTCAAACTGTAATGATGTGTTCAGATCCAACAGTGGAAGGCAGTCGGTCCTTCTACTCATTTTACAATCTGCTCTCCAGTGTCCCAGATGAATCACGCTAAAAGTAACAGATTGTCTTTCAAAATGGTCATTTACCGGTATGTTTACAGGTATTTAACAAGGTGCATGCTGCTCCCCGGAACTGCTTTTCTCTCTCTGCACGTCTGCATCTCTCTTCTCCCCCTCTTTCTCTCTCTTTCTCTCTGTTTCTCTCTCTCTCTCTCTCACTCTCACTCTCACTCTCACTCTCACTCTCTCTCTCTCTCTCTCTCTCTCTCTCTCTCTCTCTCTCTCTCTCTCTCTCTCCCCTCCCTCCCTAGCAGCTTGACTGAGTGCTGAGCACAGGGGAGGCGGGGACTGTGAGTTCATCCAAGCTAATCAAATCATATGGGCACAAAAGTCTCTACGGGAGCTTATTATGCCATTATTACACCATTATGAATAAAAGCATGTCTCATCACTTCATCACTCGTGATGACGTGCATTCGCTGGAAATGTGTGCCTCGCAATTGTGAAGTGCCTGTTACCGTGCCCTCTCTCTATCGCTCTCTCTCTCTCTCTCTCTCTCTCTCTCTCTCTCTCTCTCTCTCTCTCTCTCTCTCTCTCTCTCTCTCGGGTGCACGCTGATGGCAAACTGATGACATTAAAGGGGACAATATTTTGTACCTTTATTACCTTATATAGCTGGAGGTGCTTGTAGAACATCTGCAGAGTTCCAAAATCCAAAGGCTGTGCCAAAGGGAGTCTCCAACAGTTTATCTGTTCCTTGAACTACTTGCCTAGTTTGTAGTCCAGTCTTTCTGTCTAGAATGCCTGGTTTGTAGTCCAGTCTTTCTGGCTAGAATGCCTGGTTTGTAGTCCAGTCTTTCTGGCTAGAATGCCTGGTTTGTAGTCCAGTCTTTCTGGCTAGAATGCCTGGTTTGTAGTCCAGTCTTTCTGGCTAGAATGCCTGGTTTGTAGTCCAGTCTTTCTGGCTAGAATGCCTGGTTTGTAGTCCAGTCTTTCTGGCTAAAATGCCTGGTTTGTAGTAGGGCTGGGCGATATGGAAAAAAATCATATCGCGATAACGATATGATAATTTTATTTTATTTCTCGATATCGATAATTATCGAATTGTTATAAGTATAAAAAAAAAAAAAAAAAAACATTTTTTTTTTTTTTTTTTTTTTTTAACAACAGATGTATGTTTATTTTGCAGCAATTCTTTGTCATTGCCGCCATCTTTAGTGTTACATCCCCTCACACTCCAGTTCTCAGGCTGCAGCTGGTTTAAAAGCTAAAGTAAACCGGCTTCTCTGCTGGCTGTGGCTCCAGAGGAGTTGAACAGTTCTGGCTCTGCTAGTTTATTTTCGATCTTTTGGCGCTTTTTTGGTGGACAAACCACCGCACATGTGCACCGTGACTCGTGACTGGAGTCTAGTTCTGCTAGCACACATAGCCTACTGTGTACAGACGGTTTCAAAATGTGTTTTAAATTAGAAAGCAAACAAAATAAATGGACAAGAGAAAAAGAAATCTGAATTTGGTCAGTATTGTCATTTGGACAAGCAAAGCCATTACTTTAAGTTGCAGGCAAGAAAGACAAGTCTGTCCACTGTCTCTGGTTTTAAAACTGCCCTGTTGCAGGTAAAAAAAAAAAAAAAGATTTTTCGATTTTTTTTTAATTTCGATATTCGATATCGATTATTAAAATATATCGCGATATTTATCGTTATCGTTATATCGCCCAGCCCTAGTTTGTAGTCCAGTCTTTCTGGCTAAAATGCCTGGTTTGTAGTCCAGTCTTTCTGGCTAGAATGCCTGGTTTGTAGTCCAGTCTTTCTGGCTAGAATGCCTGGTTTGTAGTCCAGTCTTTCTGGCTAGAATGCCTGGTTTGTAGTCCAGTCTTTCGGTCTAGAATGCCTCGTTTGTCTTTTTCTTCCGTTGATATCTACGTCACTATGTAACACAATAGTTTACTCTTGGCATATTTGATGTTTATTATTCTTCACTCTTGTGATATAAAAAACAAAACTATATGCTCTGGTCTGACTCCTGACTTTTATATCTTGCGTGGGGGAAAAAATCTGTTAAGATGGCGGCTCGCTCGTAAACGATTTAATTTCTCTTTCCACCTAAATGGATTACAAAAATATGTCTTTAGGCAGGAAATAAGATCTGATCTGCAATGCCTAGTTTTACAGCTCTGATCTAATCGTGTGAACCAGGAAGTGCAGCCACACAGTTTAATTTTTATTTAAAGAGACCGGAGCCAAGAGTGACAGCCTGGCTGCTGAGTGACAGCCTGCACCGCTGTAACTAGGTGCCTTTTGACCATAAGCGTATATGCAAATAGACCACGGAAATATTAAACAGCCATCATATGTGCTCTTTAATATTTGTTTTGGGATTTGCTTGTGATAATGAAAAGGTATGGGGCTGTGTTGGAGGCAGGCAGGGGGGGGGGGGTTATAATAACAGAGGATTATGATTAACATAAAAGTTCAAACTAGTTTGAACAAATTCCCTTGTACTTTAGATTCATTCAAACTTGATTTTAGGGTTAAAAGTGACTGCTATAATAGACGTTTATAAATGCAGCTTATGTGAATGTATCTAGATTGTCACAGAATAGTAGTCATGAAAAAGTCCTGGAATTTGACCAGCGAAGGTGCGTAGGAACCGCGTCACAGAGTTTAGAATGACCTCCGGCCTCCGGCCCAGAAACAAGCCTCTGGAAAAGGTCAGAGAACCTTTGCCTTGTGTGCCTCAAACCAGCTTCTGGCCCATGCTGTGTTATTAGTGATAAGATAAGATATTCCTTTATTGATCCCCTTGGGGGAAAGTCGGGGGTCAAAGCAGCATGGGGGAGGGAAGGTATGGGTAGGGTAGGGCTGACCCCTATTAGTCGATTAGTCGACTAATCGGTCGAAAGGAGCCGTAGTCGACTGCCAACCTCTTAGTCGAATATAAAAAAAATATATATATATATATTTTATAAAAAAAATATATATATATTTTTTTTTATCATTCTTTCCAAAAGAAAAGAGGCCTAGAAGCGTGGCTAACGCTAATGGCACGCATACCAGAGGCTAACTGCCTAAGAAAACAGGCACAGGCACTGAAAGAGGATTTCACCCATCTAATGAACACACTAGACTAGACAAATATCAAGATGTATCCATCAGTGGACCAATCGCATGCTTTTGCAGAGGACAAGAAGCCTTCAGTCAACTCCTTCAGACATTAAGCACCCCCCACAGCCCAAATGTAGAGCCATATGAAATCCGCGATCACGGAATCGCGGAATTGAGCAATAAAAATGGAATCGACTGTAAAAAAAAAATATATATATATATATATATTTTTTTATTTTATATGTTGTGGGACTTGTACAGCACTTTGTTCAACTTTGTCTGTGCTGTAAAGTTTAAACCTTTTTAAATCTTAGACAAACAAAACACTTTGCTTTCATGAAATATTGTAAGCCGTCATTTGAGGCTTTATAAAAGCAGCACAATGAACACAAATCTGTCAGTGCCGAGTCCGACCTCATCTTAAATAACAAACAGCATTGCTTGTTGTAATTAACAAAGAGAGGCAGAGTTGATTTTGCAAAAAAATATATATATATAATTTATATTTTTTAATAATCAAATTTTATTTTCATATTCGAATCCCATGCCCATCGAACGAAGCTTCGAAGCTTTGAAGTATTTAAGACAGCCCTATTAAATGAACTGTTATATCTTATTAAATTGTGGACATTTATCCATTCCCACTTATTAGACACTATTTCTGATGGTAAAATGAGTGTACAAAGCAAAATACAGAATTCTGAAATATTAAAACGGAAATTTGGAAAAAAATTTAATGGAATTTGGAAAAAAATAAAACTGATTTCAAATGGCTCTACCCAAATGGAATGACAAATGACATTTTTTTTTTTTTTTTTATTGGCAACGGCAAATTTTGGCCAATCATAGTCGACTATCCAAATCCTTAGTCGGGGACAGCCCTAGGGTAGGGTAATGGATGGTAGAAAGACATAAACATAGGCAATAGAATTAGATCTGATTCAAGATGATTTATTGTCATGTGCACAGTTAAACAGACAGTTTGCCGTACACTAAAAAACGTAGTTTGCTAGTCCGCCCTTCACACAGTCACACAATCACACAATACTTAACTGGAATGAACAACTTAAATTCAAGCGAATGGTAAAAATAAGGAGATAAACATATTTTTTTTAAAGGTAGAAGATAATATATACAAGACACGAGTGAGTAACATACAAAACTAAACAGTCAATATCAGATCCAACCAACCTTATCATTTGATTGTGTGGATAATAAAAAAAAGTGTCTTGGGAATGTGAAGTGTGTTTGGCTGCATCAGGATGACTCAAGTTATTTTGACTAGGATCATCTAAAGTCTATAGTTTGGGTGTATCCCGTTTGACAGGTAGATCATCAAAGGTGGAGTGTGTTTGGGGGCAGAGTTCAGCAGTTTCCGACCTTCCAGTCAGACCAGGTACCACCGGCGCTCCGACCGCTGTGAATTCCTTCCCACTGATGTCATTCCACACGTCGGTCGGTCAGACGCTGCGTCTCGAGTCCTTCCTGGAGGCCGGGTCATGTGGTGCCTCTCACTGCTTCCCTCTTCTCAGAAACTGACTCATCAAGAATGTGGTTAGTCGGAGATCGCGCATGTTTTTTTTAATTTTTTTTTAAAGGCCCCGCTTTGAGGGTGAATAATGTTCCGCGTGCGCGAGCCCCCGGGGCCGAATGTGTAGGCGGTCGTACTAGAAAACACTCTCCCCCGCCCTCGTCCCCGTTTTTAGCCGCAGAGTCGTTCTGGATCAGCCGCTCTCGGCCTCGCGCAGACTGTCTGCTTTTGTTTAGTCCCCGCCCGCCCGGTGTAGAGCCCGAGGAGAGGACGTCAGGAGGAATGAGGGTGGGTGCTGCCGGGTAGCGAGACACGCAGTTCCTCCGTCGTCTGACGGCAAACGGAGAGAGAGAGAGAGAGAGAGAAAAAGTCCCACACTCTCAGGGCCTGAGATCGGAGTAGGAAGACTAACTACAGACACCAGAGCCGAGGCCCAGAGATCATGTCCTGCTGCTCTGCTGTGAATAAACTCATATCGCCACTCTTTAAAAGAGATTAGATCCATTCATTATTTCTTCATGACACCCTTAGTGAGAGCAGAGTGTACCTTCTGTATGCCTCACTATTATTATTATTATTATTATTATTATTATTATTATTATTATTATTATTATTGTAGGTTAGATGTATTGTCACTATACCGCACAAGTACAGTACAACGAAAATAAATTTGGCATCCAACCAGAGTGCAAATGTAACGGTAAAGTGCAATAGTAATATACAATGTACAGGTGAATAAACTGGGTATATAAAATATATATATTACACCCTCTGCAAAACTCGGCGGGGGGTCGTTCGAGGCAGAAGTCTGTCGCTTTCGTTATGATGGCGGGATCCTTCGTCTTAATTGGCCTCTGCTGATGTTCCTCCTGATACCTGTGAGTCATCATCCCGCTCTTTTGATACCTGTGTGAGTAGTGATGCACCGATGTGAAAATTGTGGCCGATACCGATATTAATATTGCTGTTCTGGCCGATACCGATATTTACCGATGTCGATATCTCTGTATAGAAAACACCAAATAAAGAGCTATTTTCCAAAACGATTTTTCTTTTACTTTTGTAATTTATTTTCAGAAATGACTATTTTGAAACAATTTAAGACCAAAACAATAAAAATACATTTTTATAAAGGATACAAGTGTGTCCTGAATTCACACTATGGATAAACCAACCCTGAGTATTCTCAATAGACATCATCTAACTCACTTGAGACCAAGTCACTGTATTCTGTGAACATTTTACAACAGTTCAAAACGTTAAAGTACAGTAGTAGGCCTTAAGTGGCCAAAGCCAAAAGTATTGGTATTATATCGGCGGCCGATATTATATTTTGACATCGGAACGATACCGATGTGTAAAAAAAAATTACCATCCATCGGCCGATATTATATCATTATCCCGGCCTTTTGAAGCGTCTTCTCCCTGCGTGGCGGGTTGTGGAGGAAAGAAAGAGTTGAGTTTGAGATGAGATAAGATATTCCTTTATTCACCCCCTTGGGGGAAGATGAGGGCGTCATTAGGAGCATGGGGGAGGGGAGGTACAGGTATGGGCAGGGTAATAGTAGAAAGACAGGCAATACAATTAGATCTGAATATGAGAAAAATAAACGGTGTAAACAATATAATGCACTAATCAGTTATATTGTACATTACAATAAATATAGGCAGTAAAACATTGTAATCTGAATATATACTATGAGCAAGAGTAATAGTAAAACGTATACACAAGGTACCCTAAACTGGCACGATATACGTCATGCGTTGTAGCCTGTGGCAGAGTCGGACACTTTCACATCCATAATATTTACCTCCTCTGTAGGTCTGCTCGTTTGTTGTTTGGCAGCGCTGTGTGGCGGGTGACGTCAGTGTCTGTTTTATCGGCCCGTGATGAAGCCACGCCTCCTCATCTCGTGAGCAGTGCTCATGACCTTTGGAACGGGAGTGGGGGGGAGGGAGGGAGAGAGAGAGGGAGAGAGAGAGGGAGAGAGAGAGGGAGAGAGAGAGGGAGAGAGAGAGGGAGAGAGAGAGGGAGAGAGAGAGGGAGAGAGAGAGGGAGAGAGAGAGGGAGAGAGAGAGAGAGAGAGAGAGAGAGAGAGAGAGAGAGAGAGGGGGAGAGAGGGGGAGAGAGGGGGAGAGAGGGGGAGAGAGAGGGAGAGGGAGAGAGAGAACAAGGGTGTTGGGACTTGGGTCGGGAATCACCAGGAGGACTCAACAGGGAAGGTTTTGGAACTGATTGCGATTATCAGGCTTGTCGATTCAGTTGTGCGTCATAATTAAAGGGGCTGTGGTCTTTTCTTTGTTAGAATAAGTGGTTTACATTAGGCTTGGGCGGTATTACGGTATACCACGGTATTTAGAAATACCGACGGTATTGAATACCGTCAAAATCACAGTTGGGTTTCAGTTTCTATTACACTGAAACGGAGTTTCGACAGGGACGGCATTGGGTTTCGGTTTCTATTACACTGAAACGGAGTTTCGACAGGGACGGCATTGGTTGTAGTGCACACACACAGCACCCGCCAGCAGAGGGCAGGGGAGGCAGTCCGTCTTTCCCGCACAGAGCTGAGCTGAGCAAGATGGCGGCAGCATGTCAAACAAGAGCTAAACCTTTCTGCACACACTGTCGCATTTGGACAATTAAAGGACTCTGTTCGGATTTAAGCAAAACCCTCGCCAGTGACTTCATCCAGCACAACGAGAGACAGAGGCACTTCTTTGGGAATGTAATATAAAACGGGGTGACTGAGTCTTGAAATGTTTTACTCCTAATGCAACTGGCTCACATTGATACCTGGATGGTGCCGGCTAACTAGCTACCGTTAGCTCACGTTGATACCTGGATGGTGCCGGCTAACTAGCTACCGTTAGCTCACGTTGATACCTGGATGGTGCCGGCTAACTAGCTACCGTTAGCTCACGTTGATACCTGGATGGTGCCGGCTAACTAGCTACCGTTAGCTCACGTTGATACCTGGATGGTGCCGGCTAACTAGCTACCGTTAGCTCACGTTGATACCTGGATGGTGCCGGCTAACAGTAACTAGCTACCGTTAGCTCACGTTGATACCTGGATGGTGCCGGCTAACAGTAACTAGCTACCATTAGCTCATGTTGATACCTGGATTGTGCTGGCTAACTAGCTACCGTTAGCTCACGTTGATACCTGGATGGTGCCGGCAGTGGCTACCGTTCTGTGATTTGTTTACTTCGAGGTTGAAGAAAGTGTACTTTCAGGTTGAAAGAACGGCCCTAATCTCAACGTGTTTCAATATAAGCGAGCGTTATGTATGGTGATGACGAGTATATTGTTAGCTCCGCCTCCCACGCGTTACTCCTCGCCACTGAGAGTTCGAGCTGCTGTGGTGAAAAGATGCGACAGGCTGCCTCCTCGTGTACCGGAGGGGACACGTGATGCAAGGCTTCTGTCCTCACTACAACCGACCTGTGGGAGGCATAGTCTAGCAACGTTCAAGACAGGGGAGGGAAGAATTGGATATACGAAATTGGGATGGGAGAAAAATAGAAAATGGGGAGAAAAAGTGGATCAAAAATCTTACCTCGGACAAACTTTGTACGAGGAAGTCCGAGGTAAGCGACAGCTGTGATTGGAGGATCAAGAAAAGAGGGCAGGGTTTGAGATAGGTCCATTCTCTCAGACGATCTCAGATCTCACTAGACAAGTGAAGATATCACTTGTTGTTTCCGGCTACTTGTCTGTAAGCTTGAATATATACTGTAGATACAATTAAAAAATCACCACATGGAAGAGGAAACAAGGACTGAGTTTAACGCCCCCAAAGGCCATCCTGTGTGGCTGCAGCACCTATTTCACGTACGTTTATCTTGTTATCAGGTTATGTAGGAGCCAAAGCTATATATTTAGGTTATTGTATTATATGAATGTTTATGTTTATTTGTATAACCTTACATTGAAACGGCATTAGGAATATTGAACATTGAGGAATATTGAACCCTAACCCTTTGAACCGTCTTATTTGGCTAGAACATTATTTCTAGAACATTTGTGATGTATCATGTCACAGTATGATGTCATGACCGAACGTTCTAGAACATTTGTAATGTCACAGTATGATGTCATCATGACCCAACGTTCTGGAACATTTGTGATGTCACCGTATGATGTCATAACTGAACATTCTAGAACATTTGTGTCTCTATATATAGTCCACAATATCTCAGAACAGGGGGTGTGTAGCTTGAAACAGGACTGAACACGACTGAACAGATAGACCAAACAACATAGACTGAAGCCTGCATTTCTCAACCAAGGTGCCAAGCCTACCGTTTTGCTGTGGAAAGAGCCGGCAAGTTAAATATTTACTTAAATTAGTATTTTTCTTTTAATAAATACACTTTCTTTAACACTTTAATCCCCGGAGACGCTGTTCAGCGTCTTTCCCCGCCATGCTTATTCTGCCGAAGACGCTGGACAGCGTCTTTGATATCAATATTTCAAAAATCTGTGATCGAAATCATATTTCTCCCCCGGAGACATTATATGTACTGGTGAGCCCCTCTCAATTCTCCAACGGTTCAAGAGCGCCATCTGGTGGCCGATCGGCCGCTCGCCCAAACAGGAAGTGATGCGGATGAAGTGGTGCTCACCCATATTTCGTCCGGGCACTCGCTATCATTAGCAGGACTCCATCTTGACACAATGGATGTCGATCGGTTGCAAATAACTCGATAAACAACATGATTTGGACGTATATACTATTATACAACCTGGAAATGGATCGGATATTTCGACATCCCATAATAGAAAAATCTCTGTTCCACGCTCATCTCCCAACGTCGCGAGGAAGCTACGGTGAGTTTCAGCGTTATTTTTTAATGTCTTCGATACTAACTGCTCTAATGATCATATCACCCACACTAGATGAATGATATAACGTTGCCCACGGAATTATAAACGACCCCCCCCCCCCCCCCCCATCCGGTCAACATCAGATCATACGTAGTAACTCCTAGCAGCACGTCCAGTTGACATTTTTTATCTCTCACAGATTCCTACCAAACTGTATTTGATCATCAATATAATGCATTTAGGGCTATAAATCAAGTTCTGGAGAAAGCTGCAGAAAACGATAAAAACATACTTATACTTTAGACCGTATTTTAGTATGAATATGTGAATGAAAAAGTATAACGTTGCTACACCCTGAACAATAGATATAGGACGTTGAATGGGCCATAGTAATGTCAATTTAGCAATACAATTTAAAAAGTTATAGCCCTGCAAAGAAGGGGAACTTCTCCATGTTAAATAGGGCTGGCGAGGGATGGTAAATTATGAATTTAACCCCGGCGATCAAAGTGTTAATGAATATAATTCATCAGTTTCGTCAACATAAATAATCCAATAAGGGCACGGTTGGTATGAAAGTGATGGTGACGTCTTATAGTATAACATTAGTGTAGCCTAATCTTTAACTGCAACTGTGAAGAAAACCCCCATTGGTTTAAACAGATTGAATAGACCAAAAAAAAAAGATTAAAAAAAAAATCGTTTTTTTTTTATAAAAAATAAAAAAAATCGAATGTTGATTTAGAATTCGAATGTCATCACCATCACCACCACCCACTAGGGGTGTAACGGTACACAAAAACCACGGTACGGTACTTACCTCGGTTCTGAAGTCAAGGTTTGGTACGGGTTTTCGGTACAGTGGGGGAAAGTTTGGCTTTCCATGTTCCACTCAGGGGTGATGTAGTGTGCAGTAACTAATTGTACTTGTAGGGCTGTCAACAAATATTCTATATTGAAATTAATAATCGACTTGTAAAAAAATGTAAGAATAATAATAATTATATTAGATTGTGAAAAAAACACAGTGGCGCAGTGGGCAAGGTGCTCGCCTCTAACGCAGGAGACGCTGGGTTCGAGCCAAGCTCTCGGTGTTGCTACCGGCTGGCCGGTTGTTCATACTAACACAATTGGCGAGTGTTGGAGGGTGGGAAAGCCGGTGGGTGGGGATTTGACGTTGTGGACAGCGACTCCTACAGGTCGGTTTGGTGACGCCGGTGCGATGGAAGCAGGAAGTGACGGGAGCAGCGTGAGCCTCCCACGCGTTACTCCTCGCCACAGAGTTCGAGCTGCTGCGGTGAAAAGATGCGACGGGCTGCCTCCTCGTGTACCGGAGGGGACACGTGATGCAAGGCTTCTGTCCTCACTACAACCGACCTGTGGGAGGCATAGTCTAGCAACGTTCAAGACCGGGGAGGGAAGAATTGGATATACGAAATTGGGATGGGAGAAAAATAGAAAATGGGGAGAAAAAGTGGATCAAAAATCTTTTTTAAATGCATTTTATTTTAAGACTTCTAAAGAATGTCATGTTTTTAGACATATTTCTATATTATTCAAATGGGAGCTAAATATAATATACTTTATTATTATATTACATTATATTATAATATAACATTACATTACATTATATCATACATATTATTTATATTATTCAAATGAAGTCAAACGTTGTGATGTCACAGTATGATGTCATAATCAAACATTCTAGAACATTTGTGTATATTCAACAATTCTCTCAGACGATCTCAGATCTCACTAGACAAGTGAAGATATCGCTTGTTGTTTCCGGCTACTTGTCTGTAAGAATATATAACTGTAGATACAATTTAAAAATCACCACAAGGAAGAGGAAACAAGCACTGAGTTTAACGCCCACAAGGCCATCCTGTGTGGCTACAGCGCCTATTTCACGTAAGTTTATCTTGTTATCAGGTTATGTAGGAGCCAAAGCTATATATTTAGGTTATTATATTATATGAATGTTTATATGTTTATTTGTATAACCTTACATTGAAACGGCATTAGGAATATTGAACATTGAGGAATATTGAACCCTAACCCTTGTCATTGAACCGTCTTATTTGTCATAATAGAACATTCTAGAACATTTGTGATGTCACAGTATGATGTCATGACCGAACGTTCTAGAACATTTGTGATGTCACAGTATGATGTCATGACTCAACGTTCTGGAACATTTGTGATGTCACCGTATGATGTCATAACCGACATTCTAGAACATTTGTGTCTCTATATATAGTCCACAATTAGCTCGGTTAGGGATCGGTAAGGGACAAAGAATATCCGATGGCAGCTCAGTATTTGTGACAGAGTTGCTTGCCATCCTCTGGGCATTGTGGTGGGTGGAGGAAGTGGGACCAAGCCAGGTGATTATATGCTCTGACTCTGCTGCTGCACTGATGGCTCTGAGTGCAGGTGGGTCTAAAGCTCGCCCTGATCTCATTCAGGAAATAATGTTGGTTTTATATAGGATTGCGAAGGCAGGCTGGTCAGTGGAGTTTTGTTGGGTCCCGGGGCACGCTGGGATTGCGGGGAATGAGATGGCTGACTCCCTTGCCAAACAGAGCCTGGGAAGGGAGGAAGAGATGGGTATTTCAATGGGAAGAGTAGAACTCAGAGATAAGATAAAGAAAGGAGTTGAGGCTGAGTGGCAGGATGAGTGGGAAAGGGGGACCAAGGGAAGGCACTATTTCTCTGCAGCCTCGGGTCAAGATCAAGGTGGAGGGATATGGGTCAAGGAGTGATAGGGTGAAGATGTGTAGACTGAGGCTGGGACACTGTGGGTTGAACAGTAGCTTGTGCATTGTGGGCAAACATCCAGATGGGGTGTGTGAATGTGGAGAGACTGAAACTGTCGGGCATGTCTTCCTAAAATGTGAAAGGTATAGGAAAGAGAGGGAAATCTTTTATAAAAGTCTGGTAGAGCTGGGAGTCTCTTCCTTCTCTCTTAAATCATTCTTTGGCATGGATCATGAGAACCACCAGTTGATCACAGAGGCAGTGCTGACATTTCTGCATGCTTCAGAGTTGTACCAGAGGATATAGCGTTAGTGTATGTATTAGTATTGGACAGGCAAGAGGAGCAGAGAAGAAGGAGAAAGTGTGAGTTGAAGAGGCCTAAAGATGGAACACCACTAGTGTAGTATAAGAAATGAGGAGGGAAGAAATACGCCAAGAAAGAAGAAGAAGAAGAAGAAGAAGAAGAAGAAGAAGAGATCATCAAAAGAAGTGCGGAGGGCAGTAATACGCCACGATGCGTCTACTCTGCCGGAAATTCAAAAGAAGAAGAAGAACAGGGGGTGTGTAGCTTGAAACAGGACTGAACAGGACTGAACAGATAGACTAAACAACATAGACTGAAGCCTGCATTTCTCAACCAAGGTGCCAAGCCTACCGTTTTTGCTGTGGAAAGAGCCGGCAAGTTGCTTTACGGCTTTCCAGTGTGGAGGAATTTTCATGTGTCGAGTCGGCGGTGATTTTGGAGACTGGGAAAATACAGTTTTCTTAACTTGTAGTAGTGACGTGAATATTTAGGAAAATAGCTTTAGGACCACTTCTGTAAAGAAAGACTTCACTGTGGAAGAGAAATAAACCAGTTGGATATCTTTGTTTTACACTGGAGCGGCTGTGGACATTATTTTTCTTTATCAACGAACGTACTACTCACGAGTAAGCAACTTTAACCAGTAGAGTGGAACGTCGGCCCTCATAGGTTAGCTGGCGATTCTAGGAACTTTTAAACAAGGGGGCACAGGGGGGGCAAGAGCTAGTATGGGGGGGCACAAAAAAAAAAAAAAAAAAGTAAAAAATCTTTTTTTGACATGAAATATTTATTTTACATTTTTTATATAGCTAAGTATGATCGGTAAGTATAAAGGAAGTTGGGTTTATCTAGACAGGTACCCCAAGTGTAGCAGGTAATGTCATAGCTGCGGCCTCCACTTTATCCAACCAGGAGAGAGAACTCAACACTGCAAAAATTGTCTGAAAAAAATAAGAAATAAAAACGAATAATCTACCAGTGCAGTAAGCAAATTTTGCTTGGCAATATTTCTTGAAATAAGTAAAGAATATCTAGGGTTCTCTGCTCATTGGATAAAGTGGGAAGGGATACCAGAACATTTATTTTGTGTTTACTGCAGAGCGGAGGGACTGGGAGACCCATGTTACTGACCAAACACTCTATATCAGTGATGGTTGTCTGAATCTAGAGCTATTTAACACTTATTTGAACAAAGAAATACCTGACTTACAGCAGCTTTAACTTCCCCCTTTGACTGAATGTCATTCGGTACATTGTGGTTTTAGTCATTTCCTCCTCCAGTTCATCACACAGTACCTGTTCAACGACACAGTTGTTACACTTAACTACTGAGTCAGTAGAATCTACTAATCCCCTTCGTTTTATTGGTGGTTAACAGCACTCATTAAGCCTTGTGTCGCAATAGATCACGTACCAAAACCGAACAGATACCTAGTAACTAGGCTGATAAGATACAAGATACCTAGTAACTAAGTAACTAGGGTAATAAGTAGGGGTGGGAATCGCCAGAGACCTCACGATACGATACTATCGCGATACTTGCGTCACGATACAATAGTATCGCGATACTAAATATCGCGAGTATTGCGGGGGAAAAAATAATGTTGATCAAATTTTATTTATTACCTTTTTTCAACTGCAAAGTAAAATTGTCAACATGTTTTATCTAATAAAATAAAGTTCAGTCTAGGGCGGCTAGGTGGTGTAGTGGGCAAGGCACTCGCCACCAATGTGGAGACGCTGGGTTCGCGTGTTCGAATCCAGCTCTCCACATTGTTTTCAGTTTAGCTGGTCGTCCGCAGTAATACACATTGGCCGTATTACGGGGAGGGAAACTGAAGGGTGGGGATCGGGCGTTGTGGACAGCGACTCCTACAGGTTGGTTGGTGCGCCTGCGCAGTAGAATCAGGAAGTGTCTGGGGCAGCGTGAGCCTCCCACGCGTTACTCCTCGCCACTGAGAGATCGAGCTGCGCAGGTGAAAAGATGCGACTGCTGTTACCTCAAGTACTGGAGGGGACTTGTGCTATGTATGACTTAGTCCACATTGCAGCCGGCTTGTGGGAGGCAAGAAACAGCGTTCGTGACAGAGGAGGGTTGAATTGGATGATACGAAATTGGGATGGGAGAAAATATAGAAAATGGGAGAAAAAGTGGATAAAAAAAAAAAAAAAAAGTTCAGTCTGTTCATCTCACTTCAATCATTTTTATTGCTGAACATGGTATTTTCTCAAGCAGACAGATGTAAACACTGTAATCTGTGTTGCATGTACCTGACAAACTGAACTGTTTGTATTACAGTCATATTCCAACTTAACTGAATGCACGTGTGTGTGTGGACTATTGTACTATTACAGGTATTGAAATGAACAATGCAACTTCCTTATACAAAAAAATATAAATGTTTTATGAATATTTAAATATCGATACTTGGCGTCCCTGTATCGATACAGTATCGCCACGCAAAGTATCGCCCCCACCCCTAGTAATAAGATACAGAGTAAGTAACTAGGCTAGTAAGATACGAGATACCTAGTAACTAGGCTAATAAGATACGAGATACCTAGTAACTAGGCTAATAAGATACAAGATACCTAGTAACTAGGCCAATAAGATACAAGATACCTAGTAACTAGGCCAATAAGATACAAGATACCTAGTAACTAGGCCAATAAGATACAAGATACCTAGTAACTAGGCTAATAAGATACAAGATACCTAGTAACTAGGCTAATAAGATACGAGATGTAGTAACTAGGCTAATAAGATAAGAGATACCTAGTAACTAGGCTAATAAAACAGATCTAGGCTAGTAACTATGCTTAATAAGATGCTTACTAGACAAGTACTTACTAGACAGACCTAGTGAGTAACTAGGTTTAATAAGATACTTACTAGACAGACCTAGTAACTAGGTTTAATAAGATACTTACTAGATAGACCTAGTAACTAGGTTTAATAAGATACTTACTAGACAGACCCAGACGAGACAAAAAGGGAAGCAGTTGTACAATAGAATGGCATTAACATACACACCGGTTCTGAAGCTGTGGTTTACTGTTGTACTGTATATATAGACTATAGGAGTTGTTATTCGGAAGGGAAGGTTTTGCATATTGTACCAGGGTGAATTCAACTGGCGTTTTCCAAAAAAGAACTTGCATATCTCGTGGGTCTTGTTCTAAAGTCCTTTCTTCCCTCCCTGGAATCACACCGGTCACATCGGTCTACCCATTTGCTTTTAATGTAGGCAGGGGCCAGATTGTAAATTCCTCCCTTGCAACTGCTAGCAATACAACATAGCAGGCAGCATTTGGCAGTGATCTGTCACAACTCCCTGTGTTTCTTGACTTGGTGCCATCTGGTTGTGTGACGAGACTGTTTAAACTAGCAGACACCGACACCAAACGCAACACATTGAAGCCTCAGGAAAAACAGTTTGTGGAATGTGGATCGATCTGATCATAGAATCCCAAAAGGTAGATTAAAACCTTTTATTATTATCACGTTCATTATTTCTTTATCTTACCCTTAGTGGGAGCAGTGTGTACCTCCTGTATGTCTCACTATTATTATTATTATTATTATTATTATTATTATTATTATTATTATTATTATTATTATTATTATTATTATTATTATTATTATTAATATTAATATTATTATTATTATTATTATTATTTGTTCAAATGTATTGTCGTCATACACAGCACAAGTACAGTACAACAAAAATAAGTTTGGCATTCAACCAGAGTGCAAATGTAATGGTACAGTAATACAGTAGACTATATACAGGTTATTAAACTGGGTATAGAATATATAAATTAGTACTACTACTAATAGTGCTAATCAGATGTATGTACAGAGTTGTAGTATTCATATGTACAGTGTAGTAGTAATATGTACAGTGTGTGTGTGTGTGTTCCAAACAGTAGCCTGTTCCTTGAGTGTATCAACACGTGTATTTTGCGCCACAACTGACACCGGTGACGGAACTAGGCAAAATCTCTGCGAATCATTTCACACCAGTCAGTCAGCTGTGCAAACAAACACACAGTGCCTTCACAGCGAGGGCAATACAAGACACCATGTTGCTGCCGGAGGTACTCGTTCTCAACCACAACACGGCGTCGGGGAAAGCAACAAGTTGTTAAGTTATAAAACATTGAATAGTTTATGCAAATATAATTTTGTCCCTTGTTTTTACCAGCAACGACACTGTGGTAGTGTTGAGAGAGGGGACCCTATTAACCGTTACACCGCCGAATGGCATGCTGGGTACAGCTCGCTAGCTAGCATAACAGTCTGTTAACAGCTGGGAGAACAGAACAGTTAACAGCTGGGAGAACAGAACATTTACAAGCATGTTTGAAGGGAGGTCATGATGACGTTTAAAATTGTAATCATGATTCCTCACCAGACGTTTTTGCACAATGTGATGGTTTTTGTATTGGTACCTTGGCTTGGAATCCCCACCGATTGTTTTTTAAGGTGCTGTAAGTGGTATTCTTTTGTTAAAATAAGTGTTAAATAGCTCTACATTCCGACAGGCATCACTGGTATAGTGTCTGGTCAGTAACATGGATCTCCGAGTCCCAGTCCCTCCACTCTACAGCAAAACAGAAAATACATTTTCTGGCATCCTCTTCCAACTTCATCCAATCAGGAGAGAACCCTAGATATAGTGAACCCTAGCTCATAATCTCAGAAGAAGGATCAGTCAGATCTTCCAAGCAAAATTATTTCTGAAATTTAGTTCAATTACCTCCAGATAAGCTAACTTAATTGCACAGCGACAACATTTCAAAGTAGGTAACTGATGAGATTAAAGTCAAAGCACACTTTGCCATTTAGACTGACACGTGCCATTCATATTTGGTTTATTAGATAAACAAGTTTCCAACTTGGAAATTCCATGTGAATCGCCTGCTACGTCAAATTAATTGAGTTGAAAAGTCTGAGAAAATAATTTTGAACGTCATGCTTTTTGACTGGTAGTATAACATTACGTCATCTGGTATTATGACATTACATCACTGGTATTATTATGACATTACATCTGGTATTATTATGACATTACATCTCTGGTATTATGACATTACATCACTGGTAGTATGACATTACATCTCTGGTATTATGACATTACATCTGGTATTATTATGACATTACATCTCTGGTATTATGACATTACATCACTGGTATTATGACATTACATCTCTGGTATTATGACATTACATCACTGGTATTATGACATTACATCACTGGTATTATGACATTACATCACTGGTATTATGACATTACATCACTGGTATTATGACATTACATCACTGGTATTATGACATTACATCACTGGCTGGCTACTCTTAACAAAACTACAACTGGGCAGAAGTAGTAACTGTTTGTATGAAGCAGACCTGGTCAAACATTAGCCTGTTTATGTTTTCTAACCATTCGTAGCCTAAGTTAACCAGATATGAAGCCATACCATCCATGGATCCATATGAAGGTTTGTGTTTTTTTACTATAACACAAAAAAAAGACATCATGGATGTGAAATCACACTGTACTTTGCACAGGAAAAAACGAATACTCTTGAATATCATATGTTGACGATATCGCCCAGCTCTACGTGTACTACATCAGGACATTTTAGACAATACACCCGGTTATTAAAAAATCTGCACGTGCCTGCCATCAACTGATGTTGGTTCTGGTTGAACTCACGATTAGGAAAAGGTGGGAGTGGGAGTGAGTGAGTGAGATGTCCACTTGCCTGGGCCTGGAGGTAAAACATAGCTTGACAGTGAAATACTGGTCGTCCACCTCAGCCCCCACAGAAGGCTGGCTGCTTGCCTGCTGTTTTTAATTGGCTGTATATACCAGCCAAGCATGGTTTGCATTTCTCAGAATTCGGGGCATATATAATATGGCATACCTGGCTTGCTCGCTACTGCTGTGTCCAAAATTACTATATTCCCCAATTCACACATGGAGAAATCCTTGGGCTAAAAGTGCTCCTGAACGTGCTGTTCCAAAAACCTCAGTGTTCTTGGCTTGGTATGTTGTTGTTGTTGTTGTTGTGGTGGTTGTTGTTATATATTTTTATGTTTTATTTTTCCAGGAATGAGAATGGAATTGTGAAATCCTGTTTTCAATTCAGACATAGACCTAACAGTGGCACCGAAATGTGATGCTTCAGGGAGTTGCGGAAATGATTAGTCAAACATTTGTTTTTTATTAGCTGATGAAAACGTGAACAGACATTTAAAAAGAAGAATACTGCCAACATGAATACGGAGCTGTGTGTGTGTGTGTGTCTTTTGTGAGTGTGTCTTTTGTGTGTGTGCACGTTTGTGTCTGTTTTATATGTGCAATGTGCATCAGAATACAGGGGGGTTGAAAGATGTGTTGATAAAAACAGAAATAAGCCTGTGATCACATCGGACGCATTTTTCTTGCGCTCAAAGGCATGTCGGTGTACAGAGAATATAAAGCAAGGAGCGATGCCGCCGATTACCATTGCTACCTCAGCTAACGTTACATAAGTTACATTACATTACTACTCTATTACTACTACTATTAGTGTGTCAGAAACTGCCAAGATGAGCTCCTCCTCCGTTATAGATTGGTTTGTTTTGCTGTCGATTTTCGACAAGTAGGTGACATCGACGACGCCGGGTATGGTTGAAACCTTTTCAACTGAGAGCGCCTGAAAAAGCGCCCTTTGCAAAAACGCAAGGTGCGTAGTGTGGAGGAGACGCATCACAGCTGAACTCAGAACTGACTACAAGGCAGTCTCCAATTAATTCCTATGAAGCCGTCCTCTATTTGCTTCTATTTTTCTCTATTTGTACAGTACGACAAAAATAAGTTTGGCATCCAACCAGAGTGCAAATGTAACAGTAAAGTGCAATAGTAATACAGGTGATTAAACTGGGTATAAAACATATATAAATTACTACTACTGAGTAATAGTGCTATGTACAGTGTTATAGTATTATTATGTACAGTGATACAGGTATAAAGACACTATGGCAGTAAATCATACTTGCCAGCGGTGGGCTATAACTAGTAAAGTATACAGTATACACAGGTGCCGTATACATAAGGTACCCTAACTGGCGTGTTATACGTCATAGGTTATACGTTGATACAGGTATAAAGACACTGGTAGTAAGTCATACTGGCCAACACCATAACTAGTAAGAGTATGTACAGATAGATATATTTTCTACAGATAACTAAAAATTATTATATGCAGGTATGTACTGACAGATAAATAGTGGATAAATATATATATGGTAAATATATTTATATATGCTGTGTATATATATATATACACACTGTATATACAGCATTGTTGTACATGCTATCACACAGAGTTATATGGTTAGACTATAATAGTTTAAGGTAGGTAGTTAGATTATAGTGAAGGCAAGGCAGTTGTAGGCAGGTATAAATTGAGTTTAGGCAACGTAGTTCAGAGTTCATACAGTATCAGGGTGTTTATTTATCTTATTTGCTATAACGTCATACCCCGATGCTCAATGCTTAATGTCAATCAAAACAGCCAGTTACCATTTGTAATAAAATCAATGTTACATTACCTCCACTCTGTCTGCACTGCAGCAGCTCTCTCCACTCATGGAACGGCAAATGTCTTGAGAAAAAAGTTTGACAATGCACACAAACTGTTTTAATCTTTTTAGATTACGCTAAACTAGCTGTATTCCAAACGTTTTTGTGACGTCACAGTTAACTCCTCTCCAACTCTCTTCTGGCTTCCACTGTTGTCTTCCTGCTCCTCACACTCACGCCGCCTCGTGGGATGTCGGAGCGAAATCTCTGTTTCACTGCCAAAAAATAAGCACTTTTAGTGGACGTACGTTACTTGGTAACCAACTAAAAACAAGGGGAAATTGTTTTCACTGGACATTTTTATGACCGGAGACTATTTAAATACTGTACTGTCAGTATTTGATTATATGATTTTTCCCAGTAAAAATACATTTCCGGGGGGGAAATGACTGGATAACGGAAACCCTGGTACCGTACCATTGACCAGACTCTGAGGAAGAGCTGACCACGTGAAGTTAAAATCCAACAGGAAACAAAGCAGGCTTGTGGCCCCAGGAATGGTTTACGTGGTTATTGGTTAAGACACCTACTTCTGGAACCACATGGACCACTGCTAGTGAAACCCTGCCAGAACCTTTTCTCCCATGTCGGCGGGGGCGATAGTGGCTCAGGAGGTAGAGCGGTCGACTGGTAGTCGTAAGGTTCCCGGTTCGATTCCCGCCCCCCTCCCGGGCAGCGTGTCGAAGTGTCCTTCACCGAGACACTTAACCCCTAATTGCTCCCGTTGGCACCTTGCATGGTCGCCTCCACCATCGGTGTGTGAATGTGTGTGTGAATGGGTGAATGTGAGGAACAAAAATTGTAAAGTGCTTTGGATAAAATCTGCTATATAAATGCACCATTTACTTCTCTCTCTCACCCACCCATGTCTCCCTCTTATCCTTCCTATTGTCTCAGTAAAGGAAACATGCCAAGGGACAGGCACTCTCCTTCTGAAACTACTAACCTTCATACCGTCTCTTACTATCATGCACTTTGCTACTAAGGAATCTACCATGCCTATACCTTGCCTATACCTTGCCTACAATATATGTCTATTATACTACTATGCACTCAAGACTAGCACTCAAGTTCAACACTGTTTGACGAACAATCGTACTCACCCTTAGCTGCCAGAGTTGTACCCTTCCTGCTGACTTGTCGTACAGAACTTGTAAGTGGCGGGCAGAAGATTCAGAGCGTCGGGGTCTTGAGGGCGCGTAGGAGCCGGGAGACGTTCCCCTCGCTGCAGTGCATTTTGCAGTATCATTTGTCGGAATTGTCGCCTGAGCCGTACGCTTGATGAGCATGCTAATGACCGTGTTGCTGTTCTAACAATGCCAGATGCCTGTAGGTGTGATAGGCTCGTCTTGCAGATGCCTCCCGAGGTCTACAGAGGTGTCGTTATATAACCGTACGCTCTCCCCTTCCTTCCTTCCCCCAGAGAGTCCAGTGAGGAGTGCAATGGGATCAGCGGTCCTCTGGCAGTGGAGTCCGCGCCGGGGCAGAGACTGAGCCGGTGTCCCGCCAGCACCACCGCCAGCACCACCACCGCCGCCGCACCAGCGCCAGCTCCCGCCCCGGGACCCGTGCCCAGTGCGTCCAAGCCCGTCGGCATGGGGGACGGTCTGGACGCGGCGCAGATGTCGGACAGCGGCAGCAGCCAGGGCCAGCCGCCCGCCCAGGCCCCCGGCCAGCTCAACCCCTTCCCCCCCGAGTACGTCAACCCCGAGAGACCCAAGCGCCAGACCAATCAGCTACAGTACCTGCTCAAGGTGGTGCGCAAGTCCCTGTGGAAGCACCAGTTCGCCTGGCCCTTCCAGGTTCCCGTGGACGCAGCCCAGCTAAACCTGCCTGTGAGTTGTTGCTTGTTTTTATTTTTAATTTTTTTATCTGGATCTCGCAGCGTCGACCGCACGCTGTACTTAGTCGGCATTACTACCCTCCTCTATCTCCTTGTATCCCTGCTGGATCCTCGCGGTGGTATTTAGAAAAAAGGTTTTGAATTACAATCTTTTATAAAAAGAACAAAATGTTAGACCTACCTAACACAGGAAGATACAACACAGGTTTGAAGACGTTATTTTCCATTTACAAACACTGATGAATACAAGTGATTTGAGAAAGAACTGTGTAACTGTGATTTTTTAGATAAGATAAGTTAAAGTCATGTTTATTGTAATTTTTCATTGACATGGAAGCACGAGATATAGCACTCGGGTCTCGGTTATAGCCATTTGACACTAGATATATACTAAAATAAATAAATACTGATCATCATGACAGACATACAAACTGATTAAATTAAAATCAAGATTCAATAAAAAAATAAGATGTAAGATATTCATTTATTGATCCCCTTGGGGAAATTCAGGCATCATAGCCACATGGGGGAGGAGGAAGGGGGGGGGGGGTGTACAGGTATGGGCGATTGGTAATAGTAGAAGACATATATACAGGCAATACAATTATAGTACAGTAGAAAAGTACAAAATAAAAATAGACAGTGTTAACGATGCAGAGTCAATGGGGTCAAGCTCCTGTCTGTACACTACAAATGTACTCTTTATTTAAACTCGAAAGGCAACTGAGGTTTCCCTCATTTACAGTAACGTTGGGTATACATACAGAAATAAGAAAACTTTTTTTTAAATCATAAAATCACACAGCATATAAAATCATCATAATGAGACAACAAGACGAGGCAAAGAGCAAGTATAACAAATAAATTAAAACACGTACAACTTGATTGACAAAGGTTGGAGATCGAGGTTTTAAACTCTGCAACAGAGGGGAGAATCTCCAGCTTTAAGGACTGTTGGAGTTCATTCCGTGAGCTAGAGGGGCATCATAACCCAGAGTTTGCTCTGAACAGGGTAAATCTGCATTTAATGCAGATTTACCCTGTTCAGAGCAAACTCTGGGTTCGCCCAAAGTTCACACAAAGTAGATATCTGAGTCAGCTTGTCCTGACGGGAGCTTGACCCCACTGCCTTTGCTTCAGCTTGTGGCCAACTAGCCAGAGCCAGTATGAAGAGCAGCGTGGGTTTTGCTGAGAAAGGACTCCTTATCGATCAACATTGGTGTAAACATTGGAGTGAGCTACTTTTATTTTGTGTTGAGAGTCAGAAATGGCCGTTTTCCACCTGCAAGTCCTATATAGGATTCTATGGATATACAGTGGATTATATGGATATACAGTGGACTATATGGATATATTAGGGGTGTAAATCACTGTTCGGTACGTACCTCGGTTTTGAAGTCACAGTTCGGTACGGGTTTCCGGTACACTGGGGGAGGGTTTACGTTTATTTATTTGGCTTTCCATGTTCCACTCAGGGGTGATGCAGTAACTGTTAAGTAGGGCTGTCAATGAATATTCTATATTCAAATTAATAATCAACTTGTTAATAATTTTTTTAATAAAAAATATATATTAGATTGTGGGCCTGAATGCACTGCATGACGGATAGGAGACACACGACGTCATTGAACTGAATACAACAACAACCGCGACCACCATCCCTCAGGGTAAAAAGTTATTGAATAGAGAAAGAAGCGTCATGCAGGTCCCTAATGGTAAATACTATTTCCTGTTTCATGCCAAGGAAAATATATATCAATTCATGTTTATCACACATTGTTTGGAGGCGCGTTGCGGTGTATGAATGTCAGTTCTATATTCCGCAAACGATCATTAATTTGATCTCCAAGAGTCAGCCCCTTCTCAATCTAGCACCAATCCTCCACGCACTGAGAGGGAGAGAGGGTGTGTGCGTGCGTGAGTTCGCCACACTATGAGGCTATGCTAAATTACAGGTAATCTCTGTGTTGTGCGTGGGCTGAACGAACATCCGGCCCTTTGCGCAAGTTATATTTTGGGGAGGGGTGTTCTGCACGCGCGTTCCGTTGGTGGTTAACATGCATTCGTTCGGTACACAGTGCATACTGAACCGGTTCAGTATGGATTAGGGATGCACCGATCCGACTTTTTCAGTCCCGATACCGATACCTGGGCTTTGGGTATCGGCCGATACAGAATACCGATCCGATACCCATTGTTCAATTAATAAACTGTATGCCTCACTGTGGAAGATACTGGGATCATTCTTTTGTGCAAGGCAACATCAGGCTTGACTTAAAACATTACTTTCATAACTTAGTGAAACGAAATGTAACAAATGAACACATAGATATAAATGTACTGAATTGTTATTTATTATTTAATTTAATATATTATTATAAATCTTTTTTTCTTCTTTTTTTTTTAGATGGTCACCGATACCTGATCTAGCTATTTTAGTCATATCGGGGCCAATATCCGGTATCAATAATAATAATAACTTTATTTGTATAGCACTTTTCATACAGAGGTTGCAGTTCAAAGTGCTTCACAACAGTAAAAAATACAGGCATAAGCGAGCATAAAAAGAGATAGAGAGGTAGCAAGGTAAGGCAAATCACAGTTCTTCAGTAATACAAATAATAAAATAGAATAGATTAGATGGAGTAAAAAAGTGCGGTTTGATTCAGTTTAAAATAGGCTAAAAATAATAAAATAGAACGGACAGTAAAAAAGTGTGATAAGATTGGTCAGATAAGATCAATATCGGATCGGTGCATGCATCCCTAGTACGGATACGTGTACCGTTACACCCCTAATGGATATACAGTGGATTCTATGTATATACATACAGTGAATTATATGAATATACAGTGGATTCTATGTATATACAGTGGATTCTATGGATATACAGTGGATTCTATGGATATACAGTGAACAAAGGTCTGAGTTCATTACCAGTTTGTTTTCATCATTCATCAAATACCAGCAGTAAAACTTTACTCTGTTGATTATCTGAAGCCAAACGACATCATCCTTACGAAACACAATTCAAAACATTTAGCTAATATTAACAAAGTCAAAATGTCTCAACATTGTTTCTGCCATTTGCCTTAATTACAGCTTTGTATTCTGTCTGGCATTGATTCCACAAGTTTGGGTAGAATTTGAGAATCCGCAATTCCAGCAACCCTTTGAGAGAGCATTCCTGAGGTCGTCCTGCGATGTTTACAGTATGTTCTGCATTTTCCCCTTTCCAAATGTTCCCGTAGACGGGGTCAAGGTCTGGTGACTGTGGTGGGGGGGGTGTGTGCGGGGGGTGTGTGTGCGGGGGGTACGGCATACGAGTCAACACTCCTTGCTCTTCCTTGGAATTCACATAGTCCTCCTGGTAAAGCTTTCATGTGTGCTTCGGATCACTGTCCTGCTGGAAGATGAATCCTCTTCCACACAACCTTTAAGTCAGAAGAGATGTCATGGCTGTAGGATAGAGTGGCTTCTCTCTGGTCCGTGTGTAGTCCATCCTGTCACCCACTCCGGAATGGGCAAACCCGCCCCAAACCTGAATGTTGTTGCCATCAGCCTTTTTTGACTGTAGGTATCACACACTGTTAAAATGATATAGTGTTTGGTCAGTAACATGGGTCTCCCAGTCCCACTGCTCTGCAGTAAACACAAAATAACATAATCAGCTAATTATGGCAAGATTTCTAGAAAAAAAGATCTAGGTAATATCACTTTATCCAATCAGGAGAGAGAACCCTCTATTTATTTTTTTAAAATCTTGCCAAGCCAAATTGGCTGATTATGTTATTGTTTCAAGTACATATTTGCTTAAGACTAGCTTTTATTTCTCATTTTTGTCAGACAATTTTTTCCATCTGGAGTTCTCTCTCCTGGTTGGATGAAGTGGGAACGGGATACCAGAAAATAAAATGTCTGTTTACTGCAGAGCGGAGGGACTGGGAGACCCATGTTCCTGACCAAACACTATATCAGTGATGGCTGTCAGAATACAGAGCTACTTAACACTTATTTTAACAACAAAATACCATTTACAGCTCCTTTAACCGTCCATGCAGCCCGTCTCCTCATAAAAGCCCTACAATTTTTATCCGAAAGTTCAAATGATCGACCTCGTCCTCTGTAAACAAGACGTTCTTTCAGGCTGCCTCAGCGAAAGCATGATCACTTTTGGCCCGCGCTGACGTTTCCATTTGTTTTGAGGTCCTGGAAGTGGTTTGGAAACTGCTACTCTGCCATTACGGCCACATTTTGCTAGTCGACTTTTGACTGTAGTTTCACTTTAATTAACTTGAATGCGGATGCTGTTCTGTTTCGTAAACATCGTTATAATGTCCCCTTCGAAACATGAGCTGCGATTTGGCGCCGGGACAGTCCTTCATCACTTTAGGACAACTGTTTGTACCCGGGACAGTCCTTCATCACTCAGGAGGACTGTTTGTACCCGGGACAGTCCTTCATCACTCAGGACAACTGTTTGTACCTGCGCTACTTTACTAAAAAATACTTTTGCGAAGGAAGAGTTCAAGATTAAAGAACCTGTAGTAGCAACGATAACACATAGATTAGATAGATATTAATTATGTTGATGTCCGGTATTCCTGTAATTGTCATAAGACCGAAACAGCTCACGACACGCTGTGTATTATAATTGATTGTTTGTGTGTTAAACTTTAAATGAAAAATAAGATGTCACAACATTTTGAGGAAATTAAAGGAATCTGTTTGTAAATAAATTAAAATATTTAGAGGAATTTTAAATATTGAATAGTCATACCATCATTTCAGATGACATTCTTGATTAACAAATACTACATGAGAATGATGAAAACAAAGAGATCTTGGTAGTGGCCTCAGACGCTCAGTGTAGCCGCTAATGGAGCGTGACAGGGCTGTCCAGTGGTTCTCATCCTCTTTGGTGCCGCAGCATTCTGGAGCAAAAAAAATAACTAAATTGAAAAGCACACCATATTGATTGTTTGAGAACGTCTCACGGTCTTGTATGATCGTGACGAGAGGGCCAGCAAACTGGTTGAGCCGCTGGCCTTGTGCCTAACAGCGTTAGCCCGCAGGAAAATGTTTTATTATAAGTGAATTAAACTGAACTTTAATGAAGTGAGTGATTTGTTAGAAATGAGATTTTCTTTCAAATTCAACTAAATCCCAACGACACGGCAAAATAAACGGTGTAAACAAAGGTGCAGATGGGGGTATGTGTGCCCCATCGGTCATATCGGTTACACAACGTTTGAAGAATTTCATCTTGCCGACTACAAATTGACGCTTAACCTTGTGTTCTAATGCTTCCAGGACTACTACACAATAATCAAATGTCCTATGGACATGGGAACAATCAAGAAGAGGCTCGAGAACAGCTACTACTGGAACGCCCAAGAATGTATCCACGACTTCAACACCATGTTTACCAACTGCTACATCTACAACAAGGTAACGTTGGTCACGCAGACGACCGGTCCCCTCGTGTCATCAGGGATGCCAGGCGGTGGTGTTCAGGCAGTGTGTGTGTGGTGCTCAGCTAACAGGCGTTTGTCTCCCCCTGCAGTCCGGAGACGACATCGTCTTGATGGCGGAGTCGTTGGAGAAGGTGTTCCTCCAAAAGGTCAAGGAGATGCCTCAGCAGGAGACGGAGATCGCCGTCATGACGACGGGAGGCAAGGGGCGAGGCCGGGGCCGGAGGGAAGGAGGTGCGACCTTTGACCTTAGATTTTATTTGATTTCAAATGTATTGTCGTCATCATACATCACAAGTACAGTACAACGAGAAGACTTATATGGCATCCAACCAGAGTGCAAATATAACAGTAAAGTGCAACAGTAATATACAATGTACAGGTGATTAAACTGGAGTATATATACGGTAAATGAGTACTACGGAGCAATAAGGCTAATCAGATGTATGTACAGTGTTATATTATTATTACAGTGATACAGGTTTAAAGACACTATGGTAGTATGATGTAAAAAGGATTAAATGCAGGTACATTGATACAGATGTGGATAAATATATATATGGTAAATATATATATACAGTATATACAGCATTATTGTACATGCTATCATACAGAGTTATGGGTTATATGCAGGTGTATAAGTAGGTATATAGAAGGATTATATGCAGGTATATTCAGACGATATGGATATATATATGCAGTAAATCCAAATATGTATAAATGTGTATATATATATAGGGTATATACAGCATCATTGTACATGCTATCATACAGCGTTATATGTATATATCACAGTCGAGAATGCAGCTGTGACCGCGTCCCCGACCGCCAAGAACCTTGGTGTTGTCCTCGACGACCAGTTGAACTTCTCTGCTCACATCGCAGCGACAACCAGAACCTGCAGATTCCTCCTGAGCAACGTCAGAAGGATACGCCCCTTCCTGACAAAAGAAGCCACCCAACTCCTCATCCAATCAACAGTCATCTCCCGCCTCGACTACTGCAACGCACTGCTAGCTGGCCTCCCGGCCACTGCCACCAAGCCTCTTCAACTCATTCAAAACGCAGCGGCCCGCCTGATATCAAACCTACCGAAGTCGGCCCATGTCACCCCACTTCTTAGGGACCTGCACTGGCTCCCCATTGCTGCACGTATCCGCTTCAAGGCCCTCGACCTAGCATACCGTGCAGCAAAGGGAACCGCTCCCGCCTACCTCCGGTCAATGGTCTCTAACTACACACCCTCAAGACCCCTACGCTCTGCATCTTCTGGCCGCCTCAGACCTACTCCTATCCAAGCTCCCGGAGGGTCATCAAAGAGAAGCCGCCTATTCTCAGTCCTTGCCCCACAATGGTGGAATGAACTACCCATCCCAGTTAGGACAGCCGAATCCCGTCCAATCTTTCGCCGTCGACTAAAGACTCACTTCTTCAACCATTATCTGAAATGATAAAAAAAAAAAAAAAAAAAAAAAATCTAACCCTGACTAACCTTACTGTCATGCACTTGTCCTAATAAACTAACCTACACTGTAACACGCAACACTTGATGAACATTGTTACTCAGCTGATAGAGTTGTACCCTTCTTGCTGTCTTGTCGTACAGAACTTGTAAGTCGCTTTGGATAAAAGCGTCAGCTAAATGACTAAATGTAAATGTAAATATGGGTAGACTGTAGCATGAGGTAGATAGTTGTGATTACAGTGTTTGTTTCTTAAGAATGTGATGATAAAAGACTAATATAAATGGTATCTATAATTTGTACTTGATAAGTGATGTTGTTGGGAAATCGCAGACATTTGGAGAATAGCAATTGATATTGATATACCAACAGATTTTGATGCCAATATACCGGTTTTATAAATTATACCCGGTTTTATAAAAGATAACCGGTTTTATAAAAGATAACCGGTTTTATAAAAGATACCCGGTTTTATAAAAGATAACCGGTTTTATAAAAGATAACCGGTTTTATAAATGATACCCGGTTTTATAAAAGATACCCGGTTTTATAAAAGATAACCGGTTTTTATAAAAGATAACCGGTTTTATAAAAGATACCCGGTTTTATAAAAGATACCCGGTTTTATAAAAGATACCCGGTTTTATAAAAGATAACCGGTTTTATATATGATACCCGGTTTTATAAAAGATAACCGGTTTTATAAAAGATACCCGGTTTTATAAATCGTCTTTGATTTGGTGCAAAATGTGTACATGAGACGTCTTCAGGCTGTGATGCTGTTGTCCTCCATGAGACCACTGTTGACCGTCTTCTCCGTCCCTCCCTCCAGGTCTGAGCTTGAAGCCGGGGCCCATCGCCGACTCTCCGTCCACGACCCCGCACACGCACCGCCTCTCCGGCCTCTCGGCCTCGCCGCAGACCAGGGGCCCGGCGCAGGGCCCGCCCTCTCTACCTCCCCAGCCCATCCTGCAGGCCCTGCCGCCCCGCGTGCCCCCCACGCTACCCAGCCACGCGCCTCAGCTCGGAGCGCCCTACTCCCTCGGCCCCTCGGACTGCACCCCTCAAGGCCCCATCATGACCTCTGTGCCTACCCCCGCCCAGGCCCCCCTCCCCCCTGCACCCATCCAGAGCAACGCTCCTATGCTGCAGACCCCGGTACCCATGACCAAAGTGAGTGGTGGGGGGGGGGGGGGGGGGCTTGTTGAGTAGAGTGTAGCAGTAGTAATAATAATAATTCACTTTATTTGTATAGCACCTTTCATACAAGAGTCGCCAAAAGAAAAAGGTGTAAAATTGGCATGAAATAAGCACAACATTGAATATACATAAAATAAGTATAAAATAGATAACAGCAAAATAGACGTCAAAGAATAGAATATTAAATCACATAGCTTTTCTCAATCTCAATAGGCTATAGTGACTATCACTGATAGACTGATACAACACAGTAACCATGTTAGATTAGATTCAAATGTATTGTATTTGAATCTAATCTAACATGGTTAACAGGTTTAATTTCCACCGGGGGCCACTCCTACTGAAAATGAATGGATTTACTTGTGATTGGATTAAAGGGGTCCACTATGTTATGCCTCGTCTCCGCTAGCCAGTGTTTAGCCGCGCTGTGGTTTGTCTGGCACACGGTGAGCGTCTCCGTTGTCTTTAGAACCTGACCAAGAGACGGACACTTTTCACAACCTGGCCAAGAGACGGACACTTTTCACAACCTGGCCAAGAGACGGACACTTTTCACAACCTGGCCAAGAGACGGACACTTTTCACAACCTGGCCAAGAGAGAGGGAGTCGGCTGGGACTGTTGTATCATCATGGTTTGGGGCCGGCTGGGACTGTTGTATCATCATGGTTTGGGGCCGGCTGGGACCGTTGTATCATCATGGTTTGGAGCCGGCTGGGACTGTTGTATCGTCATGGTTTGGAGCCGGCTGGGACTGTTGTATCATCATGGTTTGGAGCCGGCTGGGACTGTTGTATCATCATGGTTTGGAGCCGGCTGGGACTGTTGTATCATCATGGTTTGGAGCCGGCTGGGACTGTTGTATCATCATGGTTTGGAGCCGGCTGGGACCGTTGTATCGTCATGGTTTGGAGCCGGCTGGGACTGTTGTATCGTCATGGTTTGGAGCCGGCTGGGACTGTTGTATCATCATGGTTTGGCTCATGTACCTCAGTTGCTGGTGTGAATATTGAAATAGCAACTGGAGAGTTTACAAGAAATGCAATGGAGACACAAACCCAACCATACCGTACCATGCTAGACCATGGCTGAACATAGCTAACGGAGACGAGGCATAACACTTAGCTGCTCTGTTTTGGCATCTAAACATGGGTTTGTCCTAATATACCAACCTACACTGTAGCACTCGACACTTTGATGAACATTGTTACTCAGCGGATAGAGTTGTGCCCTTCCTGATGACTTGTTGTACAACACTTGTAAGTTGCTTTGGATAAAAGCGTCCGCTAAATGTAATGTAATGTAATCTAACCGCTCGTTTTTACTTCCGTACTCCCCCCGTCGCTCTGCCCCACGCAGCAGAGAAAGAGCCAGAAGAGGAAAGCGGACACTACGACACCCACGGCGAACGACCAACTAAGCGAGTCTTCTCCGGCGGAGTCCAAGTCGGGCAAGACGCTGCCGCGGCGAGAGAGCGCGCGGCCCCCCAAGCTGATGAAGAAGGACGCCCCGGACTCTCAGCACCACGTGGGGCTGAGCGTGGGAGGAGGGCACAGCCCCGAGCCGCAGGACCAGCTGGGCTACTGTGCCAGCCTCGTCCGGGAGATGATCTCCAAGAAGCACGCCGCCTACGCCTGGCCCTTCTACAAGCCCGTGGACGTGGACACGCTGGGCCTGCACGACTACCACGACATCATCAAGCACCCCATGGACCTCAGCTCCATCAAGGTGCGTTGGCGCGAGACGGGGTCCCCCCCCCCCCCTACTCCGGTCAAGAGAGTTGATGGTTTTGTGTTTTCTAGAACCTGGAAATGTAATGGGGAAATGATACATTCCGGTCACAGGAAATAGTTTGTAACCCCTCCCCCAAGCGGTCAGGTGTTTAATCTCAACATTATGCTGTCTGTACATAAATATAGGTTCCTTTTTTGGATGAATGTCCTAATGTATTAATGTCCTAATGGATGTCTTAAATGAACACTCTGTAGCCTATATATTGAAGTTACATTATGAAATAGACTGCTATGAACACTCTGTAGCCTAGAGATATTGAATAAGTTACATTATGAAATAGACTGCTATGAACGCTCTGAGGCTTATAGATATCGAATAGGTCACATTTAGAAACGGTCTAGTTTTTGTAAACATCACCAACGCCACTGTTGAGACAGAACTCACACCAGCATGTCTTCATGCCATCGGCTGTCAAACCGACGCCAGTAAAGCGAGAGGATGTTCTTCTTGGCGTTGTATCTGAACACAAGTTGTCTTGGCTGGTGATTAATGTATTCGCTGTCTTCGCAGGACAAGCTGGAGACCAGGAAGTACAGGGAAGCCCAGACGTTTGCTGCTGACGTACGGGTAATGTTTTCCAACTGCTACAAGTACAACCCACCAGACCACGAGGTGGTGGCCATGGCGCGCAAGTTACAGGTAAGCGCTTTAACATGCAAACATCTCTTACACACGCTTTAACATGCAAACACCACTTAACCCTTTCACTACCACACTACAGAAGGTTAACCTTTATTTCAACTCGTGAGACACTGAGGTTACCCTCATTTGCAGTGAAGACAAGCTTACAAAACGAGACATAGCAATATCAGCAATTTCCTTCGTATAGGGACAATAAATAAGAATTATCAATAAGAAATCAACTAAGACAGTTACAGTTAACTTGTTTGATAGTTTTCGCTACATTCTATGGTCCCTGTGACTTGTTTTCTGTAACTGTTTCTCTTTTTAAATCGGATTTGAGGCATAACCTTCTAATCTGCTAGAAATCATTTTGTGGGGATATGATCCCATGGACTCCAAAATTGGATAATGGAATATCTCCTCCTCTCCTCTCCTCTCCTCTCCTCTCCTCTCCTCTCCTCTCCTCTCCTCTCCTCTCCTCTCCTCTCCTCTCTCCTCTCCTACCCCTCTCCTCTCCTCTCCTCCCCTCCCCTCCCCTCCCCTCCCCTCTCCTCTCCTCTCCTCTCCTCCTCTCCTCTCCTCTCCTCTCCTCTCCTCTCCTCTCCTCTCCTCTCCTCTCCTCTCTCCTCTCCTACCCCTCTCCTCTCCTCTCCTCCCCTCCCCTCCCCTCCCCTCCCCTCCCCTCTCCTCTCCTCTCCTCTCCTCTCCTCTCCTCTCCTCTCCTCTCCCAGGACGTGTTCGAGATGCGTTTCGCCAAGATGCCGGACGAGCCTGAGAGCAAGCCCCTGATCTCCGCCCCGGCCCCGACGCTCCACCACCCTGCTCCCGTCAAGCCCCAGCCGCCCCTGGCCCGCGTCGCCTCCTCCTCGGACAGCTCCAGCGACTCGTCCTCCGAGTCGGAGTCCTCCACGGACGACTCAGAGGAGGAGAGGGCCCAGAGGCTGGCAGAGCTCCAGGAGCAGGTCAGTGAGCAGCGAGGGTTAGGTAGACAGTGTGTCCACACAGGAGGAGAGCAGCCAGCAGGGGTGAGACACTTTACACCTGCTGCTCCCGGCCAAACCACAGTAAACAAACGTCTAAACATCTATTTTGTGTTTTCTTTGTTTGCCAATAAGATCTTTTCTAAAAGTCTAAGCATCTATTTTGTGTTTTTTTTTATTAGCCAATAAGATCTTTTCTAAAAGTCTAAACATCTATTTTGTGTTTTTTTTTATTAGCCAATAAGGTATTTCCATATTTGGCTGTATCCACTGTGAACAGACTGGGAAAACAAAACATTTGACATGGTTGCAATGCTGACACGCACAGTGTTGGCACAGGGGGGGCACAGGGGGGCGACAGTGGCTCGGGAGGTAGAGCGGTCGCCTGGGAATCGGAAGGTTCCCGGTTCGAATCCGGCTCCTCCCGGGCAGCGTGTCGATGCGTCCTTGAGCGAGACACTTAACCCCCTAACTGCTCCCGATGAGCAGGTTGGCACCTCGCATGGTTGCCTCCACCGTCGGTGTGTGAGTGAATGGGTGAATGTGAGGCATAAGTTTTAAAGCGCGCTATATTAATCCATTTACCATTTACGCAGGGTACCCCAGGGTGGGGTCTATGTGTATCTTCTCAGTGGACCTTGGTTTGTTGTTTGATTT
>NC_140178.1:13697542-13712542 GCF_963971535.1 Notolepis coatsorum
GTTGTTTGATTTGATTTTGACGTGTTTATTATTAAGTTAATGAACAAAACTCCAATGCATTACAGTAATTTATTCCAAGAAAAGCTTGTAAGCCAAACAGATTGTAGCCAAGGCTAGTTTCCATATGTTGTCCCACAAGAGTTACCTGGAATCATTAAACATCTAACATGTACAGCCCTGGCCTATTTTTATCTATTTTTTTTTTTTTACTTATAATTATACTATATTCTATTGTGCTTCTATTTTATTTACTTTATATCACTCATTTTATTCCACCTTTTTATTTTACAGTTGTACAGTCCTGGCCTTTTTTTTTTTCATAATTATATTCTATTCTATTGTGCTTCTATCTTAATTTAGTTCATATTCCATTTGATTTTATTCCACCTTTTTATTTGATTATCTGTCCGTTTATTATCTGTCCGTAAAATGTCGCACCGAAAACGACCAAAGCTAATGATTCTAAACGTGGTTCAGGCCTGCTTCTCCCTTCTGACCGCTCGGTCTCCTCTCTCACCGCAGCTGAAGGCTGTCCACGAGCAGCTGGCTGCCCTCTCACAGCCACAGGCCAGCAAACCAAAGAGGAAGGAGAAGGAGAAGAAGGAGAAGAAGAAGGAGAAGCATAAGAAGAAAGGAGGTGGTGGTGGAGGAGGAGGAGGAGGAGGAGGAGGAGGAGGACCAGGAGGAGCAATGGCGGCCCTGGTAGACGACATCCAGAACGCCATCGCCATCGCCCAGCTGCCCAAGAAGTCCAAGAACAACAACAGCAGCAACAAGGATGTCCTCTCAAAGAAGAAGGCCAGGTGGGTCTTCCTGCTTAGGTTAGTGGCGCGTCAGGTGGGTCTTCCTGCTTAGGTTAGTGACGTGTCAGGTGGGTCTTCCTGCTTAGGTTAGTGACGTGTCAGGTGGGTCTTCCTGCTTAGGTTAGTGACGTGTCAGGTGGGTCTTCCTGCTTAGGTTAGTGACGTGTCAGGTGGGTCTTCCTGCTTAGGTTAGTGACGCGTCAGGTGGGTCTTCCTGCTTAGGTTAGTGGCGCGTCAGGTGGGTCTTCCTGCTTAGGTTAGTGACGTGTCAGGTGGGTCTTCCTGCTTAGGTTAGTGACGCGTCAGGTGGGTCTTCCTGCTTAGGTTAGTGACGCGTCAGGTGGGTCTTCCTGCTTAGGTTAGTGACGTGTCAGGTGGGTCTTCCTGCTTAGGTTAGTGGCGCGTCAGGTGACATGGAGGATGGACGCTTAATACATGAGGAGTGATGCGGATAGTCTACTACGACCTATCTCAAACCCCCGGCGGGGTTGTTTGTGTTGCTGTCCCTAGTATGTGGGGAGGGCCTTTTCCTCATGTTATGTAAGATAAGATAAGATATTCCTTTATTGATTCCCATGGGGAATTCGGGCATCATAGCACCATGGGGGGAGGGGGGGGGGGGGGGGGGGGGGGGGGGTACAGGTATGGGCAGGGTAATAGTAGAAAGACATAAATATAGTGTAATAGAATACAATGATAACAGTAGAGCTGATGAAAATAAAGATTAAACTGTAAGCAAAGAAACATTTCGTTGTCTTTATTTGAATACGGCCGGACACGGTCAAACGGAACAAAGGATTGTAATGTCGGAGAGTGTGTATGACATTTGAAATGCATCGAGTATCTCCGAGCCTTGACCTATTTGTTATTGCTGAGGGAGTCCAGATCTAAGTGGCACAGGAGGCCCCTCGCTCATGGCTTGTTGTCCCCAAGATACAAGGCGCTTGTGGTTGAGCCGAAGCGCTGAGCAGTTTACTTGTGTTGGCAAAAGCAGGTGTTTGTTCGTACAGAGACAGGATGTTCCATGCAAAGATTCCCATGTTGAGCAGTTTAATTTGAGGTGTCGGGTCATTGTCAAAAGTTGGAACGAAAGGCCAATAGTTGATTGGTTTCGGGGAATTTGCTGTGGGCTTCAAACAGGATGTCTTGTGCAAAAATGCCATGGCGAGCAGTTTCATATCTGCAGGTGTTTTACATCATGCTGACAGAGTTGTTTTAAAGGTATATTAATTCCACTACAATAGGCAATACAATTCTATTTGAATATAAAAATATGAGGAAAAAAAGAAACGGCGTAGAATATAATGAACTAACTGGTATGATATACGTTGTGGTCCAAGCAGGTTTTGGTGGTCAAGAATCGGACAGCACACCTCCTGTAAACCTAGCATCTAGCACGAGCACTGTAGCACACTTTGTACCCTGAGTGTCTGCACCTTTGTTTATCTTCCTCAAATCTTTATATATTCTGAGTTAATTATGTTGTTTACACTTTATTTTTCTGATATTTCTATATTCAGATCAAATTGTAATGCCTATATTTATGTCTTTCTACTATTACCCTGCCCATACCGGTATCCCCCCTCCCCCATGCTGCTATGATGAATTTCCCCAAGGGGATCAATAAAAGGAATTCTCTCCTCTCCTCTCCTCCTCTCCTCTCCTCTCCTCTCCTCTCCTCTCCTCTCCTCTCCTCTCCTCTCCTCTCCTCTCCTCTCCTCTCCCCACTTCTCCCCTCCTCTCCTCTCCTCACCCCTCTCCTCTCCCCACTTCTCCTCTCCCCTCCTCTCCTCTCCTCTCCTCTCCCCACTTCTCCCCTCCTCTCCCCTCCTCTCCTCTCCTCACCCCTCTCCTCTCCCCACTTCTCCTCTCCCCTCCTCTCCTCTCCTCTCCTCACCCCTCTCCTCCCCTCCTCTCCTCTCCTCTCCTCTCCTCTCCTCTCCTCTCCTCTCCTCTCCTCTTCCCTCCTCTCCCCTCCTCTCCTCTCCTCTCCTCTCCTCTCCCCACTTCTCCTCTCCTCTCCTCCTTTCCTCTCCTCTCCTCTCCTCTCCCCACTTCTCCCCTCCTCTCCTCTCCTCACCCCTCTCCTCTCCCCACTTCTCCTCTCCCCTCCTCTCCTCTCCTCTCCCCACTTCTCCCCTCCTCTCCCCTCCTCTCCTCTCCTCACCCCTCTTCCTCTCCCCACTTCTCCTCTCCTCTCCTCTCCTCCCCTCTTCTCCTCTCCCCACTTCTCCTCTCCCCTCCTCTCCCCCTCCTCTCCTCTCCTCTAACCACCCCTCTTCTTGGTGTGTGTCTCCTCCGTGCAGCAAAAAGGAGCAGATGAAGAACCACCAGGCCATGCACCCGGGCGGCCTGGAGGACGAGCTGGGGGCGGGCGGCTCGTCGGCCGGGGGGGAGAAGAGCAAGCCCATGTCCTACGAGGAGAAGAGGCAGCTGAGCCTGGACATCAACAAGCTCCCCGGGGACAAGCTGGGCCGCGTGGTGCACATCATCCAGTCCCGCGAGCCCTCGCTCAAGAACTCCAACCCCGACGAGATCGAGATCGACTTCGAGACGCTCAAGCCCTCCACGCTGCGCGAGCTGGAGAGATACGTGTCTTCCTGCCTGCGCAAGAAGAAGAAGGGCCCGGGTAATCATCATTATCATAATCATAATGAAAATAAATAATAATAATTCATAGTAATTATTATCATAATCATGATAATAAAATGTTATTTGTATAGCACCTTTCATACAAGCAAGGGCGTTGTTTTGGTTTCAACATGGGGGGGGGGGGCACTTTAAGCAGCTTGTCTCTCATTAGCTCTATCTTTTGAGGGGGACAAATGTACCTCTTCTCAATATTGAGGGGGACATGTCCCCTGCAACCCCCCCCCCTAAATCTAGCACATGCCTACAATAATTGCAGCCCAAAGTACTTCACAGCAGTAATGTAGACATAATTGGACATACAATAGACATAAAATGAGCATATAATTGGCATACATATAGAATGAGCAGAGCATTTATATAAAATTAGTATAAAATAGACAATTTATTTGTATTATTCTGTGTCATTTCTATGTGTGATCCCTCTGCGTCGCTCTCTCTGGTCTGCAGCAGTTGTTGAGAAGCCCATTGAGACGATGATCGCCATCAAAAAGCCTGGAACGTCGTCGGAGAGCAGCGGCTCCACCTCAGACAGCGAGGCGGAGGGGACAGGTGAGAGGGGGAGGGGACAGGTGAGAGGGGGAGGGGACAGGTGAGAGGGGGAGGGGATAGGTGAGAGGACAGGTGAGAGGGGGAGGGGACAGGTGAGAGGGGGAGGGGACAGGTGAGAGGACAGGTGAGGGGGAGGGGACAGGTGAGAGGGGCAGGGGACAGGTGAGAGGACAGGTGAGAGGGGGAGGGGACATGTGAGAGGGGGAGGGGACAGGTGAGGACAGGTGAGAGGGGGAGGGGACAGGTGAGGGGGAGGGGACAGGTGAGAGGACAGGTGAGAGGGAGGGGACAGGTGAGAGGGGGAGGGGACAGGTGAGAGGGGGAGGGGACAGGTGAGAGGGGGAGGGGACAGGTGAGGGAGCGGAGGGGACAGGTGAGCGGACAGGTGAGAGGGGGAGGGGACAGGTGAGAGCACAGGTGAGATGGGGAGGGGACAGGTGAGAGGGGGAGGGGACAGGTGAGGGGGAGGGGACAGGCGAGAGCACAGGTGAGAGGGGGAGGGGACAGGTGAGAGGGGGAGGGGACAGGCGAGAGCACAGGTGAGAGGGGGAGGGGACTGGCGAGAGGGGGAGGGGACAGGCGAGAGGGGGAGGGGACAGGTGAGAGGGGGAGGGGACAGGTGAGGGAGCATAGGCGACAGGTGAGAGGGGGAGGGGACAGGCGAGGGAGCGGAGGGGAGGGGACAGGTGAGAGGGGGAGGGGACAGGTGAGAGGGGGAGGGGACAGGTGAGAGGGGGAGGGGACAGGTGAGAGGGGGAGGGGACAGGCGAGGGAGCGGAGGGGACAGGTGAGAGGGGGAGGGGACAGGTGAGAGGCTTCAGCGGAGTCTTGGTAACAGCAAGACCACGCCTGTATTCCTGATGGATTCACAGTCTGTATACGGTTTAACTTTGGGGGTGACTGTGGCTTAGGAGGTAGAGCGGTCTTCTGGTAATCAGAAGGTTGCCGGTTCGATTCTGGCTCCTCCCTGAAGCACGTCGACGTGTCCTTGAGCAAGACACTTAACCCCTAACTGCTCCCGATGAGCAGGTCGGCACCTTGCATGGTCTCCTCCGCCGTCTGTGTGTGAATATATGAGTGAATGGGTGAATGTGCGGCATAAGTTGTAAAACGCTTTGGATAAAAGCTGTTATATGAATGCAGTTCATTTACCATTTTACAGTTTGACTAAATAATATCACTCATTTTCTCTATCTGAAGTTCCAAATATTTGCTTGATATTTTATTCCATTGAAAAACAGTCAGTAACTTCCACACTATAGTGACAGTTGACCTGTTTATTGACAGTTCATGCAAGTCACCTATAATCATGCAGGGGCGACAGTGGCTCAGCAGGTAGAGTGGTCGTCTGGTAATCGGAAGGTTCCCAGTTAGATTCCCGCTCCTCCCGGGCCAGTGTGTCAAAGTGTCCTTGAGCAAGACACTTAACCCCCTAACTGCTCCCAATGAGCAGGTCGGCACCATGCATGGTTGCCCCCACCTTCACTGTGTGAGTAGTGATGCACGATATATCGGCCGCCGATAATATATCGGCCGATATGGCAGTTTTTTTACACATCGGTATCGGTCCGATATCAAGATAGGGCAGATATATATATAATTTTTTTTTTTGTTTTTTTTTTTTTAATAATTATATACATGTTTTGGTCTTAAATAGTTTCAAAATATCAGTAATTTCTGAAAATAATTTACAAAAGTAAAAAAAGAAAGCATTTTGGAAAATAACTTTATTTGATTATCATAAAAAAGTGTTTTCTATACACAGATATCGACATCGGTAAATATCGGTATCGGCCAGAACAGCAATATTAATATCGGTTATCTGTATCGGCCACAATTTTCACATCGGTGCATCACTATGTGTGAGTGAATGTGAGGCATAAAGTTGTAAAGCGCTTTCGGATAAAAGCTGCTATATAAATGCAGTCCATTTACCATCTTATTTCATGCATCACGTTATAATTTTTTTCCTCATTTCAGGAATGATGCCAAAACAGCAGAAGAAGAAAGGCCACTCCATGAAGGACGGCAAGAAGAGCCACCCTCACGGCCACGGCGGCCACCACCCCCCCGGCCTGCAGAAGCACCAGCACCAGTCGTCCGCGCCGGGCTTCCAGGCCCCGCCCCCCGTCGCCGCCCTGGAGTCCTCCCACCTGCTGGAGAACAGCTTCGACGCCCTGCCGCACTTCGGCCCGCCGCTGATGCACCTGTCCCACCACGCCTCCGGCGCCGCTTCGTCGCCCGCGCCCCCCCACCTCAACGCCCACCCCGCGGCCGGCTCCTCGTCGCCCGACACCCACCCCTTCCTCAACCAACGCCCCGTCCTCACGTCCCCAGGTACCCGTCTGTCGCACGTCTCCGTCCCAGCTGGCTGCGTCATGTCACTGTGTGTAGTAAACCCTGCATCATGTTAAACTATAGTGACTTACTACCATAGTGTCTTTATACCTGTATCACTGTACATATTACAACTCTGTACATACATCTGATTATATGATTAGGGCTGACCCCCCGAATAGTTGAATAATCGATCGAAAGGAGCCGTAGTCGACTGCCAACCTCTTATTTTAATGCAAAAGATTATAATATATATATATTTTTTTTATTATTCTTTCTAAAAGCAAAGAGGCCTAGAAGCGTGGCTAACACTAATGGCGCGCATACCAGTGAGGCTAACTGCCTATGGAACGGGCACAGAGGCACTGAAAGAGGATTTCACCCGTCTAATGAACACACTATAGACTAGACAAATATCAAGATGTATCCATCAGTGGACCCAATTGCATGCTTTTGCAGAGGACAAGAAGCCTTCAGTCGACTCCTCCAGACATTAAGCACCCCCCACAGCCCAAATTACATTTAAAAAAAAATATTATAATTATATATATATAATTATATATATATATATATTTTTTTTTTCACTGTCACGATGTTTGCAGAGCTATATTCTATATTATAGCTATGGAGACAATACTATGGCTCATTTGACGGTCACTATCTCGTCCAACATGTAAAATAGAGTAAATTTTTTCATGTATACGTTCGCGTGTTATCCCGTGGTCAATATTGTATAGTTTCAGAGTGATCCGGGCTAATTCCTGGAAACGGCGTTATGGAGCGCTATGTGAATTTAGCTAAAGGCGTTCGCGTTGCTCGCCTGGACACGTTACTATTTCCAAATCAAAGGTATATATGTAAGGGATAATGTATAGCTACGAGGTCATTGTCGCAAAATAATTGACCGACACAGAGTTTAGAACACCGAGACGCAGCCGAGGTGTTTTAAACGTCAGTGAAGGTCAATTATTTTGCGACAATGACCGAGTATAGGCTATACATTATCCCGCTTATTACATGGCTAACTTACTAACAATATACCTAATTCATCGACAAGACGAGATAAAATGCAGACGCAGTTGTTCTGTGGCTCTGTCAGCCCAAATAAAGTGATTATTATTATCGGCAGCCGGCAGGTCTGTGGTCTGATTGCATGACTGCATGAGTGCAGCTGTGCATATGCTGAGCAGCACTGATACAGTGTGTGTAGTGGGCTTGATTGCTACAGCTGCGCACAGCGGTCATTATTGTTCGGCAGAGGTCCGTTATCGAGTAATATCGGACCTCTGACGAGCGCTATTGACCAATCACAAGCAAGCATTTCGGCGAATGTGAAAACGGCATGTAATAATAGGTATTATGTTTCATCATGAATGCATCAAAGGGGGGGAGGTCGTTTTTTGATGCTCTGATCGTCAGCAACGGCATACATTTTTAATACTACATACGTTGAATGTTGCGATCGATGTGAAATCATTGTTGGATCAAAGTAGGATTGATGTCATATAGTCCTTACCTTTATTAGGAGGTATGGTATCCCAAAAAGAATATTCCAATTGTCTGATCGCGATCAATGTCCATCGGGTCCCTGACATTAAACGGCACAAAATATGCATGAAGTGTGCTGAACGCGTTCCAAAGCATTGCACTCTCGGCGTCTCAGAATGAGTTCCAATGGTAACACTGAGGTCCGTGAGAGTGTATAGAATATTAAAATCGAAAAAAATAATAAACGATAAACCCGAGATTTCCCAAGAAAGTGTTAACACTTTCCACACCAGACCCGATGATAGTCGGGTTAACTCGCCGAACGTTCAGCGCCAGACCCGAGTATAGTCGGGTTTTGGTCGTTATTTCTTTTATTCGCTATTTCCATTCATTATCCATCCAGGGAGCCTGTGTTATCATTGGGAATGGGTCTGAGATCGCAAAAGTCCAATACCGCCGCCTGGTGGCTTGCGGTCGTCGGTATTGCACATCCTTTGAAACTATGTGTATTTTGGTGTGCGTCGATTAAATAGGTCCGGGCTGACTTCCTAGTCGGGCTTTACGAGTGGTTATAAGTAACGCATGGATTGATATGAATCAAACACTCCTGATTCATGTTCTTTGGTGGATTATGATGGCGACACGATCGATACTTGGAATGGTGATCAGATAATTGGAATATTCTTTTTGGGTACATCCTAGTCAAGATAAGGGCTATATGGTATCAATCTTGCGTTGATCCAATAATTCCTTCATTGCGATCGGAGCACATGTGTGTAATGTACTGTGTAACGTATTCCATTGGTGACGATCAAAGCAAAAAAACATAATACCGATAATATAGATGTGATTTCAAAATAGTAGCATGTACAGGCGAGAAATGACAGTTTTTAGTGAATTGCACGTATTGCTGCATAGCGCCGTTTTCTGGGATTAGACAGGATTATTCTAAAACTATAGTCATCATCACCACGGTATAAAACGGGAATGTATGGATGAAAAAATTATTTCTTTTTCTCATATTGAACGATAGATAGGTGATGTCAAATGGGCAATATTATTATATCCATAGCTATAATATATAATATAGTTTTAGCCCTGCAAACACCGCCATGTATTCCTATACTCTAAAGCGCTGGCCTTTCAACAGTAACATTAAACGGCGCCCTCTGGCGCTGAATGAGTTAAAAGCCCAAACCATTGTGACCGTTGTCCTCCTCCTCCCTCCCTCCTCCAGCCCTGCACAACGCCTTGCCCCAGCAACCCTCTCGGCCCAGTCACAAGGCTGCAGCTCTACCTCCCAAGCACCCCCTGCTGCACCAAGGAGCCCCTCCCCCGCAGACTCCTACCCTACTACAACAACAACAGCAGCAACAACAACAACAACAACAACAACAGCAGCAGCAGCAACAACAACAACAACAACAACAACGAGAGCAACAGCAGCAGCAGCAACAACAACAACAACTGCAACAACAACGAGAGCAGCAACAGCAGCAACAACAACGAGAGCAACAGCAACGAGAGCAACAGCAACGAGAGCAACAACAACAGCAGCAACAACAACAACAACAGCAGCAACAACGAGAGCAACAGCAGCAACAACAACGAGAGCAACAACAACAACAACAACAGCAGCAGCAGCAACAACAGCAGCAGGCGGCGGCCCCGCCTCAGAGTCACCAACTCTCCTCTCACATCCTCCAGTCCCCTCAGACGCTGCACCAGCGGGCCCTGTCCCCCCCCACGCTCACCTCCCAGGGCCTGCTGTCCTCCCAGCCGCCCCAGATGCTGCTGGAGGACGACGAGGAGCCGGGGCCCCCGCTGCCCCTCAGCCAGGTCCACATGTACCTGCAGCAGCAGCAGCACCAGGGCCGGCTGCCCCAGCAGCAACTCATGCAGCTGCAGGCTCAGCAGGCGCAGCAGGCTCAAGCTCAGGCTCAAGCTCAGGCTCAAGCCCAGGCTCAGCAGGCCCAGGCCCAGGCTCAAGCCCAGGCTCGACAGCAGCAGCAGCAGCAGGCCCAGGCTCCCCTCCTGCAGTCGGTCCAGGTGCAGCATTCCCCCCTGCCTTCCTCCCAGCTCTCGGCCCAGGCCCCGCAGCAGCAGCAGCCCGCCCCCGCGCAGCACCAGCCACAGCAGCAGATGACGTCCCACCAGGCGCAGCGCCACATGCAGCAGCAGCAGCAGCAGATGAGCTACCAGCAGGGGGCGCAGCAGCAACACAAGGTGTCTCTGTCCTCCTCCTCCTCCAAGACGCAGCAGCAGCTCCTCCTCCTCCAGCAGCAGCAGCAGCAGCAGCAGCCCTCCCCTCGACAGCTCAAGGCCGACCCGTACAACCCAGGTGAGTCCTGAGGGTGTGTGTGTGTGTGTGTGTGTGTGTGTGTGTGTGTGTGTGTGTGTGTGTGTGTGTGTGTGTGTGTGTGTGTGTGTGTGTGTGTGTGTGTGTGTGTGTGTGTGTGTGTGTGTGTGTGTGTGTGTGTGTGTGTGTGTGTGTGTGTGTGTGTGTGTGTGTGTGTGTGTGTGTGTGTGTGTGTGTGTGTGTGTGTGTGTGTGTGTGTGTGTGTGGGGGAATGTATTTAACCCTTTCACTACCGCACTACCAAATGGTTAACCATTTCACTTTGACAATACAGAAGGTTAACCCCTTCCACTGCCACACGACAAAGGGTTAACCCTTTCACGACCACACTACAGAAGGTTAACCCTTTCACTACCACACTACAGACAGTATATAATGAATATAAGTAAATGGAAGATTGCTCCACTTCTACAAGGTCGAAATAAAGGAAAAAAGAAAAAAGTTTCGCATTGAAAGTCGGGATGATTGACGGGGGCTGGCGTGAGCTGGGAAGTGTAGTTTTATGAAATTCGAAATCCCATCGAAAGCCCCTGGGTCTCTTCTAGGGGTGGACGGTATAAACGGTATGAATTTGCTCTACGGTATGGATTTTGACTATACCGTGTAACCGGTAGTGCAGCTCTAAAATAGCAATGACGTCATGTAACCACAGCGCGACTATTTCACTCTCATTTGCCCCTAAAAATAGATAGAATTAGTCATAGATAATAGATATGTGCGAACTGGAAAAAGTTATTTAGGAGGCTTCGCGCAGTGGGCGTGCCAGCCCCTACCGCACGCATGTAAACACGGGTCTAGTAGTCTAGTGGGACGGGACACGGGAGCTGTCGGCGTCTCCCTGAGCTAACGTTAGCTTAGCTACCGTTACAAAATGACCCAGTCAACTATTCACTTTTAGTTTAATACATGATGGGGCATTGTCTAACCGAACGGTATCTAGTCGGCCAGCTACCGATAGCTCCTGACATCAACAAACGCTCCACAAAGTCTAGTACTAGAGACGTGTATGCTACCTGTTAGCTCACGTTAACGCAAGTTAGTTCACCGTTCAAAACGAAATGTCCCATTGAACTAAATAATTCACTGAGGCGTTGTATTAACGTTATATATGCAGTAGCTACAGATAGCTCCTGATATCAATGTCTTATAACACTGATTCGATTCGAGCTGAGGGCTTGCTAACGTTATACCAATACAATAGGGTCCAGGTGCAGCGTCGGAGAATCCTGGCCGTAGCTCTGCTTGAGGCTACTCGAGTATAGGTCCAGGTGCAGCTCCGGAGAATCCTGGCCGTAGCTGGAGGCTACTAGAGTACACACAGACAGTGGAGCTTGTTGCGTGGTGGCGATGTCTCGCAGATAATACAAGTACAAGTCTAATTATATAATATATATATTTTATAAAAAAAAAAAAAAATTATATAAAATAAAATAAAAATGTTTTATCAAAAACGATGATACCGTGATATATACCGTTACCGTCTATGCTTCAAATTATACCGTGATATAAATTTTAGACCATACCGTCCACCCCTATTCTCTCAAAAGACTACACTCAAGTTAGGTTGTGCCATGTCCTCGCGTCAATATCCGCTTTTTTGCGACTCGATGCGCTGAGATTTCTATAAACTCATATTTCACTAATAACACTTAAAATCATTGGCAAACAAACGTAGTGCTGAAAATATACAGTTTGACCGCTGTTTTGACAAGGTTTGGGTCTTTACTCTTGGCTACATTTGAAAAAGAAACGCAACATTAATTAATATGTTCTGTATTGATTGATTTATGCCGTGATATCAATCTCGTACCGGTACCGCTCGGGCTTAAGGGGTTAAGATTAGGGATGGGTACCGAATTCTGTACTTTTGAGGTACCAAACCAAAACACGTCGGTGAGATACCAAAAAAAAAAAAAAATGTTTACCTTTTTTCTTTTCATGTCAACGTTCACACGCACAATATATGCTTACCTAGGATTTGACTTGATTCAACAACAATCAGTCGGAGCAATGGCAAGCCGAAAACTGTCAATTGTAGTTATTTGAAGTTTGGATTTTTTTTCACGACTGAGGTAGGTAAAATAAATTTCTTGAGACTAAAGTACCGAAAAAAGGTACCGTTGGGTACCGGTATCGATTCACAGGTACCGGTACCGTATCGGTTCAAATGTGAGAGGTACCCATCCCTAGTTAAGATAAGATATTCCTTTATTGATCCCCTTGGGGAAATGTGGGCGTTATAGTGGACGTGACGTGGCGATAGGTGGATGACTTGTTTGTGTGACTGTTTATTTGTTCTCCGACAGCCCACCTGAGGGAGAACCCCTCCCCCCTCATGATGCACTCCCCACCCCTCCCCCAGTACCCTGTGGCCCACCCGTCTCCACCTCACAACATGCAGCCCAAGAAGGTCAGTACTTCCTGCTGTGTACACAAAAGCACACGGACCACACTCATTACTTATCTACAGTGTGTGTGTGTTGATGTTTAATTGTGACTGTTTGCTTGGCGAGCAGCAGAGGGCGCCGGCGGGTCACAGTGTGGTGAAGGAGGAGAAGCTGACCCCCTCCCCTGTGATGAGAGGAGAGCCCTTCAACCCCGCCATGAGATCAGACCACCACAAGCACCCTGATAACAAACCCTCACTACCAGGCCACGGCCACCAGAGTGAGTACCTAGACCTCCACAAGCACCCTGATAACAAACCCTCACTACCAGGCCACGGCCACCAGAGTGAGTACCTAGACCTCCACAAGCACCCTGATAACAAACCCTCACTACCAGGCCACGGCCACCAGAGTGAGTACCTAGACCACCACAAGCACCCTGATAACAAACCCTCACTACCAGGCCACGGCCACCAGAGTGGGTACCTAGACCTCCACAAGCACCCTGATAACAAACCCTCACTACCAGGCCACGGCCACCAGAGTGAGTACCTAGACCTCCACAAGCACCCTGATAACAAACCCTCACTACCAGGCCACGGCCACCAGAGTGAGTACCTAGACCTCCACAAGCACCCTGATAACAAACCCTCACTACCAGGCCACGGCCACCAGAGTGAGTACCTAGACCTCCACAAACACCCTGATAACAAACCCTCACTACCAGGCCACGGCCACCAGAGTGAGTACCTAGACCTCCACAAACACCCTGATAACAAACCCTCACTACCAACATCTTCTGAGCATGTCTCCTCATGTTTGGAAAGTTCTCCTCCTTGAGAGCAGAGTAGAACTCTAGCAGTGATGCTGACTTAAAGTGCTCTTTCAGTAGTGAATCAGACTGCAGGTCAATGAGTTCAAGCTGAACAACTATCAACACTGCAGGTAAAGGGAGAGGAAACCAGCTGCATTTCATCCTCAACCTTTTTGAAATCTTAAACGCCTTGAAAATTCATCATGCAGTGCTCCGAACATGGATGAGTACCTGTGCCGGTGATCAGCTGATGGTTTGACTTCTTTCAGGGTTTTCATGTGTTTGAGATTGTTGCTGCCTAGTTGCCTTGAAATTAATCGCAACTTTGTCATGAAGGCTTTCACATGGCTATGCATTTCATGAGCAAAAATGCCCTTGCCCTGCAGTTGTGTGTTCAGTAGGGATGGGTACCGTTCACATTTGAACCGATACGGTACCGGTACCTGTGAATCGATACCGGTACCCAACGGTACCTTTTTTCTGTACTTTAGTCTCTAAAAATGTAATCTACCTACCTCAGTTGTGGAAAAAAAAATCCAAACTTCAAATAACCACACTTTCGACCGTTTTCGACTGCTTTGTTGTTGAATCAAGTTAAATCCTAGGTAAGCGTATATTGTGCGTGTGAACGTTGACATGAAAAGAAAAGTAAAAAAAAAAAAAGAAGAAAAAAAATATCATCTTTCGCGGGCCGGTCAGAATGGCCTGCGGGCCGTACAATGCCCAGGTCTGTTCTATATGAATTGAAAATGGGGGACCCTGATGTAAACAAGACGGTGGGGCTCGCTCTGCCGCGCGCGGCAGCACCAGAGCGTGGATAGGGGGGCGGGTCACGTGGGGGTCGCGGCCAATCAGAGGAACCCGGAAACCGAATTCCGTTGCGGAAAGGATACACGCGCCCAGTACCAACCATCATTCAATGTTGTTCATGTGGGCCTGGCAGCTTCATATTGTAGTGGGCCTCCACAAATAAACCTATGTATATAACACTGTGATATAGAATCTGTGGATTCAAATTAATTAATTTAAATGTGTTTGTGTGTTTTTCTGGAGCAGATGTGAAGTCTATGGACGGCTCCCGGCCTGTCATCCGCTCCTCTGAGACCAGTGGGCCGCCCCCCGCTCTGCAGGACAAGGAGAAGTTCAAGCAGGAGGCCAAGGTGCCTATGGCTCCCAAGAAGGTACAGGCGGGTGTGGAAGGGACACGAGTTCATCTCACGGTTTCATCTCAAACCTTTATTTCAACTCGTGAGACACTGAGAGGTCGCCCTCGTTTACAGCGAGTTTACAGAACAAGACGCCGTTTATTAGCAATTTCATACATGGGTCAACAATATAATAACTCTGAATATAAGAATATGAGCAAGTAAACAGTGTAATCAAAGGTGCAGGTGAGGGTCTGTATGCCCTATCGGTTATATTATACGTTACAATAACTATGGGCAATAAAACACTTAGAATCTGAATATATATACTATGAGTAAAGTAAAGTATACAGTATACACAGGTACAGTATACATAAGGTACCCTGACTGGCATGATATACGCTGTAGTCCGTGCAGTTTAGGTGGTAAGAGTCGGACACACGCTTAGTGATCAGTCGTTCCTAGT
>NC_140178.1:13717542-13776808 GCF_963971535.1 Notolepis coatsorum
TTTAACACTAATCATTTTCATCCTAGAATTGATTACAGCTGAGTTCTGGTCACCTGTGACAACAGCCTAGGGATAGGTTGTGATAGGTTGTGATGGGTAGGGACAGCTTGAATTTAGTTTTGCGTTGTATCTCAACGTGTCTTACAGCTGTTCACCTCTTGCCATGTTTTGATAATAGCAAGTAATAATAATACACTTTATTTGTATAGCACCTTTCATACAAGAATTGCAGCACAAAGTGCTTCACAAAATAGACATAGACACATACCAATTGGTATAAAATGAATGAGCAGATAATTGACATTAAGTACAAAAGAACATCTAGACGGGAGGGGTCGTGACCTCTGTGTCTGCTGTCTCTTCTCAGGGGCCGGGACGATGACGAGGTGGTGATGGAGCCCAGCAGCAGGCGGGTGCAGGACGAGCCTCGCAGGCGGGCGGAGCAGCACCAGCAGCAGCAGCACAGCCAGGCCCCGTCTCAGCAGCAGCAGCAGCAGCAGCATCAGCAGCAACAACAACAGCAGCAGCAGCAGCAGCAACAGCAGCAGCAGCAGCAGCAGCAGCAGCAACAGGCCCAGACCCAGCCCTCACACAGGGAGCCCCAGCCTGCCGCGGTCCAGCCGCCGCCCCAGCCCCACACCCCGCCCCAGCCCTCGCAGAGCGCACTGGACCAGAGGGAGCTGGCGCGGCGCCGCGAGCAGGAGAGGCGGAGGAGAGAGGCGGTGAGTTGGTTACCACGGACGGGGTTCGCACAAGGTCCTTGAAGTGCTTAAAGGAACACTCCCAACATTTTGGGAAAGTAGCTTATTTGTCTATTTGCCATCTACCCTGGAGTTAGACAACAAGATACCTTTTTCTTCTCTGTGCATGCAGTAGGAGTAGGAAGACGCGCACCGTTAGCCTAGCTTAGCGTCAGTCACTGGAAGTAGGTTCCTCCATTAGCCTAGTTCCCAACGTCTTCCTACTCCTACTGCATGCACAGAGAAGAAAAAATTATGTATCTTCTTGTCTAACTCCAGGGTAGATGGCAAATAAGCTAATTTCCCAAAATGTTGGAGTTTTCCCCATTTAGACCGGATGCTGCTGCGTGTGTGTGTTTATACCTTTAAGGCTGGATGCTACATGTGCGTGTATTTAGCTTTAAGACCTGATGCAACGTCTAGGTCATTTCAGACAGTGTCGCCATTTTCAAGGTATGCGAGTAATGAAAAGCGCTGTGATTCGCTGAAATACATGTGGGAGAATGCTTTGGGATTTTAATTATTATTATTTTTTATTTTATTAACACTTTCAGCGCCAGACCCGACATTTCTCTGGCTATCTCGCCAGCGGTTGAGCGCTAGAACCAGAGAAATCTCGGGTTTTCGATAGTTTTCATAATTTTTCTTTTATTTGATTTTAATATTCTATACAGTCTCGCAGACCTCGTGTATCATTGGGACTCATTCTGAGACATCGAGATTGCAATGTCGGCCGAATCATGCTAGGTGGCAGTATCTTATATTTAGTATTTTATATTTGTTGCTGTTTATAGATTTTTTTTTATAAATGTCAAAGCACATTATAGTAAATTAATGATGTTCAAATAAAAGCCCAAGTTGTAATCTATCAAATGGTTTTCATTTCATGTTTCTACCTGCTCCAGAGGCTGAGATATAAAAGGTTTTAGTGAAGATTGACAATTCTGAAAATCTTTCCAAAAAACCCTCAGGTTTTAAGAGATTGTGTAGAATAATTGCATAGGTTTTAATAGGCATTTTTAGGTCTAAATGGGTTAAAGTGCTTGATTTTTTTTTACAAAAGAAATTCGAGGCCTGGAATTCCTTGAAAACAGCCAATTTTTTAACAAGGTGCTTTGTTACTCAGCTGATAGAGTTGTGCCCTTCCTGATGACCTGTCGTACAGAACTTGTAAGTCACTTTGGATAAAAGTGTCAGCTAAATGATTAAATGTAAATGTCGTTGTAATTCAAATCAACCGTGCCATTCGCATTGAACGTTTTGTTCATCCATTAGATTTTCTGAATCAAGACATTACATTTTTTTTTAAAGTGTAACTAATTGTGAAAAATTGGTTTTAAACCATAAATATAGGATTAGATTTTTGTATATATATATAAAAACAGCATTTTAAAGTACCCCTTTAAAATGAAAAATAGTGCTTGGAAAATTACTTGAAAGTCATTGAATTTACTTTAGCAAACTCTAGGAACCCTGCATGGAGACAGGCTAGAACCTTACTAACCTCCGTATTGTCTTTTACTAGTATGCACTTGGCTACTAAGGAATCCACTGTGCCTATATTACTACCTACTATGCTAATAATATTATAATTATAATAATATTATGTCTATACTACTATGCACTCGAGAATGATGATATATTCCTTTATTGATCCCTTGGGGAAATGCAGGCGTCATAGCAGCATGGGGGAGGGTACAGGTATGGGCAGGATGATGGTAGAAATACTAGTAGACATAAATATAGGCAATACAATTATAGTAAAGACAAAAATAAGCAATATCACATAACATTATAATTAACTCTGAATATAAGCATAATAAGTAGGCAGTGTGATCAAAGGTGCAGGTCTGTATGCCCTATATCAGTTATATTAAAATAAATATGGTCAATAACACTTAGAATCTGAATATATACTATGAGTAAACTAAAGTATACAGTATACACAGGTGCAGTATACATAATGTGAGGGCCGACGATCCACTCCACTGGTCAAATTACTTACTCGTGAGTAGTACATCCGTTGATAAAGAAAAGCAATGTCCACAGCCCCTCCAGTGCAAAGTAAAGATATCCAAATGGTTTATTTGCAAAGTCTCTCTTTACAGAAGTAGTCCTAAATCTACTTTCCTAAATATTCCTGTCAATACTACAAATACTACTACAAGTGGCTCCTACTAGCCACAAGTACTAATACAAGATACAAGTACTACTACAAGTGGCTCCTACTAGCTACAAGTACTAATACAAGCTACAAGTACTACTACAAGGTAAGAAAACTGTATTTTCCCAGTCTCCAAAATCACCGCCAACTCGACACATGAAAATTCCTTCGTAATGTGAAAGCCGTAAATCCCCTTGCTGGCTTCTGGCTTCAGTCCATTGTCGAGTCCATCCTTTCGGGCCCGTTCAGTCTGGTCGAAGATGCAAAACTGCCGTTCTTCTTTTTCTTCTTTTGAATTTCCGGCAGTGTAGACTTATCGTGGCGTATTACTGCCCTCCGCAGTTCTTTTGATGAGCTCTTCTTCTTCTTCTTCTTCTTCTTCTTCTTCTTCTTCTTCTTCTTCTTCTTCTTCTTCTTCTTCTTCTTCTTCTTCTTCTTCTTCTTCTTCTTCTTCTTCTTCTTCTTCTTTTCCCGCAGTCTACTGTAATCCGTCATCCCCTACATTGTCCATTGGAGTGCAGCTAATGCTGCTACTTCCTGTCTGAGCCCCCCTCTGCGAGACACTCCTTGCCCCCTGCGATCTTATTCTGGACTGCTTGGTCCCTCACAACCCCCTCATCCAATTTCCTGACCACCTCCTCCCATTTCAGACCTTCCATTCCCAAATGTTGAACCGCTATCCTAACAATCATCTTTACCCTATCTGTTCCACCCTTAGTCTCTGCCATACCATTAACTACCCCTGCCACGAAGGCCACAATACCAAATTTCTCCTCCCTTACCCTCTCTCTATCCTCCTGCTCTACCCTCTCTGCCAAGTGCCCTTCTCCAACCCCCTGCACCCTATCTTGACTTCCCTGTCCTACCCTGCTAGCCGCCTCAGCATACGATAACTTACCCTCCCTTCTCACTCTCTGAACCGCGACCTCCCTCTTCATCACCTCACACCCCCTAAATGCTACACTATGCTCCCCACCACAACTACAACAACTACAGCTGCACTCCCTCTCCACACTTCCCATAGTCATGTTCCCCGCCACACCTAGCACACCTCTGCCCCTTCCTACACGTAATAGCTATATGGCCAAACTCCTGGCACCTATAACACCTTAGAGGACTCTGAACAAATTCCCTAACCCTAAACATCCTATGCCCTACGAACACCTCACTAGGAACAACCCCACCCTCAAACTTAATCACTACCTTCTCCGTCACTATCCTATCTGCTCTCTTCTTCATCCTTTCTGCACTCTTAACTATGCCATTACGCCCGTCCCCCTTTAACTCTTCCACCAGCTGCACTACGCTAACCTCGACCGGTACCCCAGCTATCACCCCCTTACATCCCCCCTCCCTCTTCTCCCCTACTCTCGCTACCTTACTTATACCCACCCCACCAATGTGCCTCATCTTCCTAGCCCTCTCCACCTGCTCCTCACTACCACACCCTACGGCCAGATTCCCATCCCACAAAACTCTCGCGTACTTGCCGTTCTGAGAAACGCCCGGACCCAAATGTGCTACTGTGGTTCTAGAATAATACTGTGGTTCTAGAATGTTCTATGTTCTAGAAAGTCTATTATGACATCACCACAAACGTTCCAGAATGTTTTATGTTCTAGAAAGTCTATTATGACATCACCACAAATGTTCCAGAATGTTCTATGTTCCAGAAAGGTCTATTATGACATCACCACAAACGTTCTAGAATGTACTATGTTCCAGAAAGGTCTATTACGACATCACCACAAACGTTCTAGAAGATTCTATGTTCTAGAATGCTCTATTATGGCGTTTCAATGACTATCTAAATCCAATCAATATTAAACATTCATATAATGCAATACCTAAATATATATAGCTTTGGCTCTTACACATAAGGTACCCTAACTGGCATGCAATACGTTATACGTTGTAGCACTCAAGTTCAACACTGTTTGATGAACAATGTTACTGACCCTTAGCTGCCAGAGTTGTACCCTTCCTGCTGACTTGTTGTAACGGAACGTAGGCCAAGTGCGTCCACATTTTTATAGGATTCTATCACATTTTCATAACAATAGCACCCTGCGCCGTTTTCATTGAGGTTTCTTACAAATTAACGATGCTTTATCTTGTCCTTTATATGCCGATTATCATTAGAATCTTAAATTGTACCATATGTCCCCCTTTAGACAACATATGTAATGCTACCAGCGCACTTTTGTTAAGATAATTAGTTGGCCATTCGCGGTCGCTATACCGAGGTTGCAGTAATAGTTTAACGCTGTTCAGATCACGTCGGAGAATATAGACCCATCCCAGTGACCTGCGACCTGTGCTAACGCTCTTGGGAAATGCAGTGTTGTAGTTCTCAACATTTTCAGCCTTTAATTTTAAACCAATGCTGCCATCTACTGACAACAAAAAAGTGTTGTCTAATCGTCACCTTGAGAGCTACTTCCGTATACAGCGCCGCCCCAAACCCATTCTAGAGATTCCCACTTTTTGCTGGGAGTGGGGCGTGGCCGTATTTGGTCCCAGACAATAAGAGTGGCTGCAATTGGTCACCGTGACGTTACAGAACGGTGGCGCTGGGTTCAGGATGGCAGCACGCACCTGCCGTTGTTGTCAAAATATTTAATTTGGGCAACTGAGTTTCATAGCAGTAAAATAGAAACTCAGCACAAGGCAAACTAGAGACGTCTGCAGGACTGGAGGCAAACTAGAGACGTCTGCAGGAGGGGAGGCGCTGGGAGTGACGTTAGAGAATCTTCACACATCCACTGGAAAAAAAGATCAATCTTGGGATTTTAGGAATCGATTAAATTAAAATGAAACGATTCAATACTGATTCTTTATTTTTTTCTATAAATTATTTTACATTATTTTGAAAACCTTTTGATAGTTAAATGCTGTATATCTATATATATATACATATTTATTCTTACCATATACAGGTATATACAGTATATATCCACATCTGTCTGTACATACCTGTATATAATAATTTTTACATATCTGTAGATACTATATCTATATCTGTACATATCCCTTACCTGCTAGTTACGCTGCTGGCCAGTATGACTTACTACCATAGTGTCTTTATACCTGTATCACTGTACATATTAATACTATTCTGTACATACATCTGATTAGCACTATTACTCAGTAGTACTAATTTATATATTTTATACCCAGTTTAATCACCTGTACATTGTATATTGCTGTTGTACTTGTGCTGTATGATGACAATAAATGTGAATCTAATTTAAAGTTATCGTTATATCTTACATTGTATATATTTGTTGTCAAGTTTAACATATTTCTCTCTTCCCTCCTCCCCAGATGGCGGCAACCATCGACATGAATTTCCAAAGTGACTTAATGGCTATCTTTGAAGAGAATCTGTTTTGAGGAGGGGAGGAACCGAAACATGACTGCAAAAAGAAAGAAAGAGAAAAAAAGATAGGAAAAAACAAAACAAGAAAAAAAAAAAAAAAAAAAGAGAACTTGAACTTCTTCTGAAGAGAAACGATTCATCATGATTGATCATGATTTGTCATGTACCGTCATGTACCACAGAGGGACGAGGAGACTGTGTAGACGTCGCAAGGCCTTCGGAGACTGACCTAGGGGAGCTGGACAGGGCTGTCTCTGCTACCCCCCTCTGTGGACCGAAGAGGAACGTGGCAAGCAGAGAGATACGCACGCTCATCATTTCTGATGTCATTTCCTGGGGAGGGGGAGGGGAGGAGGGGGGGGGGGTTTGACATTGTTTGCCAGACTGTCACGCGACGAGAGATAAAGAGAGAGAGAGAAGGAAAAAAAGAAATACAAAAAAAGAACTTCTGTTGTCACTTAACTGTCGTCGCACGCGTTCCTTCGAGCCGTGCGTACGAGCGCAGGGGGCGGACAGCGATTGTGAAAGGAAAGGCATCCCAATAATTATGAAAATGCTCTGATAATGTACTGACAGACTGTGTCGAGGCGTCCAGAAACTGCCAGGTGTTGAGGAGGCGAAGAAGGCTAGTCTTTTGTTTCTTCTTTTTTTAATGTTTTTTTTTTTTTTTTTTTTTTTTTAGAAGCAAACACATGCAATGGAGAGGGTCAGGTGGGGTATACAAATATAAAAAAAAATTAAAAGTAAAAAAAAAAAAACTTCCATACTGTAAATCATGTATATTTCTCAGCAGAGAAGGTACAGTTTGCCTTACACCTCTTTCCTGTATAGACACAGTATGCTCTGTAGCCTGGACGACATGAACAAACCAATAACAACCGCTAACAGCCAGGAGTTGCTAACAGCCAGGAGTTAGGAGCACGTACAGATCTTTTTCATCACGTAGTATCTACTGTAAAGAAGTATTTTCTTATACTACTATAACCCGTTTCATTTTTGGATCCCGCCCCCCCCCCCCCTCCCCGTTCTGTTTTTAAACCATCTCACCGATACACTCCACCACCATCGTCTATGCCAAACAAACCCCCATTACCTTTTTACGCTAAATTCCTCATCTCGAAAAACGTATAGGTAGCTAGCAGAAACTCCCTAATATATGCATTATCATTATTCCAAAACTAGTATTTATCCAGAAAAAGAGGGAACCTTTGAAGTTTTCCTCGTTGCCTTTGTCTGTCGATTCCTGGAGAGACCAGAGCGAGATCTCGCCGGCGGAGAGAGGGAGGAGGAGGAGGAGGAGGAGGAGGTCCAGCTGTTTCCGAGCTTAAGTTGGGATATAATTTCACGACGACTCCAGACGCTGTCATGTGTAGTATCCCCCCCCCCCCCCCATCACGGTGGAAAGGTGTCCGTCTGTCCTCACGACCCGATGCACATTCACACTACTGAGCCGAGGAGCGTAGTGTCATCGTCCTCGCCCCCTCTGCAGCGTCCTGGTGGAGACCGGAGGGTCTCTCGTCTGCACGCCGCCCGCCATATCGAGTAGGAGCGGACAAGACGAGACAAAACACTGAACAATTTTACATCTAGATGTTACTGAGGACACTGCGGTGTTCCTTAAAAATTTAGCTCCAGACCTTTCCTTGTTTTTTTTTTTTAACTGTTTCTTTTTCCTTTTTGTTTTTAGCAGAGAGCCGAGAAAGAGCTCTCATGGGGTTTTAAACACGTTGTCGTCGTCCTCTGGTTCACGAGGACGACGCTCTCTTGGAACAATATAAGTATGATGATGGAAGAAAAAAAACCATTTACAAAAAGTTATTATGAAACGGAAATTTTTTGAAAAACAGTTTTGATTTATATCATTGTTCTCGTTCAATAATTGTGGATGTGAGTTCTAATTCTGTTTATCGAGAAAGATGGAGGGAGGGAGGGGGGGTGTTGAAGTTGAAGTCTGATCTTGCCCTGGTCTCATGGTGTTTTCTCCAGTGCCTGTATTGTATTGCGATTCTAGTTGGCTTATATTACACTGGGGAGGGGGAGGGGGGGTGCAGGGGACAGGGGGGTGTAATATTCGACAGGAAGGGAGATTTTGGACGAGTTTGTGTAAAGAAAAAAAAATAAGAAAAAAAGGAGAGTCAACGTTTTTATATTTGACCCATTATCAATATTCAGGTTTAAATTTAGTTTTAGCTGGACTTCTATGACGAGTGTTCACACCTGACAAATACTTTACTAATTTCCTTCAATCAGTACGTTTTCTTTTAGCTAGATCTGTTTTCACCGTTCGCCACATTAGCATTTTTAGTGTAAGTCTAGGTCTGAGTGTGTGTGTGTGTGTATTTGGATGCCTGTGTGCGTGCGTGTGTGTATTTGGATGCCTGCGTGTGTGTATTTGGATGCCTGTGTGTGTGTGTGTATTTGGATGCCTGATTGCCTGCGTGTGTGTATTTGGATGCCTGTGTGTGTGTATTTGGATGCCTGATTGCCTGTGTGTATTTGGATGCCTGTGTGTGTATTTTGATGCCTGTGTGAGTCTGACTGGTGTCTGTGGCAGGATGCATGTTCCTCGTCGTAGAGCAGCAGTGCTTAAAGAGGAGACCGTGCTTCAAGAGACCTTTCTCAGCTTAAGTCACCTTTTTTTTCTATGAAGTCCATATATGAATATATATAATTTTTATTATTAGACTGGTTTTTCCCGAAAAGGTAAGAGAAAGAAAACTTCATTCCTTTACGCCTTTTTAAAGTTTTGTTTTGTTTATTTCTTTTCACCCCCCCCCCCCCCCCCCACACACACGAAATGGTTAGACATAACGTGCCATGTGCCCCACAGAGAATGTGCTGAACCCGCAGCTCAGCCCAGGAGTTTGCTTTATTCAGGTATTTTATTTTGTGTTACATTTTGTTGTTTTTTTGGGGGTTTGTGTTAAAAACATTTTCCTCGATTTATCGTTTGGTATGTGAGTGGTCTATCGAGGTCTATGATTCAATCTGTTATGATCATGGAATAAACTCATCTCTTTTATAGAAAAATTAAAAAAAATAAACAAAAAATAAAACCAAACGCTGTGTGGGTTGTTTTGTTTCAGTCGACTGAAGGATAGAAACTACGCTTGATCCAAGGAAACTATAAAAAGGAAGTGTCGTCAAGGAAACTATAAAAGAAGGAAGTTTTGTCACGTCAGAATACCAGCATTCTATAACAAGGAAACTAAAAGAAGGAAGGGTCGGCAAGGAAACTATAAAAGAAGGAAGGGTCATGACATCAGAATACCAGCTTCCTATAACAAGGAAACTATCAAATAAGGAAGGGTAGGAAACTATAAAAGAAGGGAGGGTCGTCATGTCAGAATACCAACATTCTATAACAAGGAAACTATAAAAGAAGGAAGGGGGGTCGTCAATGAAACCATAAAAGAAGGAAGGGTCGTCAAGGAAACTATAAAAGAAGGAAGGGTCATCACATCAGAATACCAACATTCTATAACAAGGGAACTATAAAAGAAGGAAGGGTCGTAACGTCAGAATACCAACATTCTATAACAAGGGAACTATAAAAGAAGGAAGGGTCGTAACGTCAGAATACCAGCATCCTTTAAAACAAGGAAACTAAAAAAAAAAAAAAGGAAGGGTCATCACGTCAGAATACCAGCGTTCTAGAACAAGGAAACTATAAAAGAAGGAAGGGTCATCACATCAGAATACCAGCGTTACTTCTATAACAAGGAAACTAAAAGAAGGAAGGGTCATCACATCAGAATACCAGCGTTACTTCTATAACAAGGAAACTAAAAGAAGGAAGGGTCGTCACTTCAGAATACCAGTGTTCTATAACAAGGAAACTATAAAAGGAAGGGTCGTCAAGGAAACTAAAAGAAGGAAGGGTCAGAACACCAGCTTCCTATAACAAGGAAACTAAAAGAAGGAAGGTTCATCACGTCAATACCAGCTTCCTATAACAAGGAAACTATAAATAAAAACAGACGGCCATGCAAGGTGCCAACCTGCTCATCAGGAGCAGTTAGGGGGTTAAGTGTCCTGCTCAAGGACACTGACACGCTGCCAGGAGGAGCTGGAATTTATCCTGGAACCTTCTGATTACCAGACGACCGCTCTACCTCCTGAGCCACTGTCGCCCCACCGGAACATGGGAGCGATCTTCGGGTGGGGCTCAGCAACCGGCAGATCCTCGGCCGCCTCTGGGTCCTCGCTGCGCTGGAGGTCATGGGTCACGTCGCCGTTCTCTCACAGGAAGGAGGGCAGCTCCGACCGGACGTGACGGAAGTATTTGAATGGTACCCGTAAACAAACGAGGAATAATAAAACCACAAACGGCAAAGCAAGACGAGGGATAAACAACTAACAAACAATAACTCCAATCTACTAACTGAGTGAAAACTAAACGAGGCATAGCAACACAGATCTAACAGTGGTAGACACAACCAACTTCACCCGGTTGGCAGACTTAACGGAAATAAAAGGCTACCAAAACAAAGGTGAATCAACAGGTTAATAATAGCCAAGGCCCCTGAATGTCTGGCTTCATCCACCCGCCCCTTGATGAGTGATGACGATGCACCTCAGGTGAGTGAGTCAAGCAGGTGCTCGGGAGACTACAGGAAGGCGTGGGCGCTACCTGAGAAGAGGACACATAAATATAGCACCATAATTGCTCCTGGTGAGCAGGTTGGCTGCATGGTTGCCTCCGCCGTCAGTGTGTGAGTGAATGGGTGAAATGTGACGAACAAATTGTAAAGCGCTATATAAATGCACCATTTACCATTTTACAATAAATGTAACAAAACGATAATAATAACGACCAACCTACCTATGTAACATGTTGTGCACTGTACCTTTATTGCTTTTGTGCTACACATGCATTTTGTACACCTGCCCTGGCCTTTGACATGAGCTTTAACCCTTTCCACTACCACACTACAGAAGGTTAAAACCCTTTCACTACCACACTACAGATGGGTTAACCGTCTGTAGTGTGGTAGTGAAAGGTTAACCTTCTGTAGTGTGGTAGTGAAAGGGTTAACCCTTTGTCGTGTGGCAGTGAAATGGTTTACCATGTTGTTTCTACGAACCCTGCATCATTGTTCCAACAAGCCCTCTGTACCTTCCGGTCTGTGTATCGACGAGTACAGTCAGGAGTGGAGTGTGGTTAGCACTTCGAAGGAGGCGCAGAGGCGCATTATATTTCTGTCTCGAAACTATCGAGCACACTTCCTGTGTGGTTCCTGAGCTCAGAACAGACCAGTTAGGGTTAGGGGGGCAGCCCTATGTTCCCACAGCCCTATGTTCCCACATTTATAAGAATTATTTTCACTAAAAATTAGGCCCTATGTTCCCACATTTCTAAGATCTCTCAAAATTAGGCCCTATCGCTGCTGTCGGGCCAAAACCTCATAACTCAATTTTTTTATTTATTTTTTTATTATATAAATCAACTCCGTAGATCATCCTCCATATGTGTGTGTGGGTTTTACAAAGTTTAAACAATGGGAACGCATTAAACCGATGATCTGTCTAAACCTCCTAACTCTATTCACCCTCAAATCTGTGTTAGTTTTTTTCATCTGCTGAAAAGTTGGGTTTTTGGAGTTATGAGGTTTTGTCCCGACAGCAGCGCTATGTTCCCACATTTCTATATCTCTCTAAATGAGGCCCAATTATGCCACAGCCCTATGTTCCCACATTTCTAAGATTTTTCTCAAAATTCGGCCCTATGTTCCCACATTTCTAAGATATCTCTAGAAAGGGGGATCAAATCAGATACTGATTTATGAAAAAAAGGAAATGTGGGAACATAGGACTGTGGGAACATAGGGCCTAAATTTGAGAAAAATCTTCGAAATGTGGGACCATAGGGCCTAATTTTCTGTGAAATAAAATTCTTATAAATGTGGGAACATATAGGGCTGTGGGAACATAGGGCTGTGGGAACAGAGGCATGCTCCCACCCGTCAGCTTTGTTCTCCAAGCAGATGTACCGATATCACTGTTCTGCTTGATCACAACCACAACAAATTCATAACAGAAGCGGTCTTCTCTACCCGCGTGTTCGGTGTTGTTTATTGCACTGTGAAGGAATGTGCCACTCGTTCAGCTCTGCTTTGACAGGTCGACCTGTATCTCTTACTACAACTGGAAAAGAGTGGCTTTCCCCCTCTGGAAACACTCTGTTCCCCTTGCATTGTCTGTGGCCAGTTTTTCTTGTAAGATAGCTGTGGCCATTCTCGCCTTCTGGCTATTTCATCTGACCTGGGGTCAGCTTGTTCATACTGCCTTCGCTTTTAGTTGTCTGTGCCTTTTACATTACATTATATTTAGTCATTTAGCTGACGCTTTTATCCAAAGCGACTTGCAAGTTCTGTACAACAAGTCTGCAGGAAGGGTACAACTCCGGCAGCTAAGGGTGAGATTGTTAGTCAAAACAGTGTTGAACTTGAGTGGCAGTGCTACAGACTTGAGTGCATAGTAGTATAGACATATTCAGATTCAGATTCAGATTCAGACAACTTTATTGGTCCCGCGTGGGGCAATTCATATTTGCAGCTTACTAGCAACAAGACAAACAAACAACAAAACATCTCAACGACAGCACGGCAAATAAAAAGAGAAACACTCCATGTGATACAATCCAGCAATAAAAGTAAAAGTAAAAACAGACAACCAAGTGCAAAAGGCTACTTAAAATGACTACTGTCTGTGTTTAAAAGTCTGATAGCCGAGGGGACAAAAGATTTGGCGTAGCGGTTGGTCCTACTTGGTGGGACGTCATAACGGCGGCCAGAAGGCAACAGTGAGAACCGCTGAGACAGAGCATGGAGGGGTTGATTTGTGATGCTCGTCCCCTTCTTGACCACCTGGTCCGTCCAGAGAGAACATAGGTCTCTCTGTTTTACTCCAATTATTTTGGAGCACACTTTCACAATATACTGTAGGCTGTTCCTATCTTTGATGGACAGGCCACTGAACCAGCAGATAAAAGAAAAAGTTAGGAGGCTTTCAATAAAAGAACTATAAAAAGTGCTCAGGATCTTTGCACTAACATTAAAAGAGTTCAGCTTTCTCAGTAGGTAGATCCTCTGCTGACCTTTTTTAACAATAGACTCTGTATTTAGGTTGAATTTCAGTTTACAATCAAACACAGTTCCCAGGTATTTGTACGATTCAACAGTCTGGACGTCCTCGTCGTGAATTACACTAGCTACACTGGCTTGATGATCGGGGTTGTGTCTGAAGTCAATTATCATAGTCATATTATCATAGTAGGTAGTAGTATAGACATATTATCATATAGGTAGTAGTATAGACATTATCATACACTGTAAACCCACATGTTCAAAATAATTTATTAGATTGAGTAGGGTATACTCAATATTCTATGAAAGTTCTACTAACTTGAATGTCTTGAGTTTGTGTGACGTGTGCTTATGTTTTGAGTAAATTAAACTCATCGTTTTTGATTGACTTGGAACTATTCACTTATTAAGTAAGTATAATGTAAAAGCATAACTTAAGTACAACTTAAAATAATTAAGTAGATACAGACTGTAAACCGCATGTTCAAAATAATTAATTCATTTGAGTAGGATATACTCAATATTCTATGAAAGTTCTACTAACTTACATATGTTGAGTTTGTGTGACTTGTTCTTATGTTTTGATTAAATTAAACTCATCGTTTTTGATTGCCTTGGAACTATTCACGTATTAAGTAAGTATAATGTAAAAGCATATACCTTAAGTACAACTTTATTAAGTAAATACAGAGTATTGGTGGTTCAGTGGTAGAATTCAATAAAGGAATATCTTATCTTATTTTATAGTAGGTAGTAGTATAGACATATTATCATATAGGTAGTAGTATAGACATATTATCATAGGTAGTAGTATAGACATATTTTCATAGTAGGTAGTAGTATAGACATATTATCATAGTAGGTAGTACGTAGTATAGACATATTATCATATAGGCAGTAGTATAGACATATTATCATATAGGCAGTAGTATAGACATATTATCATAGTAGGTAGTAGTATAGACATATTATCATATAGGTAGTAGTATAGACATATCATCATAGTAGGTAGTAGTATAGACATATTATCATATAGGCAGTAGTATAGACATTATCATAGTAGGTATAGTATAGACATATTATTATACTAGGTAGTAGTATAGACATATTATCATATAGGTAGTAGACATATTATCATATAGGTAGTAGTATAGACATATTATCATATAGGTAGGAGTATATAGACATATTATCATAGTAGGTAGTAGTATAGACATATTATCATAGTAGTTAGTTAGTACTTCTGAGAGCATCCCTGCCTATGGATTACTCTGGTTTCGCACAAGCAGAATAATAATACCAATAATAAATTAAATGTATTTAATATTTTTCACAAATTCCGTTTTTACTCTCACATTAAAACATGTGTAAATAAAGACGTCTCATGATATTTACGAAAATCCTTCGGAACTTTCAATAATAAACATTGAAACACGTGGACCACCTGACAGCCAGGTGAGAAGACTCGCCCACTAGAGAGTTGGAGGGCAGAGCTCACTGTGAGGAGCGTCGCTCAGAGGAGGAGACGAGCGGCACAATGAACAACACGCCGACACGCCAGTGAGAGAGAGAGAGAGAGAGAGAGAGAGACTATGCTTTAATAATAAAACGGTACACTTGTTATTTTATGTAGGGGTTCGGTCTGGATGGAGAACATTCTATGACAGCGGTAAGTTTCCAGAGCTTTTTAATAACGTCTTGGTAGGATAAACTGTGTTTAATTAATTCATGTCTTCTGTAAGACGCTACTGTCGAATCGTATAGTAAAGTATAGGCCTACCTACCTACCTACCTGCCTCTACCTGCCCGAGGGGATCGTGGTTTTTTTCTCCTGTTGGATAATTAGATCATCAAACCCGGAAAAACTGGTCATCGTAATTGTTCCTTCTTCTGCACATTTCCAAGAAATGTCTTTCAGTGAATATTTTGAAATGTGCCTGATAACAATCAGAGAGGAGCCCTATATCTATCTCTTTTGCTCAATGTGTTACTCAAGGCTGTCTGGCTGCGAGAGAACATTCGTTACTGTATCACTGAGTTTATAGGCATGCCCACACTTATTTAATACGAAAGTTAAAATAGTTTTATTCATGCCTGACAATCTTCCTCCTGGAGTTTATTTGGAACACATCAATTCAAGATGTGTTGCCCTGGTTCCTGTTTGACCAAAATGTAACTTGTTTGATTGATTGATTGAAATTTTATTAACAGATTGCAGAATGGGTACAATACAGTACGGCTCAATACACACAATTGTTAAGGGGATGCAGACCAGAGAAAGACTTTCGTCTTGTTTACATCAGGGTCCCCCATTTTCAATTCATCATAACATATATGACATACAGATAGACAGTACTGCTACATCTATACATTTATGACATATCAGATTTGCAAATACAGTACTGTTTGTGATACAAAAATAGTCCAGAAAAGAGAGTATATACATTTGACGTAGAAACTGTACATTGGAGGAGGTTGGGTGGGTGGGGTGGGGGGGGGGGGACTGTACACCTGTTGTCTCTGGTCTCTGTGTTGTTGTCTCTGGTCTCTCTGTGTTGTTGTTGTTGTTGTTGTTGTTGTCTCTCTGTGTTGTTGTCTCTCTGTGTTGTTGTTGTCTCTCTGTGTTGTTGTCTCTGGTCTCTCTGTGTTGTTGTTGTTGTCTCTCTGTGTTGTTGTCTCTGGGCCCTGTTTCTTGTACGTGGTTCAACTAAGTCGATCAAGATGTCATTATCCAGCTTCAGTTAACCCGATGTTTGAAGCCGGGATTTTCCTGTTCCAAGAAGGTGGATTCAGTCTCGTTAACTCAAGCCAGACTTGATTCTCAGGATCAGTGCGCGCGCCCGCCTCAGCTGAGAAGACAGCAGGTGTCTATCGCAGAAATCCTGATTCTCTAGCGGCATTGATTGATTAATTGATTTAAAACTTTATTAACATATTGCAGTACGGCTCAATCGCCTCGCCGACAAGTTAAATGCGTTATCTATAGGCTAATTTTAAGTCCCTCATTACCTCAATCAATCAGATTATATTTCTTTAAACTTGCCTGCTGGATTGAATAATCAAATGAGATCTTGCTAGCGAAAATAATTAGTTAACTGTTATACAGAATTACGATACGGCTCTCTTACCCATTGATTGATGTATAGTCAATCTTTAACTTATCTCCAATGTGGTCTAACGGGTTGTTCTTTTGACTTTCACACAGACGACCGGGGTTCAAGACCCTAGTCGTCTCCTTCTTTTTGCAATATAGGAATAATTCAATTTGGTGCACGTTGAGAGCTATATAAAGAATGACATCCTCAATGCATGTAGATTTATAATATTTTAACTTAAAACCAGGCTACTTTGGCGTATAATCATTAATATTATATTCAAAAAAATCATATTGGAAAGACCGGATTTTGAACCCCGGTCGCTGGGTTGGCAGGCTTGAGCACTACCGCTGGACCACTGTGCCAGATTGGATAAATTCATTGTTTATACATTAATGAACGAGAGACCCGTGTTTAGAATATCCTTTGTTATGAATGAAGTTTATCTCTTTATCCTCATTCATTAATGTGACGTCAACGGCTCATTCAATTTCTCAAATCCGTCAAACAGCGCATCTCATCAGACATCTTAATCCCAGTTACAATTAAAATAACCACATAATGTGTACATCGCACGAGCGAGCGCCACCGTCGCCACGGTATATATAACGTGCATCATTTAGGACAAAGTGAATTTAGTATCAGCATTTTGGGTCTATTTTACATTTCAAAAGCCCCCTCTGGAAGAATGGAGCACAAGAACGTAATTCAGAATGGTATAATGCAGATCGTAGACTGTGGGAATAGTTTCAGGAAATGGGCCGTCACTTCTTTGCGGGGGCGTGGCGATGGTTCAGGCTAAGTTGAACTTGAACTCTGCTTTCGACCAGGCTCAAACTTTTGGATATGTTGTCATGGTGATTTGGAAAATCCACGTACATGAAACCGGAAAGTCCGGCTAACCCAGTTATCCAGTTAAAGTTATCCGGCTAACTCAGTTATCCAGGTACAAGAAACAGGGCCCTGGTCTCTCTGTGTTGTTGTTGTTGTTGTTGTTGTTGTCTCTCTGTGTTGTTGTCTCTGGTCTCTCTGTGTTGTTGTCTCTGGTCTCTCTGTGTTGTTGTCTCTGGTCTCTCTGTGTTGTTGTCTCTGGTCTCTGTGTTGTTGTCTCTGGTCTCTCTGTGTTGTTGTCTCTGGTCTCTCTGTGTTGTTGTCTCTGGTCTCTCTGTGTTGTTGTCTCTGGTCTCTCTGTGTTGTTGGTCTCTCTGTGTTGTTGTCTCTGGTCTCTCTGTGTTGTTGTCTCTGGTCTCTCTGTGTTGTTGTCTCTGGTCTCTCTGTGTTGTTGTCTCTGGTCTCTCTGTGTTGTTGTCTCTGGTCTCTCTGTGTTGTTGGTCTCTCTGTGTTGTTGTCTCTGGTCTCTCTGTGTTGTTGTCTCTGGTCTCTCTGTGTTGTTGGTCTCTCTGTGTTGTTGTCTCTGGTCTCTCTGTGTTGTTGTCTCTGGTCTCTCTGTGTTGTTGTCTCTGGTCTCTCTGTGTTGTTGTCTCTGGTCTCTCTGTGTTGTTGGTCTCTCTGTGTTGTTGTCTCTGGTCTCTCTGTGTTGTTGTCTCTGGTCTCTCTGTGTTGTTGTCTCTGGTCTCTGTGTTGTTGGTCTCTCTGTGTTGTTGTCTCTGGTCTCTCTGTGTTGTTGTCTCTGGTCTCTCTGTGTTGTTGTCTCTGGTCTCTCTGTGTTGTTGGTCTCTCTGTGTTGTTGTTGTGGTCGTGTCTCACCACGTCTCCCCTCCCCCTCCAGCCGTGGTCATGGAGGACGGCAGCAGTGGCAGCGGCTCCAGCGCCTGTGACCTCAGCCACAACGTGACCTTCTTCTACCAGCTGGTGGGCAAGAGGATCAGCGCCAGCTGGTCCAAGCGGGACCGGCTGGTCCTGGGCCTCGGCCTCACCGTCTGCCTCGTCGTGGTCCTCGCCAACCTGCTGGTGATGGCGGCCATCTTCATGAACCGCCGCTTCCACTACCCCATCTACTACCTGCTGGGCAACATGGCGGCGGCGGACACCTTCGCGGGCGTGGCCTACGCCAACCTCATACTGAACACGGGGCCGTGGACCAGCGCCCTCACCAAGCGCCAGTGGTTCGTCCGCGGCGCGCTCATCGACATCAGCCTCACGGCCTCCGTGGCCAACCTGCTGGCGGTGGCGGTGGAGCGCCACCAGACCGTCCTCACCACGCAGCTGCACAGCACCATGAGCCCGCGCCGCGTGATCCTGCTGGTGGTCTGCATCTGGGCGACGGGCGTGGCCATGGGCCTGGTGCCCTCGCTGGTCTGGAACTGCGAGTGCGACCTCGACGACTGCTCCACCATCGCGCCGCTCTACAGCCGCCGCTTCCTCATCTTCTGGGCGGTGCTCAACCTGCTCACGTTCTCCGTCATGGTGGCGATGTACGCGCGCATCTTCGTCTACGTGCGGCGCCGGAGCCGGCGGGCGGCGCGGCACACGGCGGACGAGGAGTGGCACGAGCAGACCGTGGTGAACCTGACCAAGACCATCCTCATGGTGCTGGGTGAGACGCGCGTCCTCTGGTGGTGTTGTGTGGTGTGGTGCGACGGCTTACCGTGGATAAGACTCTAGATCAGGGGTTCTCAAACCTTTTTATACCGTGACCCCATTTTATTTAGCATCTTTTTGGCGACCCCACACTTAACCCCACGCTTAATTTCAACGTGGAATTAAGGAATATCAAAATAAAAGCACACGTCGTTGTTGAACTTGATCATGCATATTTATTAGAACATTTTATTACAGCACTATGTTATCAATACACATTTATAAAACGAGGCATATTTAACCAAAATATGTTGCCAGAACATTACGATTATTAATATTTTTTATTTTATTTAAAAAAAAATGTACTTGCCAATGCACTGTCACCTACCCACGACCCCACTTTGGGTCACAAGTAGTTTTGAGAACCGCTGCTCTCTAGAGTAATGTCAAAAGGAATGTAAGGGTTACGTTTGAGAAAGGTTTTTGTTTCTTAAAGATCGTTCTGGTTACTAGAGACCAGGGATGAAGGTCCAACGTAACACGTGTCAGTCGTCGCTGTCCTCATGACCGGGGGGCTGGGGGGGGGAGACTGGGGACTGGGGGCCATTCATTCGGTTTCAATCACGATGTTTGCTTCAGACGATCATGAAAACAAGATAATCGAGATGAAACGATTATTGTGCCGCATGCCGCGTTGCTCTCATCTTGTCTCGTGTTGTAAGTGCAGTGCACCCTTCCTTCACAGCGGTGCGCTCTACACCCCCCCCCAAGCCCTCTAAGCCCCCAAACAGTAGTTTCAGCTTGTGTTGGTAACTTGTAGAAGATGACAGAAAGGCAGCCTTTGGTCGAGAAGAAAGGTAACAAACAAAATCCTAATCCACTCATCGTCATGTGAGTGATGAGTGTTCGTGTCTGGTAATCGTGATTTCAACACACCCAATAAAAATATGAATGATTATGATTCATGCCATTAACGAGCAGCGCTACTCGTAAGGTCAGGCCGCGTTCGACAAGCGGCGTGGCGACGTGCTCAAACTTATCCGACTGGGTATAGCCTCACTTCCTGTCTTGTAAACCAGTTTGTCAACTCTAACCTCGTTTGTGTCAGACGTTGTCTTCGTAATCTGTCGCGGAATGTTTCCACACGCAGGGCTTAAGAGGCCGGCGAGGTTAGGAACCGTCACACTGGAGTGTCACACACTGGAGTTGCCACACACACTGACGATCATAATAAATTAGTTTAATCCCACACATGCCTGTCCTGTTGCTCACGGGTCACGCCTCGCTGAAGGTAGAGGATTCTCCTCAAAACAACCGTCGACAGATGGACGGATAGCAAAACGCAGAGGACAGATCGTCAACATGATATCAACCAGTATTGCTTCATCGCTGCCCCGGAAACATACTGAACGGCCTACTGGCATTACAGTAGATAGGCTACACATATTATATGCTGTGTACGTGTATACAGTATTAGATTAGATTAATACTGTATTTAATCTAATTGTATGATGTACAATACAATGTATTGTCGTCATCATACAGCACAAGTACAGTACAACGAAAATAGGTTTGGCATCCAACCACAGTGCAAATGTAACAGTAAAGTGTGATAGTAATATACAATGTACAGGTGATATAACTGGGTATAAAATATATTAATTAGTACTACTGAGTAATGGTGCTATCAGATGTATACAGAGTAGTATTAATATGTACAGTGATACAGGTATAAAGACGTACTACCAGTATGGCAGTAAGACATACTGGCCAGCATTGTAACTAGTGAGAGTAGGTAAGGGATATGTATTCATTTACAAGACATTTAGTTCCATTCGTTAATATGTACATAATGTTTTTTAAGTGAGGTGACATTCAAACCCTACTGATGAAGTTTTGAAATAGAATTTGGACAGAATGACGTTCAGTTTGTACATCCTTTTTGAAGTGTGAATATAACATTGGTCACCTGGAATCACTCAGTCTGCGGTCAGTCTGCTGTCAGTCTGAGGCCCAGGCTGTGGCACGTGTGGAAAGGAGGTTCCAGTTGTTCCTAGTCTGTTTTTCCCTCCATTGACTTCTATAGCCAAATTGGACATGAAACACTCACTGATTGGCTGTTGCATGACATCTGTGTGGTGACTTTAGGTGATGACTTTGAAACCACAGGGATTGGACTTTAAACACCACCAGTCTGTGGTTGTCCATCCCAGCATTGTTTGAGCATTCTGATGGGAGAGTCCATCATAGACCCTATGATGACCCTATGATGTCATCAAGTCCCGTTAACAGCCGCTCTGGTCTTGGATTTGTTAGCATGAGAGACGGAATTAAAGCAATTTTGAAAAGAGAATAGTCAGTCAGTTGTCCCAAGACTCCCAATAGTACCGACTTGAAAGTGGGATACCTGACACGCATGGTATTGTTCTAATAGAGTAGTTCAACATGTATTCCAAAAGAATACATGAAATGAAAAGAGATATTCAGAAGTTTGACCTCACAATCATTGTTTGATTTGAATTACAAAAGCGACAGTGGCTCAGGGGGTAGAATGGTAAATGGCTGCATTTATATACATTTACAATTTGTTCCTCACATTCACACACCGATGGCGGCGGCGACCATGCAAGGTGCTGACCTGCTCATTGGGAGCAATTAGGGGGTTAAGTGTCTCTTGCTCAAGGACACTTCCGACACGCTGCTCAGGAGGAGCGGGAATCGAACCGGGAACCTCCGGATTACCCCGACGACTGCTCTACCTCCCGAGCCTCTGTCGCCCCCCCTGGTTGTCTGGTAATCGGAAGGTTCCCGGTTCGATTCCAGCTCCTCCCGACAACGTGTCTCCAAGTGTCCTTGAGCAAGACACTTATCCCCTAACTGCTCCCGATGAGCAGGTTGGCACCTTGGCACGGTCGCCTCCGCCATCGGTGTGTGAATGTGAGGAACAAGTTGTAAAGCGCTTTGGATAAAAGCTGTTGTATAAATGCAGTCCAACACAGAGGAAGAAGAACCAGTGTGACGTCACTAAATCCCAACACTTTTACACGGTTCAGTTGTTTTCATCAGTAACTTTGAACACGTCCTCCACAGGAGCGTTTGTGATCTGCTGGACTCCTGGGCTGATGACCTTGCTGCTAGACGGGGTGCTCGGTAAAGACAGCCACGCGCACGCCTACGAGAAGTACTGCTTGGTGATCGCCGAGTGCAACTCCCTGGTCAACCCCGTCATCTACACGCTGCGGGACGCGGAGATGAGGAGGACCTTCCGGTGGATCCTGTGCTGCCTGTGTGGCAAGAAGAGCGCTATTGACCAGCAGAGGGCGCCCTCTCCTGGCCAGGTTGACTCACCGCACTCTGAGGTACCTGCAGTAAACAACACATAGGGCTTCGAGAGATTAGATTCTAATGTGTTGTTGTCATCATACAGCACAAGTACAGTACAACGAAAATAAATTTGGCATCCAACCAGAGTGCAAATGTAAACGGTAAAGTGCAATAGTGATATACAATGTGATTAAACTGGGTATAACATATATACATTAGTACTACTGAGTAATAGTGCTAATGAGATGTATGTACAGAGTTGTAGTATTAATATGTACAGTGGTACAGGTATAAAGACAGCGTAACTAGTAAGAGTAGGTAATGGATATGTATAGATATAGTATCTTCAGATATGTAAAAAGGATTATGTGCATGCATGTACATACAGATGTGGATATATATATATATTTATATATATATATATATATATATATATATATATACACGGTATATACAGCATTATATGAGTTGAAGATATCAACTTCATAATGCTGTCTCCTTCAGCTGCGTTCACACTGTGAGTTTTAGTGCTCAATTCTGATTTATTCCTCAGATCATATTTTTTTTGTTTGGCTGTTTAATTTTTTTTTTTATGTGGCCAATATCAGATTCCAGTGTGAACTGCTCACACGCTTCTGAACTGACCCGCATGCGCAAAAGAACAATAAGGAAGATGGACGAAAGTGGCCCAAATCAGAACAGATCATATTCCATGTGATTTGTGCCGTTCACACGGTCAGGAAAGAATCAGATCTGAGTCACATGAGTAAAAAAATAAATAAAAAAACAAAACAAGATTCAGGCCACTATTGCCTACAGTGTAAACGTAGCCTTAGACCCCCCTTTTGTCGTTTGTAAACAACAGTGCTGTGTGGATGAAGCCATGTGACGTCTGTCAGTCTGTCTGTGACTCCGTCACCTTCTCCAAACGCCTTCATCCACAATGTCCCTGCTGGGGTTTCTTACTTTGAAAGACAGGGGAGTGAATAACAGTGGAACCAGTTCTGCAGGGAATCAAACATTAAATATCCTGACCTCCAACGCTTCCTGCAGCAGACAGTCAGAGCCTTGGACACAGAACTAAATTACCTGCCCGTCTCATTTCAACTCAAAAGACGCAGTGTATCCTGGACGCTGAAGCAGTTTTAGCCTATAGATTTTTTACGGACCTTTTAAATTGTTCACAACCCCATTTTACACCACAGTGCAGTGACAACATGATGGACTTAACATGTAGGACACTGAAGTCAGTTTATGGTTTAACTTATATGTTGAATGCAGTGGAGGCCAATTAAAACAAATCAGACCTGTAGCTGATTTAGGACCAAATCAGAATTGAACAGATCAGATTCCATGTGATTTGTGCTGTTCACACTGTCGGGGGACAGAATCAGATCGGAGTCAAATGTGAGCAAAAAATAAATAAAAAATCTTGATTCGGGCCACTTTCGGCTGCAGTGTGAACGTGGCCTCGGATCTCCATTCTTTACACTAGTGACCGTGAGCCGTGCCGAAAACAACCTGGCTGGCAGTAAAAGATCATGTTCTGTGGTACCAGGTACCGACACGTACCGGGACATTCCTCCCCTTACTGGAGCTCCTTTCATCTCCCCTCGCCTGGATTCTGTCACTCCACGTTCAAACTGCAGGATATATATATATATATATTATGATAGATTCCTCTCAATTGAATGTTGAAAAAATGGATATAGGCACAATTCAATAAAACATTTATCTTCTTCAGTGATGTCATCACTGAGTCCTTGTGCTGTTAATTGCAGCTCAATGAAATCATGTAGATGGAATAAAAAATAGCAATCCTTATAATTTTTTCCCCCCATCTACATAATTTCATTAAGCTGTGTAACTGACACGACGCAAGGATTCAGTGTCCTCCGATGACATCACGGGAGGAGATATTCAAACCGGGTCAACTGTCGAAACTAATAAACGAGCGAAACCGTTTACGAGCGTCCGAGATTTACGTGCAAAATAAATCAGGAGTTGTTTTTGTGCAGTTGTGACGAGTCGACTACATTCCCCGTACGGCCCGTCCTGCCGTTCCCAGAATCAGGAACCACGTGTTCCCTCTTCCAGGTACCTGTGATCCTCTAACGGTGTGTTCGTGTCCCCGCAGGAGAACGTCGGCTGCGTGGTGAGCTCGGAGGACAACAAGGCCGTCTACGCCAGCGAGAAGCCGGACAGTTGGACGATGCAGGCGCTGTGACGGCCTTTGTGTGAAGCGGCCTGCTGCTGCCACGATTGCACTAATGACCTTTAACCCCTGGAGCTGGCCGGACACGTCCTCCACAGCTGTGATTATCAGTTGTATTTACCGGCTTCGGCTTTCATCCGGGACTTGCGTTTCGCTCTTTTGTGTTGCCTTTTATAAAAAAAAAAAAAAAAAAAAAAAAAGGGTCAGACGGCATCCGTGTTAATCTACCTCCCTGCCGTGTTTGTATTTAAGTAACAGAAATATATAAAGATGCATGATTATGTTGAAAGAAATGGATATTATTCCTCTGGCTAGGTGCAAACATTTCAGGGTGATTTTTTTGTTAACCCTTTGGTTAACCGTCTGTAGTGATAGTAAAGGGTTAACCTTCTGTAGTGTGGTAGTGAAAGGGTTAATCTGTGGTTGACCGGCGCTCAGTGTCAAGAGCGTCAATCAAGATTCAAGATGGCCTAGACTGGTAAAGAGGCCAGCCAGTAACCGAAAGGTCGCCGGTTCGATCCCCACCCCTGACAGGATAGGGTGTATTCCAGCTGTGAGCTGGTGACTGAAGGGTTGCTGGTGCCCACCCTCCTGCCTAAGTGCCCTTGAGCAAGATATTGAACCCCAAAACAGATACTAAACCACAAAAGTGATGTAATCTCTCCTTTTTATTACATTTGAATATCAAGAGCATTTTGTGGCTAAAATTTTAAACAAATACACTTCTAAAATCAAACAAACAAATACTGAAAAAAATAATCAAAATCACACTAAATCATTTTTATTAGTTTTCTAATAAGAACACTACAATTTTGTCATATTCTTCCTTTTTGTTTTACTCTCTAGAACAATTCTACAGTTGAGGTATAAAAGGAGTTGATACAGACTCACACGTCTGAAAACAGTGGGGATTATATACAGGAGAAATGAAGAGACAGAGGTAGAGAGGGCTAAATACAAGGAGGTGAAGAAGAAGGGATACAAATATACTAATAAAACAAAAGTAAAAAAAATAAAAAAAAGGATTATGAGCAGATTTGGTGCTGTGGAGAGATGGGCTCAGAACCAGGTCCTGTTTAAACGTCCTGGACCGGAACTGGAATAGTTATGTTCTACATAACATTGTGTCCTACTTAAGAATTGCATTCATGTCGGAAAAATAACTGGGGACCGATGGGAATAAAAATGTACGCATTTCTCTTTGAGATTCTCTCCTGATGAGATCTAAACGAACCGTGTTGGAAATGGATTTGGGATCATTTCCCAATGTTCTCAAAAGGGAAGAGGATGTAAGGAAATTATTCTTTTTGTGAATAAAACATTTAAATCGCCACATAGACGAGATATATTGTCTGGGTATATAATCTTCAAGGTTTGTCATCTAGTTTTCTGGTGACATTGTCTTTTTTTCTGTCAACGCCGATATCGCAGCTTGAGCGTCGCATGGAATGTGTGTGTGTTTTTTGTCTTTGAGACATCGAGGAGACACGACAGGGGAGGCGAGATTCAAGCCAAGTCAGCAGGGGGTACATGTGTTTCTGCAGCCGGTCTTAACCACTACATCATCTCTGTACATGTGTTTCTGCAGCCGGTCTTAACCACTACATCATCTCTGTACATGTGGTTCTGCAGGCGGTCTTAACCACTACACCATCTCTGTACATGTGTTTCTGCAGGCGGGGGTCTTAACCACTACAGTGACTACACCATCTCTGTACATGTGTTTCTGCAGGCGGGGGTCTTAACCACTACAGTGACTACACCATCTCTGTACATGTGTTTCTGCAGGCGGGGGTCTTAACCACTACAGTGACTACACCATCTCTGTACATGTGTTTCTGCAGGCGGGGGTCTTAACCACTACAGTGACTACACCATCTCTGTACATGTGTTTCTGCAGGCGGGGGTCTTAACCACTACAGTGACTACACCATCTCTGTACATGTGTTTCTGCAGGCGGGGGTCTTAACCACTATGCGATTCATCAACGTGTGAGCAAGTCCAGTTCCTCTGGCTTTAAATAAACGTGATGAATGATCGCTGTTGTTCAACTATACATTCTGCTGCTAGTTTCTTCCCTATTGGAAGAGACAGTAAAAAAAAAGTATCTGTAATTAAAAGGAGCGTCATCTCCAGCAGCCATTTCATTGTGGCTTCAGAGGCCAGACTTTCCTAACAAGTCTTTGTGGCAATTCCTCCTTATTGAAAGTAAAGGAGGTGAACACATTTTTCCGTGGCTCTTTTGTATGTAAGGCGAGTCGGGTGTTAATTTATTAATCCCCTTGGAGAAATCCAGGTTGTTGTAAATGTGTGGAAGTCGAGGGCTGATCAGGGCCCTGTGTCAGTGAGACGTGGGAGGCAGGATGGCCTCGAGGTAGAGAGGCCGGGCCAGTAACCAAAAAGGTCGCTCGTTCGATCCCCGCCACGGACGGGAGGGTGTATTCCAGCTGTGAGCTGGTATTACATCTACGGTGCACACCATCCTGTCTAAGTGCCCTTGAGCAGGGTATTGAACCCCAAAACTGCTCCAGGAGCACTGCGGGCGACCCAGCGCTCTGACTGGGGGACTGTATGTGTAACTAGGAGGGATATGAAGACTGTGTGTAACTAGGAGGGATATGAGGACTGTGTGTAACTAGGAGGGATATGAGTGTGTGTAACTAGGAGGGATATGAGGACTGTGTGTAACTAGGAGGGATATGAGGAGTGTGTGTAACTAGGAGGGATATGGTAATCTTCCTCGATCCTCGATCACCTGATAACCCTAGAGCTACATCTAACCCTGTACTGTATGTTAGCTAGGCCGATAAAAATCCTCATTAAAGTAGTTTCCACAGCACCAAACGTTGTCCTCGTAAACCCTACATTGCAACCCAGTTATGTAACAAAGACCCAAATCATAATATAAAATAAAAATAGAAATGATAGAAACATCATCGCGACCCCCTGCGAGACGGTAAAGGCCAAATAAACCCGGCATCTCAACCCAAAACCAAGACATCAAAAAGGTTTATAAAAAGAGAAAAAAAATAAAAATACTGAAACATTCCACAAACTGTACAGTGACATCCATTACGACTGGTAGAAAAAAAATAAGTAATTTTGTGTCGTGACGACGTTACTTGTGAGACAGCCGTATGAAATGGAATATATTGTAACAGTAAACAAGGTATTGGATGTGAGATATTACCGTACACCGACGATACAATTTTGCTATGTGACATATGCATCAACAAAGCCTCAAATTACATTTTCAATTTTCACAAGGCTTTTTCTTTAAAATCTTACTATCAAACTGCTTTGTTATTCACATTAGTCGATGCATAAAATCGTCCGGGAAATCCCAAAACATCCGGTGGAATTTGAATACGCCCGGCGCTGCCTCAGAGGAGAGAGAAGCCATTGCAGATTTTTGGCCGAATCAAAAAGACCTCGGCCGGTCTCCGGTTTACCAGTGGGTGTTTACAGGCGGGTCGAGAACACATCATCTTCTCTCGGAATGGCTGTTCAACTGCACACAATACAATCAAATCACAAGTGTGCGTGACGACGACCGTCCTAAATCCGACCCCTTCCGCCCGACAAAACCCCCCCCCCAAAAAACCTACGAAATAAAATAAAAACAGACTTGAGGCATGACAATATCTCATAATGGGAAGACACGAGTACAAATATAAATCCCTCCTCTCCTCGAACTGAAACGGTGGCTGCGCACCGGATTTAGTGAGACATAAAGAGTATCATAATATTACATTGTTGATCATGGTATTTTTGGTTTTGGTACAAAAGAAGGTTGTAGTGTGTGTTGCCTGTTGGGGGCCCTGTAGGCTTCAAACGGGTGTTCAGGTTCTGAGGAGTACCCCCCCCCCCCCCCCCCCCCCCGTTAGGCCACGTCTGGTTCCCCCCCCCGTCAGGCTGGTGGAAGTAACCAGTCTCTCAAACTCTGTTTTTAAGAAATGTATCCGGACACCAGCCAGTTTTGACCCAGAGACATCCGAGCACGCTGTACACGCACGTACGAACACGCACACACCCTAGCAATGCATGTTGCATTTTGTATTCCTTTTTGGTCTGTCATATCATTATACCCTTTTTTTTGTCGTTTTTTTTTTGTACTTATTTTTTCATCTTTGTTAATAAAAGTGATGCTAAAAACGTAAGATTAAATGAAAACCATCATTATCACACCTAAAAAAGCCTGCATGCATGGAAGACAAGTCACGTTTCTAAGTTATGTCACGTCACATCACCCCCCCCCCCCTCATTTACATATCGCTGCCCCCTCCCTTTGTCCCCCCCCCCCCTCCTCCTAACATCACGTAGACACTTTTATTCAGCTACTTTATTTGGTGCGTTCTTGGTGAAACAGCATTAGAAAATAGACTACAGTCAAATAAACTAGTTTACAGAGAAAGTAAGGTTGACAAAGCCGTCTACTCGCTCCGCCCTCGACCCGGCTGAACCCTCGACCCGGCTGAACACCAGAGGGCTTCCGTCTGACGCGAACCGCTGAGGACCGTCGTCGTCGTCGTCTCCGCCCCAGCCCCCCCCCCCCCCTCTCCCCGCTCGTCTCCCTCCGCTTTAAGCCTCTGAAGCCCTTTTTCCCCGTCTCCGTCCCCAGAACCGGCTAAAACTGTCGACCCCCCCCCCCCCCCAAAATAACAACAACAACCAGAAGAACCCTAAAGAGGTGCAAAAGTTTGTGCTTGACAGATTCCAAAACCTCCTTCCTATGCAAAGGATAGAAAAGGTGGCGAGGTTTGCGTGTGTGTCTTGTGTGGGTGTGGTGCGGGAGCTCACATCTGTGCATATCGGAACTATAAAGTATTCACTTAGAAATCCCAGAAACCCCCCCGAACAAAAATAAGCAAGCAGTCGCGGTCTTTTGTGTTTAGTCGCCGGAGGAGGAGAAGGCGGAGGAGAAGGCGGGGGGGGGGGGCAGCACTTTGGTACAAGCAAGGTGAGCGGAGCTCTGGTGATCCGTACCGTTCACGGGAGGGGCCCGGCGAGGGCTAGCGGCGGCTAATCGGACACCAGCGCTTAGCGAGGTACGTGGGGGGGTGATCTCACACACACACACACACAGTTTTCCAGAGCAAAAAGGATCTAGCTCCTTTTTAGTAAGGGATGGTGGGTGCAGAGCAGCAGAGGTCACTAGGGACAGGCTGTATGGAATACTGTGTGCAGAGTTAAGACGTGCATATACACAGGTAATGTACAGACATCATGGTCACCTACAGTCAGGTTAGTGATGTTCAAAAAACAAAAAAACAATGCCCCCCTTCCCCCCACAAGAGTGGAGAGGGTTGTGTCTGCTTTGACATCAGTCAGTCCTGTCCCTCCCCCTCTCTCTCCTGAGCCTCTCCAGCATGTCATATATTCATCTGTGGGTCGGGAAGGAGAAGTCCTCCCAGCTACTGCTGAGCTGCCCTGTCCTGCAGTCCGGGAAGGTGTGTGTGTGTGTCGATGAGGAAGTGGATCCCAGCCTGGCATCCCTGCCTAAGTCCAGAGAGAGAAGGGCGAGGGGGCGGGGCGGGGGGGGCAGACCGCGGCGGGAGGCGAAGATGGCGGGGAGGAGGTGCGACGAGAGGCGTCTCAGTTGGAGGTGTCTGAGTGGACGCTGCCAGGAGGACCGGGTGGGGAGGTGACTGAGGAGGGGTTGTTGGTGTCCTGCCAGCTGTTGTTAGCCTGTGGACAGACAGGAGGACAGACAGGAGGACAGACAGGAAGACAGACAGGAGGACAGACAGGAGGACAGACAGGAGGACAGACAGGAGGACAGACAGGAAGACAGACAGGAGGACAGACAGGAGGACAGACAGGAAGACAAGGACGCTGGTTATGAAGAGAAGCTCACATCGTATCCTGACTGTTGGACCCTTCCTGCTGAGCTGTTGTACACAACTTGTAAGTCGCTTTGGATAAAAGTGTTCAGCTAAATGACTAAATGTAAAAATGTAAACGTGACCATCAGCTCTGAGCAGCTTAGCCAACAACATGGTTTGTTCTCACGAATAGGGTTTCGGGAATATTCAAAAAGTGGAAACTTTCCATGGGAATTAAAACAGAAATTAAATGTAAATGTAAGGGTTATTTTCACAGGCTGTATTTGCCATGTTATATGCAGAGAGAAACATAAACCTTTGACCATCAATTGCAGACATAATTGCAATTAGAACATTTTAAATTGGCTAGCACATAATCTCACATATACCAAAATAAATAATATATGTAAACAGTAAACTGTTTAGCACACTCATTTCGTTTGACAGTTATTGAGTTTATGAGTTTGAATCAATGATGATGATGACATGAAACAATATTGCAATCTGTTGTTGCTGCCTTTTCATCAACATAATTTCATTGACCTGTAATACAAGGATTCAGTGTCCTCCAATGACATCACTGGAGGACATAAGCATTGTTGTGAATTGCACAGACTGCAGCGTCTGACGTATATCATGCCAGTTAGGGTACCTTGTGTATACTGTTTACTCTTACACATAGTATATATTCAGATTCAAATTCTTGATTGCCTATATTTATTGTGACGTATAATATAATATATTTTTTTTTATATTGTTTACACTGTTTAAAGGGGAACTATCTTATAAATGGCCTTTTTCAGTGTTTAGCATTGTTTCCTAGCTATGTGAACTTATATTAATATGATCTATGTCTCTAATTCTCATATTGGCACATTCTTCCAATTCTCCTCTCACAATATTCACCCTCACTGAACTGAGTCATCTGAAAATGTGCTGATCTGTGATGTCAGAGAGACACCGCTGCATGATGATGTTCAGGCGGCGCAGTGGTTTAGGAGCCCAGGCTCAAAACGGCTTAAGATCTTGAGGTAGAAAAATGTTGTTTTTGAGGACTTCATTAGAAATACAAAACAATGAATTAAAAAAACATTAAAAGTACAGAGGTGTTCCATAAACTCACAGGAATTGTGTAAAAGTGGCCAAATAGTGAAAGAAATAGTAAAATAGTTCCCCTTTAAACAATATAATTAAGTCTAACTCATTCTATCACATGGTAACAATAGCAGATTTATTTCATGTTGACATACGGAGCCTATAGGCTGGCACACTGGTACTCTGGCACACTGGTACTCTGGCATCCTGGTACTCTGGCACCCTGGTACTCTGGCACCCTGGCTGGACCTTAGCCCCTTTCGTGACTGTGATGCACGCCTATATGCTTTGAATACACAGTCACTTGCTCCACATTACTAAGCATGGGAATGTTCACCATGAAGCACTGGTTATTGACGAACAGTTCGTTATAAATGTATCACAGAGAAATTTCAAAGGTACTCACAGTTGCACGAGGGTTTCACACAAAAAAGCGGGGTGGCTTGAAAGCTCTGCGTTGCTAATAAACATTTAAAAAATATATATATTTATAAACGAGTAAAAATCACTGAGGTAGCATTGCGTCAAAATGGCTTACTCTTTTTCTTGCGCATTGTGACATGCCGGAGCGCTGTGATTGCTGGGCGCACCAGGCATGTGACAAAGCAGAAGAAGAGAAGAAGCCAATCACAGCGCTCCGGCATGTCACAATGCGGAAGAAAAAGAGTAAGCCATTTTGACGCAATGCTACCTCAGTGATTTTTACTCGTTTATATATATATATATTTTTTAAATGTTTATTAGCAACGGCGAGCTTTCAAACCACCCGGCTTTTTTGTGTGAAACCCTCGTGCAACTGTGAGTACCTTTGAAATGTCTCTGTGATACATTTATAACGAACCGTTCGTCAATAACCAGTGCTTCATGGTGAACATTCCCATGCTTAGTAATGTGGAGCAAGTGACTGTGTATTCAAAGCATATAGGCGTGCATCACACACAGTCACGAAAGGGGCTAGCTGGGCCTGAGCTCTTATCAGCCTCTACTGAGAAGGAGCACCGTGGCTGGCAGCCCAATCTCACTTAAAATGTGCAAATAAAGTTCTTATCGACCACAGGAAAAAGGTACATAATGTACATTATGTTATAGCCATAATGTAATATATTCACGTATTGTATAATGTAATATGTGTACGCTTTGTATTGGTGAAAGTCGTCTCTCCCCCTCCCCCCCCGGCAAGACACCCACCCTGATACAAACACAGAAGAACAGTGGTGAGTACCCCCACCACAAGCATCATTAGTTCGACACCCAGTCTGTTTTGCTTCGTTTTTTTGTTTCTCCGATACGAAACGTAAAAATATACTACGTGTACAAATACGTAAATATATCACATATGGCTATAACACCTTTTTTTTTCCTGTGGTGGAGTTTAGTACTTTATTTATGTTTTCCGACGAGACTGGGTACTCACGTCCAGGCCGTGAGGGGTGTAGAGGCCGCTACCTGACAGCTCCTCATAGCCGCCCGTCAGGTGTGTAGCAGGGTGCAGGGTATGAACCTGTGGAGACACAACAAACACACCACCTTAACACTCGACGCACCGCAGACGGAGAACACAAAACAGCACCACTACACAGGGTGAGGGTCTGGAGTCAGAACACAGAACACAGGCGGAGCAGAGGAGCCACAGCCTCCACAAACCTCTGCTGTAGCTGCACCACCCAGGGCCCCTCCCTCTGGAGCCTGCTGTAGCTGCACCACCCAGGGCCCCTCCCTCTGGAGCCTGCTGTAGCTGCACCACCCAGGGCCCCTCCCTCTGGAGCCTGCTGTAGCTGCACCACCCAGGGCCCCTCCCTCTGGAGCCTGCTGTAGCTGCACCACCCAGGGCCCCTCCCTCTGGAGCCTGCTGTAGCTGCACCACCCAGGGGCCCTCCCTCTGGAGCCTGCTGTAGCTGCACCACCCAGGGGCCCTCCCTCTGGACCTTCTAGATGCACCGGTACCGGGGCTCGATACCGGGCTAAGAACCAGGGTAATTTCCCCGAGAGAGGGAGTGGATGTGTGAGGAGGAATCAAAGCGAGGAGACCTGGAGGAGCAGGTTAGATCTCTAATGTGGGAAACGCTGATTACATCTCAATCACGTCCGTCCCCGAGACGCCCAATTAGCGCTCTCTGCCGTTTAGTAGAAGTAATGGAGCGGGACTCTGGATCGGCAGTGAAAAGGCGGCATGGGTGCCTCCTCCCTGGTCCCTTTAATGTGCCGGCAGGTCACTCAGGTCTAGGGATGGGTGAGAGAGTCATCCATTACTCAACTGCTCTCCGGTTCAGCTGCACTCCAGTGGTTTTTAAGGCTCCATTTAATTTCTTTGCCACTGAGAAAGAAATCTCAACTCTGAAATCCTGCGAGGCGTGAGTCGTTGTTGCAGGAAGACCACAACGGGAAGCTGTGGAGCGTGGAGAGATAACGTCCTCCTGTATCCTTTACTAGCATTGCCAGCCACACAAAAAAAAAATTTCGTTGCACAGCTAGCTTAGAGTTATCTAAACGATAATAACAACAGTTTGTTTTTGTGCATTTCCAAATTGTGCCAACAACAACATGTCCCCCACTTTGCGTAGCGTTCATAGACTATCGATACGGACATGTCGTTCCGTGAGCGGAGAGACCTGCTGCAGACAAGAGTGGAGGTGATGTCATTATTACAAATGGTAACTGACTGCTGACAATACGCATGAAGCATCAGGTATATTGCTGTGCGTCGTTATGTCCACAGGAGGAGAGACTGTGTTCGAGGTCGAGACAACGTCAACACTGTAGGGCTGACCCCTATTAGTCGATTTGTCGACTAATCGGTCGAAAGGAGCCGTAGTCGACTGCCAACCTCTTAGTCGAGAAAAAAATAAATATAATAATAATAATTTATCATTCTTTCCAAAAGAAAAGAGGCCTAGAAGCGTGGCTAACGCTAATGGCACGCATACCAGAGGCTAACTGCCTACGAAAACAGGCACAGAGGCACTGAAAGAGGATTTCACCCATCTAATGAACACACTAGACTAGACAAATATCAAGATGTATCCATCAGTGGACCAATTGCATGCTTTTGCAGAGGACAAGAAGCCTTCAGTCGACTCCTTCAGACATTAAGCACCCCCCACAGCCCAAATGGAATGATACAAAAATATATATATATTATTATTATTATTATTTTTTTTTTTTTAATTTAAATTACAAAAAAAATGTGTCGACTAATAGTCGACTAACGGCAAATTTTGGCCAATCACAGTCGACTATCCAAATCCTTAGTCGGGGACAGCCCTACAACACTGTTATCTTTGTTATTCTTGCCGCCAGTCTGGTGTTCGATAGTTAAAAACCATGGAAGCTCTACAGCAGAAATCTGTGGACCCTTCCGGGGACAAAACAAACGACAGACGACAGCGGTGCACGTCCACAGGAGGGAGCACAGGGGCCACAAGCACGACAAGGGCAGCAGGAGTCTGAGGGGATTCAAACCTGTGGCTCGGGCGGGCGGGGGGGGGGTGTATGTGTGGAGAGATGGGAGAGGATATATCTGAAGGGACGTGGGGGGGTAAACCCATCGCTGTGACGGGGGGGGTCAGAGTGCAACACTGTACCGGACAGACGAGGGGCAAGGACTACAGGGTACGGGGGGGGGGGAGAGGATTAAGGGGTAACGCCGGGGGGCAGGGTCAGCGGGGAGGTCCGGGGTCAGGTGCTACACTAGGGGTAGGGTGTCCGGGCAGGACGTCCTCCTACCTGCGGCTGAATGTTGAGACCCTCCCCGTTGAGGGCGCGCAGGCCGAGGAAGGCGTCCCCTGTGTGAGACAAGCTGTATGACCCCGACGACCCTGCAGGCAACAACATGCAGCCAATCAGGCACGCCGTCAGGATCGCCGGGAGGGGGCGGGGGGGTCAAAGTCGTCCAATGGTCACGGTCACCGGCGCTTGACCCCTCATCACGTGAGCCACTGCTTCGGGGGTTGCCAGATGTTACGATAATTATCGTACTTTACGATAATTCTGACCTCTGTACGATAATGTTGCCCTCTGTACGCCCATGTGTTCTCTTGGTTATGACTGATTAACTAGAATGTCTAGAAATGCCAAGAAGTTCCAACACCAATCTGACCAAGTTATTGTCAAACCGTTTTGAATGGATCACGTCAAAAAAAAAACTCCACCATAAAGGAAATCAGGGGTATAGCTCCTCTAAGCATATTAAATATGGGCACATATAGATTCTAGAAGAATAGTACTATTTGCAGGTCAAAAATAAACGATTCAAAACCATGGCCAGTCTTTTGTGCCAGTCATACATCGGGCTCCACAACCGTGGGCACGGACTGCTGCCAATTGCTGGAGAACTAACGGCAGGTGAACTTGAGAACTGTTAGTACTCTGACGCAGTGCGTTACTACGGTTTGGACCATGTTTACCATCATCAATATAACTACTGTCTGATTGAATCCTGCCACTCACTACTGTTCACTATACTACTACTACTATTTTTACTATCCTACCGGTGACTATAGGGCTGAACTGTGACTATAGGGCTGAACTGTGTCTATAGGGCTGAACTGTGACTATAGGGTTGAACTGTGACTATAGGGCTGAACTGTGACTATAGGGCTGAACTGTGTCTATAGGGCTGAACTGTGACTATAGGGCTGAACTGTGACTATAGGGCTGAACTGTGTCTATAGGGCTGAACTGTGACTATAGGGCTGAACTGTGACTATAGGGCTGAACTGTGACTATAGGGCTGAACTGTGTCTATAGGGCTGAACTGTGACTATATGGCTGAACTGTGACTATAGGGTTGAACTGTGACTATAGGGCTGAACTGTGACTATAGGACTGAACTTTGACTATAGGGTTGAACTGTGACTATAGGGCTGAACTGTAACTATATGACTGAACTGTGACTATAGGGCTGAACTGTGACTATAGGGCTGAACTGTGACTATAGGGCTGAACTGTGACTATATGACTGAACTGTGACTATAGGGCTGAACTGTGACTATAGGGCTGAACTGTGTCTATAGGACTGAACTGTGATTATAGGGCTGAACTGTGACTATAGGACTGAACTGTGACTATATGACTGAACTGTGTCTATAGGACTGAACTGTGACTATAGGGCTGAACTGTGACTATAGGACTGAACTGTGACTATATGACTGAACTGTGTCTATAGGGCTGAACTGTGACTATAGGGCTGAACTGTGACTATAGGACTGAACTGTGACTATAGGACTGAACTGTGACTATAGGGCTGAACTGTGACTATAGGGCTGAACTGTGACTATAGGACTGAACTGTGACTATAGGGCTGAACTGTGACTATAGGGCTGAACTGTGACTATAGGACTGAACTGTGACTATAGGACTGAACTGTGACTATAGGGCTGAACTGTGACTATAGGGCTGAACTGTGACTATAGGGCTGAACTGTGACTATAGGACTGAACTGTGACTATAGGGCTGAACTGTGACTATAGGGCTGAACTGTGACTATAGGACTGAACTGTGACTATAGGGCTGAACTGTGACTATAGGGCTGAACTGTGACTATAGGGCTGAACTGTGACTATAGGACTGAACTGTGACTATAGGGCTGAACTGTGACTATAGGACTGAACTGTGACTATAGGACTGAACTGTGTCTATAGGGCTGAACTGTGACTATAGGGCTGAACTGTGACTATAGGGCTGAACTGTGACTATAGGACTGAACTGTGACTATAGGGCTGAACTGTGTCTATAGGGCTGAACTGTGACTATAGGACTGAACTGTGACTATATGACTGAACTGTGCCTATAGGGCTGAACTGTGACTATAGGGCTGAACTGTGACTATAGGGCTGAACTGTGACTATATGACTGAACTGTGACTATAGGACTGAACTGTGACTATAGGACTGAACTGTGACTATAGGGCTGAACTGTGTCTATAGGACTGAACTGTGACTATAGGACTGAACTGTGGCTATAGGACTGGACTGTGTCTATAGGACTGAACTGTGACTATAGGACTGAACTGTGACTATAGGGCTGAACTGTGACTATAGGGCTGAACTGTGACTATAGGACTGAACTGTGACTATAGGGCTGAACTGTGTCTATAGGACTGAACTGTGACTATAGGGCTGAACTGTGTCTATAGGACTGAACTGTGACTATAGGACTGAACTGTGACTATATGACTGAACTGTGCCTATAGGGCTGAACTGTGACTATAGGGCTGAACTGTGACTATATGACTGAACTGTGACTATAGGACTGAACTGTGACTATAGGACTGAACTGTGACTATAGGGCTGAACTGTGACTATAGGGCTGAACTGTGTCTATAGGACTGAACTGTGACTATAGGGCTGAACTGTGACTATAGGACTGAACTGTGACTAACTATAGGGCTGAACTGTGACTATAGGGCTGAACTGTGACTATAGGACTGAACTGTGACTATAGGGTTGAACTGTGACTATATGACTGAACTGTGACTATAGGGCTGAACTGTGACTATATGACTGAACTGTGACTATATGACTGAACTGTGACTATAGGGCTGAACTGTGACTATATGACTGAACTGTGACTATATGACTGAACTGTGTCTATAGGACTGAACTGTGACTATAGGACTGAACTGTGACTATAGGACTGAACTGTGCCTATATGACTGAACTGTGACTATAGGACTGAACTGTGTCTATATGACTGAACTGTGACTATAGGACTGAACTGTGTCTATAGGACTGAACTGTGTCTATAGGACTGAACTGTGTCTATAGGACTGAACTGTGACTATAGGGTTGAACTGTGCCTATATGACTGAACTGTGACTATATGACTGGACTGTCTCTATAGGGCTGAACTGTGACTATAGGACTGAACTGTGTCTATATGACTGAACTGTGCCTATATGACTGAACTGTGACTATAGGGCTGAACTGTGACTATATGACTGAACTGTGACTATAGGGCTGAACTGTGCCTATATGACTGAACTGTGACTATATGACTGAACTGTGACTATATGACTGAACTGTGTCTATAGGACTGAACTGTGACTATAGGGCTGAACTGTGACTATATGACTGAACTGTGACTATAGGGCTGAACTGTGCCTATATGACTGAACTGTGACTATATGACTGAACTGTGACTATAGGGCTGAACTGTGCCTATAGGGTTGAACTGTGACTATAGGACTGAACTGTGTCTATATGACTGAACTGTGACTATAGGGCTGAACTGTGCCTATAGGGTTGAACTGTGACTATAGGACTGAACTGTGTCTATATGACTGAACTGTGTCTATATGACTGAACTGTGACTACAGGGCTGGACTGTCTCTATAGGGCTGAACTGTGATTGGGCCGTGTGTTCCTCCACCACCGAGCCTGTCACCCTGAGGCTGAGCCACGTGTTTCACCTGTGCAGACTGCAGTATAAGCGGGAGCTGCGAATGATGCGGCCGTCTTGTGGTCCAGAGTAACTGAATGATCACCTACCTGCTCCAGTCTGCTTCCTCAGCAAAATGGAGGTGACTATATCATTGTAGTGCGTGTGCCGTGTGCGGTATGTGAGCGGTCAAGACTGTGCGAACAGACAGAGAGGCACACAGACGAGACGAGCAGGCAGGGCGACTCACAGGAGCACACAACACGCCACAAAAGATTTGTGCAAAAGAAGACAAAAAGATTCAAAAGAGATTCAAAGATTCATGGAAATGCTCTACGAGCTAAATACGTTGGCCTCATGCAGGACACCGGGAAGAATTGCTACACGTTCATTTTCCATGACATACATTCAAGTGTCGGATACATTCAAAATGTTTACAAAATTCAAATTAAATACGCTGGAAAGAACAACCTGACATACAAGAACAGACGGACACAAACAGCAGGTTGGATGGAGGAGAGATAGCCTAGAAGTGAGCCTAGAAGTGAGCCTACAAGAGTGGCGAGGATGTAAAGCGTGTAGTTAGATGCATCTATTGGACCCAGTTGCTTGCGGAATTTACATAGAAACCGCGCGACTCGCAAGAGGAGTTGTCACAGGCTGTAGAACGCAGGGCTGAAGAGCTAGATATCATAGCTTCTGAAATAAGGTCGGTGGGGGTATTGGGCTCAGCCCCTCCCTTCCAGCTGGAGTGAAACACAGAAGTTATCAAATGAGAGTCCTGGCTCTAGACGGAATCACGAGTAGTAGTTTAAGAGAAGTTATTTATATTTTGAACGTGATTCATTGTGCACTAGTTAAGATTATACGCTGTGCATGACTGCATGTTATGACTTTGAACGTCTGCCATTTCCACCGCAAAAGGCATACAAGTAACAATACGCTGCGTCGATCATGAATATGCAAATCGACGAAATGTCATCGTCGATTACGTCGACGAATTATGACAGCCCTACTTACACTACCATAGCGTCTTTATACCTGTATCACTGTACATATTAATACTACAACTCTGTTGTAGTCCTATGCAGCTGGAAAGCTCCAATTGTTGTCAACTGTACCAGCTACACCAGGCACGTGCGTGTGCTTGTATTTTGAGAGCCTTGCGCACGCTTGCTGTTAAATAGGTATTATTAAGTATATATATATACTGTGTCCAGAAAATTAAAATGTTTAATAGTTTGGCATATCCATTTATTGTTATAGTATATTAAGACATGGATGCCAATATATTGTATTAAAGCAAAAGCATTTCCAATTCAGCTAATAAATTGTCAGCCGTCCAGGCACTGTTTGGCCACCTGCCAGCATATTGACGACTGTCTGCTAATTTATTAGGTTGGAAGCCATAGGCTACTCTTTTATTTGCTCCAAGAGACCCAGTACAGAGATGAAGCGGCGAGGGAGGAGACAAGGGAGAAGACAAGGGAGAAGACATGAGAGGAGACAAGAGAAGAGACATGAGGAGACAAGAGAAGAGACATGAGGAGACAAGGGAGGAGACATGAGAGGAGACAAGGGAGAAGACATGAGAGGAGACAAGAGAAGAGACATGAGGAGACACGGGAGAAGACATGAGAGGAGACAAGAGAAGAGACATGAGGAGACATGAGGAGACACGGGAGAAGACATGAGAGGAGACAAGAGAAGAGACATGAGGAGACACGGGAGAAGACATGAGAGGAGACAAGAGAAGAGACATGAGGAGACATGATAGGAGACATGGGAGGAGACATGAGAGGAGACAAGAGAAGAGACATGAGGAGACATGATAGGAGACATGGGAGGAGACATGAGAGGAGACATGGGAGAGGACATTGCCGTTTCTGGCGTAGTGTAGAATTTAAGTGAGAGTGCACACGCCACACACAGACTCTGGTGTAGCCCCAGCCAACGACCAGCCAACGACCTGTCAGTTATCAGTTATTCTGTTCTGATAGGAGTCCTCTGTCCATTGACCTGGCGTTCTATGCTCATTGAACTATATGAACTATATAGGGGCGACAGTGGGTCAGGAGGTAGAGAGGTCATCTGGTAATCGGTAGGTTCCCGGTTCGGGGACAACATCTCACATCGCGGCCAAAGCCTTTTGATCCTTTTGATCTTAAAACCATTCTCGTCCAGCACAACAAGGTCTGCGAGGACCAATCAATCACGTGCCACTTGCAGGCCCCCGTGTGGTTCTGACAGTGTTCGACATTCTGAGCATCAGAGTTGCAATGTGACAGGAAACTGAGTGCCTGTGGCGTAACTACGTTACACACACGTCGTGTAGCAAGAATGTAAACATTGGTGAGGCGAGGGGGTGAGGTCGGACACAGGGGGACTTTGGATTATGATGGCACACTAGTGTTCACACAATAGGACCAAGAAACAAATATCCAAGGAGGGAACTGCAAAGGCACTCTGTAACAAGTAGGCTGAGAGCTAATGCTTTAGCAGGAGCCAGCTTAAGAGCTACAGCACTTAGTGAGATATTCAAAGCATTTGCTGGCATTATATACACACGCCTGTGTTTATGCACTCATGAGGCGTGACATCCAACTCTCTTCTGCAGGTCAGCCAACATGGACCGATTCTCGATGAGACATGAAAAAGGATAATTTAACTTAACCATTGTGTGGGGGCCAATTTAACTTGGCTCAACACCATTGTGTGGGGGCCAATTTAACTTGGCTTAACCATTGTGTGGGGGCCAATTTAACTTGGCTTAACACCATTGTGTGGGGGCCAATTTAACTTGGCTTAACACCATTGTGTGGGGGCCATGTTTGTGTGGTGCCCCGCCTGTGTGGGGGCCCCCGTCTCCTGTGCAGGGTTCACCTTTAGACATTTCCCTCCCAATCAGAAGTGTGTTTCAATAACATCCTGTGTGTCATCATCAACAACCACCAAACTGGAAGGGATCTCGTCCCACAATCAATCAATTTGTTTCACAATTCAACTCCTTCCAACGTCCCAGTTCCAGTTCTGTGGCGTGAGCTAAAAGTGTGTGTGTGTGTATCGGAACTGTGGTCTGGTGGTGATGGGGTGATGGGGGTGTTGTTGATGAGAGGCCGATGGATCGCGCAGTACCTGAGTTGGGCGTCGCCGGAGAGTTAGCCTGGCTAGCCTGCGCCGACACATTGGCAGCGTCCACCGCCGTTTTAACTGCGTAGAGATTGGCTTCCTCCTGGAACTTACCAATATTCTTCTTGTAGCGTATTCTCTTGTTGCCAAACCAATTAGACACCTGTGGAGGAAACAGATGTAAGACACTCTCGAGGCCAACGGAGAATGATTGATCGTAGAGCCTCGACTACAGAGTCAGCTAGCTTTACTGGCTGGCTTCTTCCTCGGTAGTTCTTCATGCGTAGAGGGCGATGCCACTTGTACTTTTAGCTTCTTATTACTTTAGGCTACTTGTACTTTTAGCTTCTTATTACTTTAGGCTACTTGTACTTTTAGCTTCTTATTACTTTAGGCTCCTTGTACTTTTAGCTTCTTATTACTTTAGGCTCCTTGTACTTTTAGCTTCTTATTACTTTAGGCTCCTTGTACTTTTAGCTTCTTATTACTTTAGGCTCCTTGTACTTTTAGCTTCTTATTACTTTAGGCTCCTTGTACTTTTAGCTTCTTATTACTTTAAGCTACTTGTACTTTTAGCTTCTTATTACTTTAGGCTCCTTGTACTTTTAGCTTCTTATTACTTTAGGCTCCTTGTACTTTTAGCTTCTTATTACTTTAAGCTACTTGTACTTTTAGCTTCTTATTCTCTTAAGCTTCTTGTACCTTTAGCTTCTTATTCTCTTAAGCTACTTGTACTTTTAGCTTCTTATTCTCTTAAGCTTCTTGTACTTTTAGCTTCTTATTATTTTAGGCTACTTGTACATTTCGCTTCTTATTCTTTTAAGCTACTTGTACTTTTAGCTTCTTATTCTCTTAAGCTCCTTGTACCTTTAGCTTCTTATTCTCTTAAGCTTCTTGTACTTTTAGCTTCTTACTCTCTTAAGCTCCTTGTACCTTTAGCTTCTTATTCTCTTAAGCTACTTACTGGACACTGTGAATTTGTCCTGGGTACTCCTCAACTCGCTAAGTTGGTGATAGAGGTAATACTTTGAGCTATTTCTACTGTTTTACTTGCCGTCAGTAATTTTTGGATGAGATCTGTTAAATGCCTAGAATATAAATGTAAAATGTGTAGCATGGTGGTAGAGAGCAGTGTGTAGGGGCCACTGGGAGCAGTATGTAGGGGCCACTGGGAGCAGTGTGTAGGGGCAGTGTGTAGGGGCCACTGAGAGCAGTGTGTAGGGGCAGTGTGTAGGGGCCACTGGGAGTAGTGTGTAGGGGCCACTGGGAGCAGTGTGTAGGGGCAGTATGTAGGGGCCACTGGGAGTAGTGTGTAGGGGCCACTGGGAGTAGTGTGTAGGGGCAGTGTGTAGGGGCCACTGGGAGCAGTGTGTAGGGGCCACTGGGAGTAGTGTGTAGGGGCCACTGGGAGCAGTGTGTAGGGGCAGTGTGTAGGGGCCACTGGGAGTAGTGTGTAGGGGCAGTATGTAGGGGCCACTGGGAGCAGTGTGTAGGGGCAGTATGTAGGGGCCACTGGGAGTAGTGTGTAGGGGCAGTATGTAGGGGCCACTGGGAGCAGTGTGTAGGGGCAGTATGTAGGGGCCACTGGGAGTAGTGTGTAGGGGCAGTATGTAGGGGCAGTATGTAGGGGCCACTGGGAGCAGTGTGTAGGGGCCACTGGGAGCAGTGTGTAGGGGCAGTGTGTAGGGGCCACTGGGAGCAGTGTGTAGGGGCAGTGTGTAGGGGCCACTGGGAGCAGTGTGTAGGGGCAGTGTGTAGGGGCCACTGGGAGCAGTGTTCACCTGAGACACGGTGATCGCACACTTCTTGGCCAGCTCCTCCTTGGCCTCCTCACTGGGGTAAGGGTTGGACAGGTGGGAGTAGAAGTATTCATTCAGCACCTCTGTCGCCTGCTTGTTGAAGTTACGCCTCTTACGTCTGACACAAACAACACAAGACACAGACCACACATGATGACCAACATGCTCAACAGACACAAGCAAGAACAGAATTCATACGGGCAACATAAAAAGTGTAAAAGATAAATAATAATAATAATAATAATAATAATTTAAACAAAAAGGAAATGGCTAAAGTCATGTCTGTATGAATGTCTTTACCTATTCAGTTATATATTCAGATTCAAATTCTTTATTGCCTATATTTATTGTAACATATAATATAACCGATAGGGCATACACAGACCCTCATCTGCACCTTGTACACACACACACACACACACACACACACACACACGCGCGCGCGCACGGTGAACAGCGCCGGCCAGACGCGCACAAGACAGACCTGGCGTCGAGGAAGCGCGAGCGCAGGATCATGACGGCTTCGCAGGTGCTCTGCTTCAGCTGCATCTGGATGGAGCTGAACTTGCGGTGGATGATGGCCACCATGCGCTCGATCTCTTTGGGCGAGATGGGCCGCGTGCGGGACTGCTCCCTCAGCAGGTTCATCACGTGGTTAGTGAACTCACTGCAGGCCTGAGGACACAGAGGGGGCTCCGTTTTACTTTATGTGTGTGGGGCAGGCCATGTGAGCGGATCGGAGCGTGAGCGGCGCGGGGCGCGGAGGGGGCGGTTTTGACGTGAGCGAGGAGTGGGTTTTAAAATGAGTCGGCGCGACGTCCGGAGCGAGAGTTCTCCTCCGCTCCAATCCACTCCAGGCCGCTCACAGTGGTTTAACACTGTTGATGTAATATATACATGCAGTACAATGCCAAAGCAACAGATGGCGATGTACAAACATGAAGGCCATTTTCAACCAATGAGAAGGGTTCAGGCTTCGTCACTGTAGAGACGCCCACCATAGATATCTATGACGCCCACACTCACTCCTGTTAGAAAAGGTATCGACGCCATTGTTGTTGACGTTAGCTTACATGCTAACGTTAATGGCAGCGACCATAGCATTGTGGCTCGGCTAGCCTATCATCGCTTAATAGAACTAGTGAATGGATAAACAACGTTATTTAACATTGCAGAATGGCTACAATTACAATGCGGCTCAATACAAACAATTGTTAAGGGGCCCAGGGGGTGTAGACTGTTGTAGTTTGAGCTCATTTACACCATGCTCCAAAAAAGAAAAAGAAAAACTGCCGAGCGATCTGGCGCGGGGAGCGGGGAGCGCTCGATTCAAGGTGAGTGGGGAGCGAGCGGAGAGCGACTTGGGGGCGGGGTCAACATGAGCGATTAGCGGAGCGGACCAAGCTTTAAAGAGCGAAGAGCGGATTTCTCGGCCGCGCCGATCCGCTCACGTGGCCTGGTGTGTGGGGGGGGGGGGGGGGGGGGCTCAAACTCTTACCTCTATTCCTATGTTGTGGGGGGGTTCCCTCAAACTCTTACCTCTATTCTTATATTGTGGGGGGGTTCCCTCAAACTCTTACCTCTATTCTTACATTGTGGGGGGGTTCCCTCAAACTCTTACCTCTATTCTTATATTGTGGGGGGTTCCCTCAAACTCTTACCTCTATTCTTATATTGTGGGGGGATCCATCAAATTCATACCTCTATTCTTATATTGTGTGGGGGGATCCATCAAATTCATACCTCTATTCTTATATTGTGTGGGGGGATCCATCAAATTCATACCTCTATTCTTATATTGTGTGGGGGGATCCATCAAATTCATACCTCTATTCTTATATTGTGTGGGAGATCCATCAAATTCATACCTCTATTATTATTTTGTGTGGGGGGATCCCTCAAATTCATACCTCTATTATTATTTTGTGTGGGGGGATCCATCAAATTCATACCTCTATTATTATATTGTGTGGGGGGATCCCTCAAATTCATACCTCTATTATTATATTGTGTGGGGGGATCCCTCAAATTCATACCTCTATTCTTATATTGTGGGGGGATCCATCAAATTCATACCTCTATTCTTATATTGTGTGGGGGGATCCATCAAATTCATACCTCTATTATTGTGTGGGGGGATCCATCAAATTCATACCTCTATTCTTATATTGTGTGGGGGGATCCATCAAATTCATACCTCTATTCTTATATTGTGTGGGGGGATCCATCAAATTCATACCTCTATTCTTATATTGTGGGCGGCTAGGTGGTGTAGTGGGCAAGGCACTCGCCACCAATGTGGAGACGCTGGGTTTGCGTGTTCGAATCCAGCTCTCCACATTGTTTTCAGTTTGGCTGGTCGTCCGTACTAATACAATTGGCAGTATTAGAGGGTGGGAAACTGATGGGTGGGGATCGGGCGTTGTGGACAGCGACTCCTACAGGTCGGTTGGTGCGCCTGCGCAGTAGAATCAGGAAGTGTCGGGGGCAGCGTGAGCCTCCCACGCGTTACTCCTCGCCACTGAGAGATCGAGCTGCGCAGGTGAAAAGATGCGACTGCTGTTACCTCAAGTACCGGAGGGGACTTGTGCTATGTATGACTTAGTCCACATTGCAGCCGGCTTGTGGGAGGCAAGAAACAGCGTTCGTGACAGGGGAGGGTTGAATTGGATGATACGAAATTGGGATGGGAGAAAATATAGAAAATGGGAGAAAAAGTGGATAAAAAAAAAAAAATCTATTCTTATATTGTGTGGGGGGATCCATCAAATTCTTACCTATATTCTTATATTGTGTGGGGGGATCCATCAAATTCATACCTCTATTATTATTTTGTGGAAGGGAAACCTCTATTATTCTTTTAAAGGGTGATTATTCCTCTTCTACGTGGCTGTCTGACTGCATGTGTATGTTGTCAGAGCACTTGTGGTGTTTTGCTGCCGATTAATAAAGTTCTATTTCTCATAGTGGAAAGACCAAAAAAAAAACAAGAGTGCTGCTCGTCGATGAAGAGTAAACCAGAGTATAATACGTGGGCGTGGGCACCGACCTGCTCGTATTTCTCCAGCTCCGAGTGGTAGATCTGCCGTATCTGGGCCAGCTTGGCTCTGTAGTCGGAGTGCTCGATGCTGCCGTCGTTGGGCGAGCCCCCTGCCGCCGCTGCAGCTGCCGCCGCCGCGGCCGACCCCCCTCCCTTCTCCGGTCCCGACACGCCCTCCGCCAGCAGCATGTTGTCCAGACGCATGATCTGGGGGTCCTGGGGTTCATCCTCCTGTACGCCTCGGATACTCAGCACTGCAGGGGAGACGGAGAGGAGAGAGAGAGTCACGTTAAGCGGGGGGGCTGGTGATTACTGTGCTGGTCATTCTGGGGTCCTTCCTAAATGGTAAATGGTGCATTTATACAGCAGCTTTTATCCAAAGCACTTTATTTGTTCCTCACATTTCACCCATTCACTCACACATTCATTCACCCATTCACTCACACACTGACGGCGGAGACGAGAGCAGTTAGGGGTTAAGTGTCTTGCTCAAGGACACTTCGACACGCTGCCCCGGGAGGAGCCGGAATCGAACCGGGAACCTCTGGATTACCAGACGACTGCTCTTCTCTACCGCCTATACATTTGCAGAACATCATTCCTAGACTGGATTTTTGAAGTATTTGGTCAGGATTCTATATGATTTGTTGTAAACTGATGTGTGGCTGGTAAAACAACTGGTCCCTCTTTACATTTACATGAAGTAATTTTAGCTGACTTACAAGTTCTGTACAACAAGTCAGCAGGAAGGGTACAACTCTGGCAGCTAAGGGTGAGTAAGATAGGTCGTCAAACAGTGTCGGACTTGAGTGCATAGTAGTATAGACACTGTATTAACATAGTAGGTACCCGGTAGTAATATAGGCATGGTGGATTACTTAGGCCCTGTTTAGACGGAAACGCTAGCAGGTGCCTTTCGTTTATACGGAAAAGGCGTTTTTACGGGGTGAAACCGTAAAAAAGTGAGACCACCAGGAATTCCTAGAAACGATAAACCTTTGCGCTCTCATCTAAACTGTCAAACCGCATAAAACGATGACGAAAGGGTCGTCAAGGCTCTCGTCGCGCCTACTGCTTACATCACAGGCATGCGCCAGTAGCCTAGAAGCGTAAACAAAGCATGTCTGATTCTATCCATGGCGATCACCTGAAGGCTACATTGGCAGTACTTTTAAATACACAAGAATCTGTCCCGCGGCTATCACAACTATTATGACTGGACCCACTGTCTGTGAGTGACTCTGCTTTGGTCAAATCACATTCCCCACCCACAGTCTGCGAATCAGAGGCAGAGTATGGCGGGTCTTCACAGCACGTCATGTGACATATGCGCCAATCGTGTGACAGCGGGGCTCCGTTGTCTCGAGTTGTTACAGCCTTGTCTGCACGGAGAATTCCACCCCAAAACACTAGTCTAAACGCAAAATTAAAAGTGAGACCGTAAGACGACTTTTGCTGTTTCTGTTCAGACTCTCTCCGTCTAAACGTAGCCTTAGTAGCAAAGTGCTTTAGTGGAGTAATTGGTCAGTTTGGTCCTAGTCAACTAAGACTTAGTCGGTTAGTCATGCTTTATGTTAAAAGAACACGCCAAGGCAAGGCGGCCAGGTGGTGCAGTGGGCAAGGCACTCACCACCAATGCTGGAGACGCTGGGTTCACGTGTTCGATCCCAGCTCTCCACATTGTTTTCAGTTTGGCTGGTCGTCCGTACTAATACAATTGGCAGTATTAGAGGGTGGGAAAGCTGATGGGTGGGTCCTGGGCGTTGTAAACAGAAAAATACTCCTACAGTTCGGTCGGGGCGCCTGCTCAGCGAAGGAAGGATCTGGAGGGAGGTAGTGTGACCTTCCACACGTTACACTCTCCCAGTGAGAATCTGAGCTGCCAGGCTGGCTGCCGACTGGCTGCGCATGTATCGGAGGAAAGCATGTGATAGTCTCCGGCCTCCCGGACCAACAGTAGGGGGGGGCTGTGCAACAACCAGGAAGGGAGTTGGGAATTGGCATAACGACAAACAGTGGGATGGGAGAAAAATCGGAAAAAAGAGGAGGGGGAAAAAGAACACGCCAACATTTGGGGAAATTCGTTTATCGTCTTCTCCAGAGAGACAAGAAGATCGATACCAGTTCCCTCTCTGTGCGTTCAGTAGAAAGCTATCTGGCTGCACGTTAGCCTAGCTTAGCACAATGAATGGCTGGTTAGCCTAGGCATTGTCCTACACTAACACCTCTCCCGAAGGCTAACCGGCCATATCCGCTTCCATTCATTGTGATAAGCTAGGCTAACATGCAGCCAGATAACTTTCTACTGAACGCACAGAGAGGAAACTGGTATCTACCTTCTTGTCTCTCTCTGGAGAAGACGATAAACTAATTTCCCAAAATGTTGGCGTGTTCCTTTAAATCCTGAAGAGGTGATGAGCACATCTCTGGTTAGCGTTGAATTGAAAGAGTTCCCTCTGCAAGATACAAACACAATTTCACAGAAGATCCACGACTATTAGTCGACTAGGACTTTCTTTAGTTGTGGACACGGTCCTGCAATATATCTCTGAAGTAAAGAGAGTGTGATACTGAAATTTCAAGAATTTTCCAAATAACGTCAATGTTACTCACTGTGCCTTGTCTATATCTTATACCCAAAAAAATATCTATTTTTTACCTTCTTTTTTAGCACATGCTTGTATTTAAATTGTAAATCTTTTTTCTTTTGTTAAGTATCGTGTGATTTTGTGTGAAGGGCGGACTAGCAAAGTAAGATTTTCATTGTACGGCATGTGTCTGTTTAACTGTGCACATGACAATTGAATAAACTATCTTGAATCTTGAAGGGGATCAATAAAGGAATATCTTATCTTATACACAACACATTCTTAGTGAAACAGGAGCTCCCGCTGAGCCTCCCGGTGCAGCACAGCGTCAGAATGTGAAACCACAGCAGGTCTACAACTGCAGTCATTACTGAACAGCCCCAAAATCCCTACGAGTTCATTAATCATACTTCCCCCAGACTTCCCAAAGCCCATGTGGAAACCCTGCCTCTTTTTGGAGGAAAACAACTCGGGGTATGAACAGCGATTAGGTGGCGTTTGTTCATAAACGACAACTTTAGGACAAAACACACAATCACGCCAAAGTCCGTCGCTGACCAGAAATAGCCGTTACCCCTTTTTAAGTCACTTGGAGATTCATAAGCATAAAATAAAATGCAATTGGGAAATACTGTGCAGCTGACTGGAGAAATATTATAGGGGGAAGACTGAAGAGGCATCATGCCTGAAAACAGATCAAATGTAACTTTTCACAATGGCACAAAAGCTCAATGGCAGCCAGTGTTGGAAAGTAATTGCTTGACATAACTTGAAGTTGATGTACTACTAACAAAACAAACAATGTAAGTGTTCTGCTGATCGCAAATACAATAGAGATCAATAGTTACGCTGCTGGCCAATATGACTTACTACTACCATAGTGTCTTTATACCTGTATCACTGTACAGTGTACATGTTAATACTACAACTCTGTACATACATCCGATTAGCACTATTACTCAGTACTACTAATTTATATATTTTATATCCAGTTTAATCACCTGTACATTGTATATTACTATTGCACTTTACTGTTATAATGCCAAACGTATTTTTGTTGTACTGCCTGTACTTGTGCTGTATGATGACAACACATTTCGAATCCGATCTAATCTAGAATTGGGTGTTTTCCCAAATAAGTAGCCGGAACGTACCGGTGTGACATATGGAAAGACACTTCATCGATGCTAAAGTATGAGAAGAAGAGCCGAGCTGTCAACCCCCAGTCAAGACTCTCCTCTCCCCCCGAGGCATCTGCTCCGAGAGCCGGGCTGAATCCTAAATGAGCCTCGCTCGCTGCAGTTCCCCGCCGCCGCCAGCAGAGGACAGTGTGGCCCCTCGGTGGCGTGTGGCCAGAGAGAGGAGTACAAGAGGCATGGGACTGGTAATGGGAGTGCATGTGCTGTCACTATGAGCTCCACTGCCCATAAGTATAGCTTTCAGCTGCTCCACTCCTCCACTGTATTAAACCAGGACCTCTGTCAGCCTGTAGCCATGCTCTCATCTCTCTCTTAACTCTCCCTTGCTCTCGGCCTCACACACACACAAAGAAAAACCCATTCTTCTGGTGAAAAGTTTCTAATACTAAAGGTGTGTGTTCTGTGCAGAACATAACCCGCTCCATCCTCAAGGTTAATTGCCCCCTTAAATTTCTAAGGCACTTAAGGTAAAAGAATAATAATTAAAAGTTGCCTTCCCCCTGATAGCTACTAGCACAGCGTGTTACATGCTTTCATCAGGAATGTAAATAATGTAGATGGGAAATCTTACGGGTAATTGTCTTAGATGCGTATGGGGCCTACCTGTACAACAGGGGTGGCCAACCTTTTTTGAACCAAGATCTACTTTTTTATTTACCACCTAGCCCGAGAGCTACCAGCCAAAATTGTATATTGTAAGCCGTCATTTGAGGCTTTATAAAAGCAGCATAATGAACACAAATCCACTGCTGTACAGGTATTGACTGAGTTTAAAGCCATATTTTACCTGGGGGAGCTATTCTAATTAATTTATTTATTTTGACCATGCATACTTTCATACAGGTTCACAAGCAGTCAACATTTGACAAAGGATGCATTGCACAGGTATCTTTGCTTGTGTCCACCAACCAAACCAACCATTGGAATAGAAACTGTTTTAAGTATGATTTAAAATTGTATTTTAACTTTTAAACTGAAAGGAAGTGACTCCAGCATAAATGTTTAATATCAGGCAATATTGGTCAACTGTTCGTCATCTCTGGGAGTCTGCGTGTGCTATGGTGAGAATGTTTTACTTAAGTAAAATAACCTACTGCTTTAGACCCTGTCCACATGTATACACATATTTTTGAAAATGTAGTATTTCTGCTGGCCTCGCCAATGGCCCTTGTCCACACATATACAGATATGTTGAGTATTTTCCACATTGTTGAGTAAAGAACACGGAGAGCTCCCTGCAGCCTGCCATCAGGACAGAGGAGAGCTCCCTGCAGCCTGCCATCAGGACAGAGGAGAGCTCCCTGCAGCCTGCCATCAGGACCCAGGAGAGCTCCCTGCAGCCTGCCATCAGCACCACGGAGAGCTCCCTGCAGCCTGCCATCAGGACCCAGGAGAGCTCCCTGCAGCCTGCCATCAGCACCACGGAGAGCTCCCTGCAGCCTGCCATCAGGACCACGGAGAGCTCCCTGCAGCCTGCCATCAGGACCACGGAGAGCTCCCTGTAGCCTGCCATCAGGACCACGGAGAGCTCCCTGCAGCCTGCCATCAGGACCACGGAGAGCTCCCTGCAGCCTGCCACCAGGACCACAGAGAGCTCCCTGCAGCCTGCCATCAGCACCACGGAGAGCTCCCTGCAGCCTGCCATCAGGACCACGGAGAGCTCCCTGCAGCCTGCCATCAGGACCCAGGAGAGCTCCCTGCAGCCTGCCACCAGGACCACGGAGAGCTCCCTGCAGCCTGCCATCAGGACCCAGGAGAGCTCCCTGCAGCCTGCCATCAGGACCCAGGAGAGCTCCCTGCAGCCTGCCATCAGGACAGAGGAGAGCTCCCTGCAGCCCGCCATCAGGACAGAGGAGAGCTCCCTGCAGCCTGCCATCAGGACAGAGGAGAGCTCCCTGCAGCCTGCCATCAGGACCATGGAGAGCTCCCTGCAGCCTGCCATCAGGACAGAGGAGAGCTCCCTGCAGCCCGCCATCAGGACAGAGGAGAGCTCCCTGCAGCCTGCCATCAGGACAGAGGAGAGCTCCCTGCAGCCTGCCATCAGGACCCAGGAGAGCTCCCTGCAGCCTGCCATCAGGACCATGGAGAGCTCCCTGCAGCCTGCCATCAGGACCCAGGAGAGCTCCCTGCAGCCTGCCATCAGGACAGAGGAGAGCTCCCTGCAGCCTGCCATCAGGACCACGGAGAGCTCCCTGCAGCCTGCCATCAGGACCCAGGAGAGCTCCCTGCAGCCTGCCATCAGCACCACGGAGAGCTCCCTGCAGCCTGCCATCAGGACCACAGAGAGCTCCCTGCAGTCTGCCATCAGGACCCAGGAGAGCTCCCTGCAGCCTGCCATCAGGACCCAGGAGAGCTCCCTGCAGCCTGCCATCAGGACCACGGAGAGCTCCCTGCAGCCTGCCATCAGGACCCAGGAGAGCTCCCTGCAGCCTGCCATCAGGACCACGGAGAGCTCCCTGCAGCCTGCCATCAGGACCACGGAGAGCTCCCTGCAGCCTGCCATCAGCACCACGGAGAGCTCCCTGCAGCCTGCCATCAGGACCACGGAGAGCTCCCTGCAGCCTGCCATCAGGACCCAGGAGAGCTCCCTGCAGCCTGCCACCAGGACCACGGAGAGCTCCCTGCAGCCTGCCATCAGGACAGAGGAGAGCTCCCTGCAGCCTGCCATCAGGACAGAGGAGAGCTCCCTGCAGCCTGCCACCAGGACCACGGAGAGCTCCCTGCAGCCTGCCATCAGGACCATGGAGAGCTCCCTGCAGCCTGCCATCAGGACCCAGGAGAGCTCCCTGCAGCCTGCCATCAGGACAGAGGAGAGCTCCCTGCAGCCTGCCATCAGGACCACGGAGAGCTCCCTGCAGCCTGCCATCAGGACCCAGGAGAGCTCCCTGCAGCCTGCCATCAGGACCCAGGAGAGCTCCCTGCAGCCTGCCATCAGGACCACGGAGAGCTCCCTGCAGCCTGTCATCAGGACCCAGGAGAGCTCCCTGCAGCCTGCCATCAGCACCACGGAGAGCTCCCTGCAGCCTGCCATCAGGACCACGGAGAGCTCCCTGCAGCCTGCCATCAGGACCCAGGAGAGCTCCCTGCAGCCTGCCATCAGGACCACGGAGAGCTCCCTGCAGCCTGCCATCAGGACCACGGAGAGCTCCCTGCAGCCTGCCATCAGGACCACGGAGAGCTCCCTGCAGCCTGCCATCAGGACCCAGGAGAGCTCCCTGCAGCCTGCCACCAGGACCACGGAGAGCTCCCTGCAGCCTGCCATCAGGACAGAGGAGAGCTCCCTGCAGCCTGCCATCAGGACAGAGGAGAGCTCCCTGCAGCCTGCCACCAGGACCACGGAGAGCTCCCTGCAGCCTGCCACCAGGACCACGGAGAGCTCCCTGCAGCCTGCCATCAGGACCATGGAGAGCTCCCTGCAGCCTGCCATCAGGACCCAGGAGAGCTCCCTGCAGCCTGCCATCAGGACAGAGGAGAGCTCCCTGCAGCCTGCCATCAGGACCACGGAGAGCTCCCTGCAGCCTGCCATCAGCACCACGGAGAGCTCCCTGCAGCCTGCCATCAGGACCACGGAGAGCTCCCTGCAGTCTGCCATCAGGACCCAGGAGAGCTCCCTGCAGCCTGCCATCAGGACCCAGGAGAGCTCCCTGCAGCCGCCATCAGGACCCAGGAGAGCTCCCTGCAGCCTGCCATCAGGACAGAGGAGAGCTCCCTGCAGTCTGCCATCAGGACCCAGGAGAGCTCCCTGCAGTCTGCCATCAGGACCCAGGAGAGCTCCCTGCAGCCTGCCATCAGGACCACGGAGAGCTCCCTGCAGCCTGCCATCAGCACCACGGAGAGCTCCCTGCAGCCTGCCATCAGGGCCACGGAGAGCTCCCTGCAGTCTGCCATCAGGACCCAGGAGAGCTCCCTGCAGCCTGCCATCAGGACCCAGGAGAGCTCCCTGCAGCCGCCATCAGGACCCAGGAGAGCTCCCTGCAGCCTGCCATCAGGACAGAGGAGAGCTCCCTGCAGTCTGCCATCAGGACCCAGGAGAGCTCCCTGCAGCCTGCCATCAGGACCACGGAGAGCTCCCTGCAGTCTGCCATCAGGACCCAGGAGAGCTCCCTGCAGTCTGCCATCAGGACCCAGGAGAGCTCCCTGCAGTCTGCCATCAGGACCCAGGAGAGCTCCCTGCAGCCTGCCATCAGGACCACGGAGAGCTCCCTGCAGTCTGCCATCAGGACCCAGGAGAGCTCCCTGCAGCCTGCCATCAGGACCCAGGAGAGCTCCCTGCAGCCTGCCACCAGGACCACGGAGAGCTCCCTGCAGCCTGCCATCAGCACCACGGAGAGCTCCCTGCAGTCTGCCATCAGGACCCAGGAGAGCTCCCTGCAGCCGCCATCAGGTCAGCTCATGCGAGTGTTTTTTGCATAGCTGTGTAGACGGAGAGATTTCCTGGACAGGAATAATTTTGTAAACAGAGGGGTGAAAAGTGTGTTCTTAAAATAATAATAATAATATTCGTGGACGAGGCCTAGAGGGTTAAAAACACACAACAAAGCACAACGCATTTAATTGGGATCTCTGGGTAGAGAGCATCTGCCTGTCTCTGTGTCCTTACATTGTGATGGTGGAACAAGTAACTTACACCAAAGGCATTTTAAGCAGCGGTGAAATCTAGGGATGACTTGGATCAGACAGCGGCACATTTCAATGGATCTGTATTGATGGGTATCTATCGGCTATATTAAGCCAGAGGTCAAATGATTTCTTAAACAAACAGGAAACCGTGCAGCCCACAATGCGGACGCGTCCGGCAAAACGTCCCTGCCAGACCATCCGTGAGTGAGTGAGTGAGTAGGTTGAGTGAGTGAGTGAGTGAGTGAGTGATCTCAACTTGACACGCAGAGCCCCAGGCCTGTGCGCCGTGGTGAAAACTAATTTAAACCATTAAGGGATGCTGTGATGCAGCAGATTCAATTACTGTACCAAGAATATATTACCTACATTGGATTGTTTTTTTTTTACTAACTTTAAAATATAGATTAGAAGCGGTCAGGTGGCGTAGCGGAGATTGCGCTCGTCACCAATGCAAGAGGCTGCGGTCTCGACTCCCGGAGTCAGCATTGCCTTGGCTTGGGCTGATCGCTATACTAACTCGTTTGGCTGGGTTAGGGGGAGGGAAGCCGTGGGTGGGAAACTGGCGTTGTGGACAGCGACGCCTACAGGTCAGGTCTGGGCGCTTGCTCAGCGGAGGCAGGACTTGAGGAAGGCAGCGTGACCTCCCACGCGTTACACCAATGAGAGCCCTCGCTGCCAGGTGAGAAGAGAGCAACTCTCTAGTCTATATTTCTGAATTAACCAAAACAGTTACACAGGACATTTTCGCTGTACCTCGGGAAGTAATGTACCAGCTAAACCTACACGATGGGTTAGATACAGGCTGGATTTTGGATACTTTTCCTACACTAAAAACATTATGGCCATGCGTGCGCTAACCACATAGATTACAGACAGATATCACTGGTTGGTTTTTGGCAGATTATGCTGTGTCCACTGCATCAAACCACGGAAATGTGTCCTTGTCATGAGATGAGCTGCCTGATTTGCACACTGCATCCCGTACTTTAAGATATTGAAGCCTCATCTTCTTCACTTTTAGCTCGACATTGTTGACTGATCTGTTGTACCCATGCACGCACATTTTCTAATAACAGCATTATTAGACATGCCAATCCAACGAAAGATGTGCTGGTCGTGCTGGACGCGCTGGAGAAAAGCCAAATTGGATGTTGCGTTTGTGTTTTACGTGTTATTCTGAGATGATAATTCATCTGTATCTGGATAACCAATGAATGGATTTTGTCAAGGCAGATAGCGTTATTTCGGGGAAATTGATATCTATAGACTGGTGTATTTTTCGTCCACGAAAAATGGAGGCTCTAATAATTATTATTGCTAGAGACAGATACAGATGAATTATCATCTAAGAATAAGTGGCGTTGTACGTGTTTTAGCTTATCTTTTACAGCTTATGTTTTGGGCAATAATTGTTATTAGAAGCTCCATTTTTCGTGGAAGAAAAATACACTAGTCTATAGAAATAAATGCATTCGAACAAGAAACCAATGTATAGACATAGCGCAATGGCTAAACAATTGCCAGGCCTAACAGTATGCGAGCCAGGGAAGTCTTGGGCTTGTAACACGGCTTCATTTAGAAGTTTTCATCAATCCACTGAGCCGTGAGGCTCAACATGCTTGTTTGGTTGAGGTCTGAACTCGCCAAATTGCCCATAAATATCGTCGTTTTTGTGGGTATTGTCCAGTTGTTGCTGTATGTTTTTATCTGCCCAAAATTCAAGCAAGCATGAAAGCATTACAGGTTTGCTTGCACACCACGCCCCGCTCCGTCGTCGGGGACACTGGTTCGCACCCGAAACCACCTTTTCAAGTGGTCCCGTCTTGGAGCGAATCAGCGTCCCTGGTGACGGGGGGAGCGTTCTCATTACACTTATTTTGGTGCGATCGTGCTCGTATTCGACCCCGGATGGCTAAGAGTAGGTAAGGGATATATATGTACAGATATAGATATAGTATCTACAGATATGTAAAAAGGATTATATGCAGGTATGTACAGACAGATGTATATATATATATATATATATATATATATATATAAGAATAAATATATATATAAATAAAATGTAAAAATAAACGTTTTATAAAAATGTATATAGTATACAGCATTATTGTACATGCTATCATGCAGAGTTGTGTGTATATACTTGTGTGCACTGTGCAGCTTATTGGTATCAGCAGATACTCAGTACTAAATGATACGGGGGGCGTTCCTAGTGACATCAGACCTGACAGTATGGATGACAAGATTAATCTGCATGGAAACTCGATGGCGTTAGCTGCTCGTCCACATTAAGGATCACCGTGTCAGTCAGTCCGTCAAGGCTCATCAAGTGTTAAGGGGTGGCAGGGTTTGGAATGGCTGGCTTAAAAAAAAGGAAAAGAAAAGAAAAGAAAACCTCCCGTCGTTGTCGGCAATAAAATGAACAATCCAACGACCCTCAGAGGGGTTCACAGTTACAGCCAAGTTCAAAAGCGGCTCAACAGCCAAGGTTGAGGACGGGGCACGTAATGGCTGTGCGCGCTGCTCTGCCGTAAACCTTCAGAGGATAAACTTTACAACAGACAGAGATGATGAGGTCACCGCTGAGAGAGGAACAAGAACACATCTTTGCTTTGAGTCTCGACTTACAACTGAATCTACTATTTCAAACTTCATTGTTAACTCTGGAAACTGATCAGTTCCCCACGCTTTAGCCTCTCGACCCGTTCCCCCAACTTTCCCTCCTTTTGTAAAAATTAAAAAGTCTTTCCGATTCAAACTTTTTTTTTTCTCTCCCCTGCCTTTTTTCCCCTTCTTCTTCTTCATCTTGTTCCTTCTTGCCTGCTTCTTTCTTTCCCTCCACTTAGGTCCCTCTCACTCTCTCTCTTTCTCTCTCTCTCCGAGTCACATTCCTTTTCTGCTGCTCCCCCCTCTCAGGGCTCTGGAATGCACCAGACCCAGCCGACTGAACTAATGACCCCGATTCGCCCATCCCTCTCCCTCCTCTCCCTCTCTCTCCCTACACACCCCCCCCCCCCCCTTCAATTCGTAGGTAAGAGTGGAAAATAATCCATCGCTCACTCACATCCCAGAGTCTCACAATTTTTGCGTGTATTACGGTGTGCCGCGCAGGTTAGCGAGATGATTTATGGGCCACCTCCTGTGGGATGGGGACTTTCGGGAGTGTGTGCGTGTGCACGTGTGTGTGTGTGTGTGTGTGTGTGTGCAGACGAGACGTTAGCCCGGGCCGTCCCGTTCCAGACAGCCCGTTTCCTGTGGGGGGGGGGGGGGTTACGACCTCCAGGAGGAGAGAACGGTCCATATTCACGCCTGACGACGGCAGCCGTACACAGAGGACAACTGACCTAACAGTCAAGAGGGCAGCTATGCCTCTCAAGGCTTCTCACCTCGAACCCCCCCCCCCCCCCCCCCCCCCCCCCGAACCCCCCCCCGCCCCCCCTGCCCCGACTCCTCATTATGGCCTCCCAGCTGGAGGCCTAATGCCCTCGCATTCCCCTAATTACTCCAATTAAGCCCTGATTACCCACAATTACACTCACACACAGTCTAGTATAGGGCCTAATAGTGGGGTTATGGTTGCAGTTTACATGAGTAGTGGAGTACACGGAGAACGGAGAGCGGGCGACGCGGTTATGATAACGGAACCGAACGGCATGCGACGATAACGATAACGTCGTGTTTTTTTAATTACCGTACATCCTGATTACGCGTGTAATGTATACTTTGTGACGGTACGAGGAGAGCGCGACGCCCATCCGTCTTCTTGCGCTTCATAACCACATCTACTCCCGGTGGCAGGAGCCCCGGTTCTCCTCCCGGAGGAAGGCACAGGAGGAGGGCACAAGGCCAGGCAGAATTCCTCCACACACACACACACACACACACACACACACACACACACACACACACACACACACACACACACACACGAAGCGACCGCAAGCAGAGCTTATCTGAGAACACCGAAGGGCCACTCGGTTCAAACGCTAAACCTGTGTGCGACTGCGTTTCTCTCCGGAAGGAATAGAAAATAAAAGCCTCGATGACACTGGGGGGGCCAGCTTGCTTCAATTACACATAAAAGACCAAAAAAAAAAAAAAA
>NC_140178.1:13777008-13822008 GCF_963971535.1 Notolepis coatsorum
ACATAAAAGACAAAAAAAAAAAAAAAAAAACGCTGAGTCTTGTAAACTATGATGTAGAGATTTCCAAAGCAAGAGCTGGTGGTTAATAACCTGCACCCAGGGCACTTTGAAACCACACCATTATGCACACAGTGCCACCCCTAGCCAGGGCCGCATGGCGTGGAGAGAGCGAGAGAGAGCGAGAGAGAGAGAGAGAGAGAGAGAGAGAGAGAGAGAGAGAGAGAGAGAGAGAGGAGAGCGAGGAGAGAGAGAGAGAGAGAGAGAGAGAGAGCAACCCGTACTATGAAATATTCAGGGCTTCCAGCTGGTTTCCACTGCATACATAATCACTCTCATTTCTGCACGGGCCGACGTGGAAGCAGCGGGGCTGCTGTGCTGGGGTGCAGATAGCAGGGCTACGCGGGCGCGTGCAGCAGCCGCTGGCAGGCGAGGGCCAACAGCCTTCTAACCCAATAGTACAGTGCTGTACATTAACCGTAATATCTTTCACACATAGGCAGAGATGCGCCTTAACCGGAGTCACTATATCATTTGCTCAGCTCAGAGCACATGCTTTATCCTTGTCGTCCTTCCCTCTCTCTCTCTCTCTCGCTCTCCCTCTCCTCTCTGTCTGTCTTGAATCCCCTTTTTTCACTCTGGCCTCTCTCTCTCTCCTCTCTCTCGCTCTCTCTCTCTCCCTCTCTCGAAATCCCCTCCCCCTCTCTCTTCCTCCCCCCCCCCCCTCCCCCCTTTCCCGTGCCCCCCACCCTCTCCCTCTGTTCTCCATTTCAGTTGAGTTCTCCATGTGAGCCGCAATCCCTCATGCTGTCAGCCCCCCCCCCCCCCCCCCCACCCCCCCCCCCCCCCCCCCCCTCCCCTCTCTCTGTAGACAGACAGGATTAGCATTTTAATTGCATCAGCTCCCTTGGGTATTCTCAGCCTTTCACTGGGAGAGAGCGAGCGAGGGAGCGGGGGGAGAGGGAGAGAGGAGAGAGGAAAGAGAGAGAGAGCGAGAGGGGGGGGGGGGGGGCGTAAGGAGAAAGAGAGAAAAAAAAGAGAGAGGGTAGAAGGAGAACCAAGGAGAATTGAAAAAAAAACATGGAGTCACTCACAGGAGAAGATATGATGAGAGAAGGAGAGAGAGAAGGCCTCAAAGAAATAGATACAGAATTCAGAATACTACAGAGGAAAAAGAATCAGAGAGAGAGAGAGAGAGAGAGAGAGAGAGAGAGAGAGAGAGAGAGAGAGAGAGAGAGAGAGAGAGAGAGAGAGAGAAAGAGGAGAGAGGGGGGGGCAACTGAGAGAGAGAGAGAGAGAGAGAGAGAGAGAGAGAGAGAGAGAGAGAGAGAGAGGGGGGGGCAAGACTGAGAAAACATCATAGCTGTTCCTTCCATTTCATCAAGGGAGCTCAGATAAAGAGAATGGGTCAGAGAGAGAGACGGATTTCACAAGGAATATGCTACATAAATATGCAAATTCACCTCACAAAACCTCCGTTGGTACAGAACTAAAGTGCAGCACTGGAGGATATGAGAGGAAAACCCCTGCATACGGGGCTTAAAAGGGAGAATCCACTCACACTGTTACAAATGGTCAATTGTTTGATGTTCAACACGTTCCAGGGGGATTAAATGTTGGAATGTACCTTTTTGATGTGCTCAATTTCTCAGATCCTGCCGGGGGCTACCTCTACTTCAGTGGGTGAATGACTACGTTTCCCAGAATGACTTTCAACAAGTCCAACCCGCCCAGATGTGGCGTGAAACAAAATGACAATATTTTGAGTCATATCACAGCTGACACTTAATTGAACCAATTCGATCACGGGCGCGTTACAAAATGGAAATATAAAGCTATATTAGCTGCATTGCATTATTATGAACGCTTGGAGCTACTGGTAAATCAGCTTGTTCTATGATGGATGTCTCCCTGTATAGCGGCGTTTCGATAATATCACTAATAAATAATAAATAGTGCTCTTTAAGTTCTTAACATGCAAACACTTCACCTGCTTAGCTCATTCAATCTCGTTGTAACTAAGAGATTTGCTGGAAGAAATTAACGCTTTCATGCATAGATCACTAAATTGATCAGCTTATAATACGCATTTCACGTTCGCATTTCCTGGTTGAAAGCAGATGACGTTGGCAAAATGGACGTTATAATGTCTCGTTAAATACTTTTTTTTAATCCACGTTTTCTCCCATTTTTCTATTTTTTCTCCCATCCCAATTTCGTATCATCCAATTCAACCCTCCCCTGTCACGAACGCTGTTTCTTGCCTCCCACAAGCCGGCTGCAATGTGGACTAAGTCATACATACTGTAGCACGAGTTCCCGCCGATACTTGAGGTAACAGCAGTCGCATCTTTTCACCTGCACAGCGCGATCTCTCAGTGGCGAGGAGTAACGCGTGGGAGGCTCACGCTGCCCCCGACACTTCCTGATTCTACTGCGCAGGCGCACCAACCGACCTGTAGGAGTCGCTGTCCACAACGCCCGATCCCCACCCATCAGTTTCCCACCCCCTAATACGGCCAATGTGTATTAGTACGGACGACCAGCTAAACTGAAAGCAATGTGGAGGGCTGGGCTCGAACAGGCGAACCCAGCGTCTCCAGTATTCGTGGCGAGCGCCTTGCCCACTACGCCACGTAGCCGCCCTAATGTCTCGTTAAATACTTAACCTACAAACTTGGGACTGTTCTGACTTTTGTTTTCATTTCATGGCCAGGTATGAACTGGGCTAGCATGAGGGAAATACTATGCAGGGCAAACCAACTACAGCAACATACAATTCCATCATTTTAACAAGGAACAGAATTGCACTCTTCAGTCAATAAAAGCAGCCGTTTTGTTGCTTCTAAGAGGAGAGTGACCTTTGCACCCAAGCGGTGGAGGGGGGAGAAGACTGAACCCACAGGTTGAATCTGGGTACCAGGCTCCTTGGGAGAAAAGCAGTCTCTGTGCCAGACTGCGTCTGAATGCAATCAGGACTACACAGAACTAGACAGGACTTACAAGCAAGGCTTTGACCCGCCATCTCTTTATTTGATAAATGCTCACCTAAATGGTAAATGGACTGCATTTATGTAGTGCTTTTTATCCAAAGAGCTTTAAAACGTATGCCTCACACTCACTCACACACCGACGGCGGAGGCGACGGTGCAAGGTGCTGACCTGCTCATCTGGAGCAGTTAGGGGGTTAAGTGCCTTGCTCAAGGACACTTCGACAGGATTCCCAGGAGAAGCCACAATCGAACCAGGAACCGCCTGATTACCAGATGACCGCTCTACCTCCTGGGCCACTGTCACTGTCACATTAAGATTATTATAGACAGTAAGCGCTACAAAAGTATGGGTGGAGTAGAGGTTTGAATATATGGCTTAACCCGATTGGACCCAACCAAGGTCGGGTTCTGACTAGGGGTTGGTACCATTCACATTTGAACCGATACCAGTACCAGTTCCTGGAATTCAGTATCGGTACCCAGCGGTACCTTTTCGGTACTCACCTATCTCTGTAATAACAAAAAGAAATATCAAAGTTTCAACATTGTTATTTATTTAGAACATTTTGTTATTTATTGTTGTAACACACCACACAATTTAAAAAAAGTATTGTGTTTTTAAATGTTTAAATATCAACATTATCTGGCCATCCTCAGTAAATATTATCAAACTCCTCTGACCTCGTCTGGTCTTTCCAAAGACCCAAGAGACGGGACAGTAATATATATTTTTGTGGAAAAGGCTCCCTCTTGTCTAGTATATTATACTTTATAATAAACATGTAAAGGTACCGAAATTTGGTACCGATTGATCTAGCATGAATTAGGGCTTTCACATTATTTTCGATTTTCTAATTTAATTTCTAATTTACATAAAAACACGAGATTCGAACATGAAAGGAGAAATTCAAATTTGAAATAAATTTCAAGTAAAAAAAAATATATAATAATAATAATAATAATAATAATAATAATAATAATAATAATAATAATAATAATAATAATAATAATAATAATAATAATAATAATAATAATAACTTCTATAAGCTTTTGTGGTAAAACACGTATTCCAAATAATTACTGGTCATGGTTATTTTTTGTCTTGCAATTTTAATATCCCTCAGGAATCGACCAGCATGCCGGCGTGACTAAGTGACGTAATTTGCGTTTGGAGTTGTTTTGTGCCGTTTCAGAGGAGGATTATGAGGCGAGGTAAGAAAATAATTGTTTATACATATAATTGTTTGTACATAGGGAAAAGGCGCATTTTCATTGTTTCTTTAAAAAAAATATATATATATTATTATTATTATTTTTTTTTAATATATTTTTATTATTTTTTTATTTTATTATAATGTAGGAGTTGATGTTGGTCCAGCCACTCTGCTGACGTGGTCTGGGTCTCTTCCACACTCCTGTTGCTCTGTGGTGTGGTATAAACCTGTGTCTATGGTCTGACAGACACCGGCTCTGATCACACCAGTCATTTTCATTGTTTCTAATGCTTCATGGAGCATGTGTACATTTGCTCAGCCTCATAGTAGAAAAATTAGAACATCTTCTAAAATAGTTTTTGTGTTGTACAGTATGCAGTATATACAGTATGTATGTACAGTATGAAAACAAATGGTCAGGTCATATAGGTGACTGTGCTGAAAAGAATGATACCAAACATACCGTGGTAAAACAAAAGTAGCCAAAACGTTGAAAATAGCTTAGACTCGAGATGGGTTTTTTTACACTGAAATTCGAATTCGAACTGGTCTACAATTCTGCAACAAATATCTTTTGTTAAAGTGACAGCCGTAGTGTGAATTGCTGCTCGGTAGTACCAATGTAATTCGGTCAGTACCCTTAAAAGTACAGAGTTCATCGCTGGACATACTTTTCTTCCAATGTAGCAGTAAATTACCAAATTACAAAAACGTGCTCTCATTATGCGGAGCTGTCGGCCTGTTAGCCTCATATCTGCAGGTACACAATCCCATCTGCATGCTGCTGAACTATGGCCAGGACGCAGGTGCTGCTGAACCACAGCCAGGTGCTGCTGAACTATGGCCAGGACGCAGGTGCTGCTGAACCACAGCCAGGTGCTGCTGAACTATGGCCAGGTGCTGCTGAACTATGGCCAGGTGCTGCTGAACTATGGCCAGGTGCTGCTGAACTATGGCCAGGTGCTGCTGAACTATGGCCAGGTGCTGCTGAACTATGGCCAGGTGCTGCTGAACTATGGCCAGGTGCTGCTGAACTATGGCCAGGTGCTGCTGAACTATGGCCAGGTGCTGCTGAACTATGGCCAGGTGTAGCCCCTTTCGTGACTGTGATGCACGCCAACAAGGTTTGGCCGAGTTAATCCACAGTCCCTTGCTACTCAATGGGAAACCAACCTAGATTTACCATGAAGAACTGGTCCTACCCGAACCGTTCGTTATACAAGTATCACAGAGAAATTTCAAAGGTACTCACAGTTGCACGAGGGTCTTGGACAGAGAAACGTAATGGTTTGAAAGCTCGACGTTGCTAACATTTAAAAAAATATATATAAACTGGTCAGCACTGCTCAAAACGGCTCTAGCTGCCTGATGCGCCTGTGCTGTGATCACAGCGCATGCGCATCAGGCACCCAATGCCGGAAATAAAGCTGTTGACCAGTGTTGACCAGTTTATAAAAACTATTTAAAATGTTTATTAGCAACGGCGAGCTTTCAAACCATTACGTTTCTCTGTCCAAGACCCTCGTGCAACTGTGAGTACCTTTGAAATTTCTCTGTGATACTTGTATAACGAACGGTTCGGGTAGGACCAGTTCTTCATGGTAAATCTAGGTTGGTTTCCTATTGAGTAGCAAGGGACTGTGGATTAACTCGGCCAAACCTTGTTGGCGTGCATCACAGTCACGAAAGGGGCTAGGCCAGGTGCTGCTGAACCATGGTCAGGTGCATTGGATCTAACTGATGGACACGGGACTGATGGTGGTGGCAATCTCATAGCATAAGGTCATGTTATGATATGAGGTCCTAATTAAGATAAGATATTCCTTTATTGATCCCCTTGGGGGAAATTGGGGAGTCCATAGCAAAAGAAAGAATTTAAATAAACAGTGTTATAATTAACTCTGACTAGGGGTGGAACGGTTCACAAAATTCACGGTTTGGTTCGTATCATGGTTTTGGTTTAACGGTTTTCGGTTCGGTTCGATAAATACGTTTTTTTTTCTTTTTGTTATGCAACACTCCAAAAATACCATACATCAGCTAAGATATATAACCTAAAAATAATCCAACTTTTCAGTTATTCTCAAGGACGTAGTCATGCAAAAACTGAAAGAATGAGGCAGTTTGACATCAGGCACATTATTTTGACAGTGACCGGTTAGAGCTAGGAGAGATGTTGGTACAGCAAGAGGGGCATTGCTGATTTAAACATGCTTCTCATTTATTTGGTAAAAAATAAGGTTTACAGCGGTTTGCCTTAAATACAAAGACCGAACTGGCACACAAAGACCAAACTGACTAAAAAATATAGGCAACATTTGTCAAAGTATTAACTTAGTGCAAACAAACAAAATAATTCTATTTTTTGTGGCCACATTATAGACAAAGGCCATCAACATAAAGTATTGATTGAAAATTGTATTAACAGATTGCAGAATGGGTACAATACAGTACAGCTCAATACACACAATTGTTAAGGGGATGCACAGAGGATGCACAGAGTATGCATATGCTCAACAAGCACTACTAGACTTTCTTATCAAAAAGGAAAAGTCACTGTTATTTAAAATAAATAAATCATGTGTACTAAATATACATTTACTTTTTAATTGCATGAAACATTATGAAGTATTCTCTTATTCCATTTTTCACTGCATGGTACCTAATCAACTTGACTCGCTTTTGCTATTTGAGAGTCTTGCTAGCCGTATTTGAAGTGATATCACACCAGGAAGTAAATAGTCAACAGTAACACACAGCATTGGAACCTGGAGAAGCCCTGATGATATAATATAAAGGAACAGCTAATAAACGTGAAGTTATCAAGCCTTGTCAATATACCCCCCTTCCCCAATGGATCTTGTGTCGTGGAGTCACTTCGCTGTGAGCATTTCCGCGGTTAGCTTGCGGCTAACGTTCGTTAGCTTGTGGCTAACGTTCGTAAGCTTGCGGCTAACGTAACGTTCGCCTAGCTTGCGGCTAACGTTATAACCGAACAATACACACATGCCCCGAACCGTGGAGGTCGTATCGAACGGTGCACCCCTAACTCTGACTATAAAAATATGAGATACAGTTCGGTCGGGGCGCCTGCACAGCGAGGGAAGGATCTAAGAGAGGTAGTGTGACCTTCCACACGTTACACTCTCTGTGAGAGTCCGCGCTGCCAGGTGAAAAGAAGTGGTGGGCTGGCTACACATGTGTCGGAGGAAGCATGTGATAGTCTCCCCCCTCCTAGACAAACGGTAGGAGGTAGGAAGGGGATTGGGAATTGGCATAACGACTAACATATAAAAAAAATAAAAAAGATAATTCAAAAATAAAAATAAAAGAATGTACAGTCAACCTCCATAAAAGAACTGCATGCCACATTCTACTGGAAGAGTGTTTTATTGTGCATATTGCAGACAACTTGATAAGCCCAATCCATATGTCCATTCCTGCTTTAAGCAGCTTAAACTAATCAGCATCTGTTTGGCTCCTTCTGCCTTCACCAAAACCCTGTTGTACACACTTTGTGTCGCCGTACACACACCCATGCATGCGCACACACACACACGCACTCACGCACGTACACACGCACGTACACACACAGGAGTGGTAAGCAGTCATGGTAAACACAGTGTGATCTGATTAAGGTGTGAATTGGAGAACTCACACCCTGGGCAAACACACCACTTCAATCCAACACATCATTAATCACCCCTTAATTAACTGAAAAGAGAGACTTGGCAGGACACTGGAGCAACGACTCCGGTTCACCCCACTGAATATGATATTAGGGAAAAAAGAGAAGCTATATATATAATATAAACACACATCCTGAACACTGACATCAATGCCAGTCAATGTCTTCAGGGTCGATACGGATTATTAGTAAATCAAGGAGGCAGATAACTTAGGCTGAGGTTAGACTAGTGTATTCCTGGCGTTTTTTTATACGTTTTTGACGACGTATCATGTCCTATCTACACAGAAACGCGTTTTTTGGCGTTTTTTTGTGGATACGGCTGAAACGCAAAATTGTGTTTGCGTTTGGAGATACGCAAAAAAACGAGTCGACAAACAGCGTGTAGTCAGCACGCTAGCCGTTGTTGCGAAAACGCCCATGCGCAGTAGATACCATCTGCGTGCCCTTCCGGTGACAGCAGAGTGTGTGTGTGTGTGTGTGTTTGGGACAGAGCTCCGTGTCCCAAATAGCTTCAGCTACCATGTGTTGTCAAGTTATTGTTATAAGGACCCCAGTCCAAGCTACAACAGTCTGCATTCCCTTAACAATTGTTTGTATTGAGCCGTATTGTATTGTACCCATATGCAATATGTTAAATAAAGTTTACATCCATTCATTCTGCTAGCATTACCGATGGCATGAGCAGCTGGCTAACGTGAGCTATCAGGATTCAGACCCTGTTAGCTCAGAGTTCCTCTTTCAACTTAACAAGCATTAAACAAAATGGCCCAGTCATCTATTCACCTTTGTTTAATACACACAGCGTTGTCTCTAATGTTATCTAACTACTGATAGCTCGCGATATCATCAGTTTTGATGCTGGCTAAGTAGCGTGAGCTAACGTTAGCTTCTAGCCACAATGCTATATGTTATAATGGCATACTCCATTGACGTTAGCATGCAGCTAACAATGCTACAATGATACCGATCGTTTTTTAGCCTAAACTATCCGCTCTTGGTGGTCACTTGTGTTGATGTTAGTTTTGTTTCATCAACAAATGACAGGCAGAACACACAGTGAATGTATCCGTTTTGTTTATTGCACTTTTATTAGGCTTTGCTGAAAAAAGAATTGCTGCATTGAGCAAGATGGTGGCGCGGCATAGGCGCCTGCCTTGTTGACATTTTCTTTGCTGGAGCTTCCAGGAAGTGTATTGGCACATTCGTTCTGATTGGTTGAAATTGCCTTCATGTTTGCCACCTACTGCCACCTACTGCTTTGGCAGTGTACTTCATCAGTGTGCTCTGGTGACAAAAACAAAAAAAAAACGAAAGTGTGACTCGAGGCGCATGACGTCGCGGCGATACGCGGCGATGCGTATAAGAAAACAATACGAAGATGATACGAAAGGTGTAACCTCAGCCTTAGGCTACGTTTAGACGAGCGTTTTGGGATGGAAGTCTGAACAGAAACCACAAAAGTCGTCTTGCGGTTTCACTTTTAATTTTGCGTTTAAACGAGCGTTTTGGGGTGGAATTCTGCGTGCAGACGAGGCTGTAACAACTCGAGACAACGGAGCCCCGCTGTCACACGATTGGCGCATATGTCACATGACGTGCTGTGAAGACCCGCCCTACTCTGCCTCTGATTCGCAGAGTGTGGGTGGGGAATGTGATTGGACCAAAGCAGAGTCACTCACAGACAGTGGGTCCAGTCATAATAGTTGTGATAGCCGCGGGACAGATTCTTGTGTATTTAAAAGTACTGCCAATGTAGCCTTCAGGTGATCGCCATGGATAGAATCAGACATGCTTTGTTTACGCTTCTAGGCTACTGGCGCATGCCTGTGATGTAAGCAGTAGGCACGACGAGAGCCTTGACGACCCTTTCGTCATCGTTTTATGCGGTTTGACAGTTTAGACGAGAGCGCAAAGGTTTACCGTTTCTAGGAATTCCACCCTGGAAGGTGGTCTCACTTTTTTACGGTTTCACCCCGTAAAAACGCCGTTTCCGTATAAACGAAAGGCACACCTGAAAAAAAAAAATTGCGGATTCACATGCTAGCGTTTCCGTCTAAACGGGCCTTATATTCAATTTAGATTAGATTCAAATGTATTGTCATCATACAGCACAAGTACAGTACCAGTACAAGTTTGGCATCCAACCAGAGTGCAAATGTAACAGTAAAGTGCAATAGTAATATACATGTACAGGATGACGATATTAAATAAATATTGGGTACAGTTCATTAACACATTGAGTGCCACGCCCCTTTGACCATATGGCTAGAGTGCCAGCACTGAAGTCAATGAGAGGTCGGGGAAATTTGCGAAGGCTTAAACTATATCTTAAATTATGGCTATGGGTCTAAAACACGCCTCGCTTATCAATGACTTGCTTGCAGTCAACATGTACGAAACAGATAGTTTTTTCATTGGTACATTTCCGTTTTATACCGTTTTGAATACGAGTATAGTTTGAGAGTTATAGTAATTCCAGAGAAATTCCGTGATAATAGCCCTTTAATGTAATACACAAAACATGTTGTCATTTTTAGGCTGATTTATTAATCGTTTTCAAATAAACGCTAGATTATCGATAGTATATGTGTACTTATGCACGCTAGAGAAGCGGGCTGAAAAATCTATTATCCATGACCTGGTCAGCGCTAACGTCATACACACACACACACACACACACACAGACAGTCAGACACGCTGCAATGGCTGAGAAAAAAACATCTGATTAACCCAATACTGGTAAAATAGAGTCCTTACCTCACATCAGATGTTCTGCAAAAAGATTAATCCAATTCCTGATCGCCATTCCAAATATTGATCAACGTTACGCTAACTCCTCCAATCACAGTTAAGCATTCTTACACGTCACAGATTGACGTAAATTCAGAATGGCTTGGTTTAGTGGGGGAGGTTCTTGTCTCAGCTGAACTGGAGGAATGGGACTGGGTAGAAATCTCACATCTAGTCAGTGTTGGTACAACCCCACATTGCTAGAAAACAATGCAAACCACTGGAAAAGGCCATTTATAAGATAGGGGACCTTAGGGCTGGGCAATAAAACGATAACGATAATTATCGCGATAAATTATTTCCTCGAAATAAACATGAAACGTGGTCGCAAATGTTCGATATATCTATTTTTCCATGCTTGGATATCACGCACTAACAACCAATCAGGAATAGAGCTACGTTACGTGATGACGCGCTCACGCACCACAGCAGTCCATGTGCTACTGTTTTGTTTCGTTATCATTCTGAGGAGATTAGCTTAGTTAGGAAAATGAACGGAAATTCGAGCGACAGCGGAGGAGACGACAACCCTACGGACAACCCTAGCTCAAATGTAGAAGAAATTGTAAATAAGAAAGGTGTTTCAACGTCGGCAGTATGGACACATTTTGGGTTTCTAAAGTCGGACAAGAATCAGAGCAGCGTTCGTTGCAAAATGTGTCGAAGACCGGTGCCAACCAAAACCGGTAACACAACAAACATGTTCCATCACCTGAAACAGTATCACCCGTTAGAGTACACTGAATGCAAGCGAATTCAGTCGGAAGGGAGTGGTGGCGTTAGCCGACAGCCAAGAAGAACCAGTGAAGCTTGTGCTGCAACTGCAAGTACCTCCGTAGCGGCGCAGCAACAAACGCTAGTGTCTGCTTTTACAATCTTTTACGACAAAGAAACATTCAGACAGTGTTGGATCTAACACAATGGATTTATATTATGGACAAATTCATGGAGAATTCAAGCCGGGACCACAAAGCTTCTCAAAGGGTTGGCTCGACACTCGACGGCTCTCCAACTCGTAGTGACGTTGAGTTCTACTTCGTTCTACCACAGCAAAAAAGTGAGTCTATTAATAGCCCACCGGGCATAAGAAGTTAATTAGACTCGACAGAAATAATTATTTCATGTATATCGATAATTATCGATATAGAGTGATATTAAAATAATTTTATTGTGATAACGTTTTTGGCCATATCGCCCAGCCCTAGGGGACCTTTAAGGTCATGATTGGATTGGATTTTCGATTGAAACTTTTAAAATCACACTGTAGAAAAACAATTGTAATCCTGGTGGCTTATCGCAGGTGAGGAGCTCAAGCCCTTCTGCCATCTGGTGGTTGTTCTGTTAACTGCAGTGTGCACTCTTCACATCAAACACTGTGCACTCTTCACATCAAACACTGTGCACTCTTCACATCAAACACTGTGCACTCTTCACATCAAACACTGTGCACTCTTCACATCAAACACTGTGCACTCTTCACATCAAACACTGCACTCTTCACATCAAACACTGTGCACTCTTCACATCAAACACTGCACTCTTCACATCAAACACTGTGCACTCTTCACATCAAACACTGTGCACTCTTCACATCAAACACTGTGCACTCTTCACATCAAACACTGTGCACTCTTCACATCAAACACTGTGCACTCTTCACATCAAACACTGTGCACTCTTCACATCAAACACTGTGCACTCTTCACATCAAACACTGTGCACTCTTCACATCAACCAGTGTGCACTCTTCACATCAAACACTGTGCACTCTTCACATCAAACACTGTGCACTCTTCACATCAAACACTGTGCACTCTTCACATCAAACAGCAGCTGCCATTCAAGCTCTTGATAGCAATTTGGTGATTATATCAATATAAGAAAAATCGTATTTCCTGGGCTAGTTCTAACCTTTTGAAAAATAAATAAAACAAAGTATTTGAATAACGATTTTGACATCGATTACCATGGCAATGCACAATTGAAGCCTCGAAGCATTTGGGTCAGCCCTAAGACACTCTCACTAGTGTGCCAGCCAACTACGTAGAAGACGTAGACCCCCAAATCATGGCTGGTTTACCTGCCAAAGTGGCCATAGTGGCTTAGAGTAGACGGATGCCTCATCTCCACTGGCCAGGGTGTTTAACATGTATTTCTCTGGCACACGGTGAGCGTCTCCATTGTCTTTAGAACACTGGCCAAACCTGGCTGCCCACCCGGCTGAGACGAGACCGTAAGACACCTCTCACATCCTGGCCAAAGCCGGCTGCGCCTGTTACATCGTCATGGTTGTGTGTTCTCCCGTAAAACTGAGATGCTATTGTGGTCTATATGTTGTCTAGATGTATCTACCCTCTGTACAGCACTTTGGTTTAAATGTGCTCTATAAATAAATCTGATTGATTGATTGATCGATGGTTAAGCTCCTCCTGTACCACACGGTTGGCGGTGTGCATTTTGAAAGGTTGCTCGGCACCTGCAGAGTTTACAGGAAAATGAATGGAAACACAAGCCACAAGACACAAGTTGGGAGCGACAGTGGCTCGGGAGGTAGAGAGTAGGGAGGGATGCACCGATCTGATATTGGTATCGGTATCGGCCGCCAATATCAGTAAAAAAATAAATAATCTGATTTTTTTTTAATAATAAATAAAATAAGAAAGTACATTTATATCTATGTGTTAATTTGTTACATTTAGTTTCACTAAGTTAGAAAGTAATGTTTTAAGTCAAGCCTGATGTTGCCTTGCACAAAAGAATGATCCCAGTCTCTTCCACACAGTGACAGTGAGGCATACAGTTTATTAATTGAATGAATTAAGTTTATTTTCTGTCTTTGTTTACAACAAATCAAAAACACACTTGTGATCCTTTACAATTCTTAAAAACAAAATATATTATAATTATTTTTTTCTTTTAAAACGTGGATACTTTTATTTATTTTTTAACTTTTTGGGGGGGGGGGGGGGAATTGGACAATGGGTATCGGATCGTTATCGGTATTGGCCGATACCCAAACCCAGGTATCGGTATCGGGACTGAAAAAGTCGGATCGGTGCATCCCTAGTAGAGAGCGGTCGTCTGGTAATCCGGAGGTTCCCGGTTTGATTCCCGCTCCTCCCGGGCAGCGCGTCAAAGTGTCCTTGAGCAAGACACTTAACCCCCTAATTGCTCCCGATGAGGAGGTCGGCTCCTTCTTGCACGGTTGGCTCCACCAGCGGTGTGTGAATGTGTGAGTGAATGGGTCAAAATGTGAGGAACAAATTGTAAAGCGCTTTGGATAAAAGCTGCTATATAAACGCACCATTTACAAGCCCAACCATACCGTGCTACGCCATGAGCTAGAGAGACCCAGCCTGGCCAAACGGTGCTAATGGGGAGACTAAGGCTAAAACTCACTGTCAAATATTTACCAGCATTTATTAATTCCCCACCCACCCAGCCTGAGCACCGGAACAAACGTGAGACGACGGCCCGAGAGCGAGGTATATAAACGCGAGAGGAAGAAGGTGGCAGCGGGGGGGGGGGGGGGAAGAAGGAGCCATGAAATGTCACAGGGGGGGGAGGAAGAGGAGGGTGTGAGGAAGAGGCTCTTGCCCCGGTCCTCTCTCTCTCTCCGTCTCCCCGGCTCTCGTCAGGCCAGCTGCCTCCTGTGCTCATTAGCGCCGCCTCTTAAGGAGCTCCTAAAGACTTTGTGAAAAATGAGCGCTCGTTTGAGAGGTCGTTAATTTGCACTGTTATGCAAATTAGGTGGCAATTAAGCAATAGATCAGAAGAGCAGTGCCCATTTATAACAACCGAACGAGCATTATGACACAGTCGGATGGCACCGGAGAGAGAGAGAGAGAGAGAGAGAGAGAGAGTGGAGGCTACGCGGTGAGCGCCGTACAGGTGCTATACGCCGACGGTGCGCTGGTTATTTACACTTTGCACCTTTGTGTATACGACGTATGCGGTGCGAGCCAAGCGAGTCTGTCGTCGTACACTCTTGCCACGGAGTGGAGGCAGGAGGCCTCCCTAATTGGCTTAGCGAACTCGTACTACACGCATAATAACAAGAAGAGCCTGGTGGAAAAACGAGACAGGCAAACAACACTCGCTAATTCAAAGCGACCCCACTCTCTCCATTCATCCTCAAAGCGACAGCGCAAGTGACAAGAGATGCGTTTTGGTGAACGTGTGTCACACCTTCGCGTGAGACAGACAGCTTATTCTAGATTAGCAAACAGCCCTAATACGTCAATCCCAGTGTCACCCATCCAAATTACCCTCCTTGACCGGGTGCTCTAGAGGCTTAAGAGGAGAGTGGGGTCCTTAATGTCTCCAATAACCCAAAACACAGCCCTAATCCCTCCCTCCCTCCCTCCCTCCCTCCCCCCAGCCCCGATATCTCCATCTCCCTCTTGCATTTATGACATGGTGTGTGAAATATACAAACACTCTCTCTGGGACTACAATGTGCAGGTCTACAGAGGGGGGGAGTGGAGGCTCCCATCAATTGTAATTAATCCTTAATTAGTCGGGATTAGGAGCCGGGCTTTTGACATTCTCCCACCTCTCCACCACCTCGCTAATGCAATCCAGCTGAGGCTACATTTACATATATTTAATTAAAGAGACGTTGGTTGCCTTTAAAGGCTAACCTCAAAGCAGGCTGTGAGGGAGACACCATGCTGAGAGAGGGAGGGGAGGAGAGACAGACCACCACTACTACACACCACCATCCTGCAGCTGCATAACCCTCCTCCAAGACCGCTAGCTAACACGCTAACACACACACACGCATGCCCATACAGTATATCGATCTTAGCCCTCTAAGGCCCGGGCCTGTTCAGATCTGCCATTAAAATGCATTTTGCTATGATGCCCCTCTAGCTCATGGAATGAACTCCAACGGTCCTTAAAGCTGGAGATTCTCCCCTCTGTTGCAGAGTTTAAAACGTTGATCCCCAACCATTGTCAATCAAGTTGTACGTGTTTGAATTTATTTGCTATCCTTACTTTTGTCTCGCCTTGTTGTCTTACCGTTATGATTTTATATGCCTTTTTTGCTTATTTCTCTATGTACACTCGACGTGACCGCAAATGAGGGAAACCTCAGTTGCCTTTCGAGTTTAAATAAAGGCTTCAAATGAAATGAAATTAATGCACCCAAGATGCATTGAGATGCGATCACTCAGACCACATTCAGAAATAAATTAAGAGTTGTTGTTTTTTTACGTCATCAGAATCCTCTATTATAACACGGGCTCACCGGAGTCACCGCACCCCCTTCTTCAGCGCCATGCCTTAACCACAAGCGATCCCCAAACTATGATTAATTGTGGCGAGGCAGTAGACAGTATGAACCCGTGCACTCACAGCGTTGTATTGAACGAATCTACATGTGTGTGTGTACTCTACTCTGTGCCGTGAGAATACAGTCGTTCATACGGGATCGCGACTGAAACATGGTATTAATTGTGATGAAGCTGCGATGGTTGTAAAGCGCTGCTTGAGATAATGATGAGTGGTGTAGGCAACTGTGGCCACGTTCACACTGCAAGCCTTAGTGCTCAATTCTGATTTGTTGCTCGTCTGTTCACATTATTATTATAATTGTATTTATTCATTGATTTTTTAAATGTGGCCAATATCAAATTCCAGTGTGAACTGGTCACGCTCCTGAACTGATGCGCAAACTAACAATAAAGAAGTTGGGACGTAAATAATTGTGACAAATGTCAATCTAGAGTGACGTAAAGTCACATGACTTTCAGACTGAGGTCGCCTTGCAAAAAATATGAAATTGAAAAGACCAGATTCCATGTGATTTGTGCTCTTCACACTGTCAGAAAAAAAACTGATCAGTCATATATGAGCAATTTTTTTTTCATATTTGAGCCACTTTTGATGATGAATACGCAAGGAAGGTGCATACGTGGTTTATATATATATAATTTTTTCTCCCCCCTTTTTCCGAATTTTTCTCTTATCCCAATTTAGTCGTTATGCCAATTCCCTTCCTGGTCGTTGCACGCTTTTGCCCCCTACTGTCGGTCTGGGGAGGGTGAAGACTACCACATGCCTTCCTCAGATACATGTGGAGTCAACCAGCCGCTTCTTTTCACCTGACAGCGGGGACTCTCACTGGGGGAGTGTAACACGTGGGAGGATCACACTATCTCCCCCAGATCCCTTCCCTGCTGCACAGGTGCCCCGACCGACCAGTAGGAGTCGCTGTTTTACAACGACCAGGACACATACCCCGCCGGCTTCCCACCTGCTAACACTGCCAATTGTGTTAGTAGGGACGACTGACCAAGCCGGAGGTACCGCTGACAGCTGGATTCGATCCCAGAGTCTCTGCGGTGGTAGGCGAGCGTTTAGTCTGCTGCGCTACCCAGCCGCCCGCATATGTGATTTATAAAGATCAGGCTTAATCAACTTTTGGCAGCTGTCACCGCTGGTCATCCTTATGTTGCTTGGAAATTAAAAAGGTGCACCGATTGACCCATTGGCCCATTCTGTGCCGGTGAAATTTAACATTACACAACATGTCGTCGTCGGCAAAGTTCTTCACCGTGAATGAATAAAGACACGAAGCTCGCAATTTGTATGGCAAAATAGGCAGTTATAAGCAGAATTGGTTGAAGGTTTAGCAAACAGACTCTTTCCCCCTCATGCTCCTGTATCTGTCAGCTGCTGTGTCTCTTGAGTCTCTAACAACATTAGCTTGTTAGCTAACAAAGCTAACTGTTTGACATAGCGGTAGGGCTGCAACGATTAGTCGACATAATCGACGACGTCGATTATAAAAAATCGTCGACGAGGAATTGTTGCGTCAATTAGTCATAAAAAAAAAAATAAAAAATGTGCACTACCTATCTTTGTGAAAGTGGCTTCTCAGCTCTGGTCCAGCTGAAGACTTCTTAGCTTAACATAACAGACCGACAGTAAGTTTGGGGGAACTAATGGGATAACTGGGGATGTTGTTTGGTCCTGACAAGAGTCTCAAAGCAACTCTGAGGTCATGCTCAATGTCCAATCTGTTCCTCTGCTCTGTCTTCAGCTGGACCAGAGCTGAGAAGCCACTTTCACAAAGATAGGTAGTGCAAAAAAAAATACAAATAAAATAATTTTTTATATAATATATATATATATATATATATATATATATATATATATATATATAATTGTTTTTCGATTAGTCGACTAATCGAAAAAATAATCGACAGATTAGTCGACTACCAAAATAGTCATTAGTTGCAGCCCTACATAGCGAAGTGTTTTTCGGAGTACAAGGTAAAATAGAACTACCATTATTCAACTAAACCTTCTCCAGGAGCTACTAAGATTCATTTTCACCCTGATTACTCCAGTAAACTGTGTGTTGTGTAGCATGACCGAATGGATCTAACGTATCACACTAGGCTGTCAATCTCTTGAACTGGCCAGGCTTGAGGCACCGCAGATGATATAAACCTGGTTACACAATAAGTATCGGTTGTTATGTTTATGCATATATTGAAAATGAATGATACAATGTTTTTTATTTTGAGATTTGTTTTGTTTTGAGTGAGAGAAGGTCCTGTAACCTGGTGTGGTTTAGGAGAAAAGGTTATTTAATAGTCAATGTTTTATCATTTAAAACAATAATCACGTGTTACTACCATGTCTTTATACCTGTATCACTGTACATAATAATACTGACTCTGACTCTGTACATCCCAATTTTCGCTGTGCCAATTCTCCCCTCCCCTGTCTTGAATGTTGCTCACCGGTTGTAGGGAGGATAGAAGCCTTGCATCACGTGTCCCCTCCGGTACGCGTCTATTCTTAACCCAACGCATGTTTGCTTCCACGTTCGCGTTTTGCTAATCTGATTGGCCACTGCCGTTTCTGGTGCGATCTGATTGGCCACTGACGTTTCTGGTCATGTGACATGTGCGCCCAATCGTGTGACGCGCCCATTTACGCCTCGACCAGCAGCAAACTACCTACCGCCTACGATCCACACTCTAACCATAACCAACTTCGAAAGAGTGCCTAAGCTTAACCGGCAAAAGAACTTGCCGTCACACGATTGGCGCGACCAGAAACGTCAGTGGCCAATCAGAGCACAAAAAGGCGAACGCGGAAGCAAACATGCGTTTGGGATAAGAATTTAGGCCTCCGGTACAGGGTACACGAGGAGGCAGCCTGTCACATCTTTTCACCTGCCAGCGTGGACTCTCATTGGCAAGGTGTAACGTGTGGGAGGCTCACACTACCCCCGCCATTTCCTGTCTCTACTGTACAGGCGTCCCCCAACCGACATTTAGGAGTCGCTGTCCACAACGTCCAGATTACCACCCATCGACTTCCACCCGCTAACTCTGCCAATTGAGTTAGTATGACGGCCGGCCCAAGCCGGAGGCAACGCCAACAGCCGGATTCGAACCCGGTGTCTCATGCGTTGGTGACGAGCGCAATGTCCGCTGCGCCACCCAGCCGCCTAACTTATATATTTTATACCCAGTTTAATCACCTGTACGTTGTATAAAATATTACTATTGCACTTCACTGTTTGCACTCTAGTTGGATGCCAAACTTCTTTTCGCTGTACTGTACATTTTAATTTAATCTAAATTGAAATCGAACCACGAATCCTGCACCCCTAGGAATCCAGACAAGGGGAATCACACAGCTATGCCATTATGAAAGTCATAACTGCCACGCAGGTTATTTAGTGTGATGCCCTACTTCCTCAGTGTTGAAACGTTGTGTAGTCCCTCTCAAGAAAAAGTAGACTAATTCACATTGTAAACTGTCATGGAAACACTGTGCGCGCTCAGTGATGTAGGCCTGGGCCTATGTGTTTATTTGCATATTGAGCAGGGAAACAAATCTAGACACAATCTGGATGTATCTGAATACAAAGAAACAGCTCTGAACAGGGACTTTTATCTCCATTTCTCTTTTCCCAGTTCTCTCATAAAGTTGTTTAATAATATATTGTAATGTAATCTGCAGGCAATTTAGGTTATTATCTTTGGGAATGATGGTCCACATACGCCCCCTGGTCATTCTCCCGACTTCCGCTCCACAAACTGAAAATGTCTCTGGCTACACAGGAGCACAAGCCTGAGCCGTCTCTTCAGGGTCAACGTCTGTTAGCGATCCATTACCGATGGCTCACCCTATACTTCCTCGATCCCTTCTGGATATAAACAACATGAATGTGCAACTGTGCAGCTCAGCACAGACCAAACGAACAAACACATCATAACTATAAGAATGCACTCAGTAGAGCACAGACATCATGCTGGGGCCTAACGATCTCCCCACTTTGATGTTACCGTCACGTGCAACATTCTACTGGATAGACGACAGGAGGAGAGTTGCCGATGTTACCCGTCTCAACAAACCCAGGCTGTAAATCCATATCATGGCACTAGAGGAAAGGTCACAGGGGTCACACGAATCGAGTTTCTCCCTCTCGCCGACGACAATGCACACTGGTCATGGAAATGCAGAGTAGATTCCATGGCATTACTTTGAGATATCTTATCGCAGAGTTTATTTACTTACTTCCCGACTGACTTATGTACAGAAGGGACCGATTACATAACCTCCTCCGTGGCGAAGGTAACCACACACCACACGCTCCGCTTGTCAAATGCTTATCCAAAAAGAAAATAATCCCTTCTTGTTGCCCAACTGTGGTCCCTGAGTGAATCTCAGCCAAAATCAAACTCAAATGTTCTTAGCCAAACAACTCCCGGGGCCGCGACAGAAGAGTTTTTATTTTACGCCGGTGAAAAAGCGACATATTCCAGCAGTTCGGCTGTTCACAGTCATTGACGGCGATATTAACAGCTTTCATGCTTAAAACACTACAGTTAACATCCTACCATCCCGCATTCTTGCCGATATAAAATAAAATTAGGCACAACAGCAAATCAAATGAAACAAGCCACTTATGCTGCCTAGCGTTACCTGTGGACTTGGGACATTGTATTTGCAGCTCCAACAAAAAAGTGTGTCAGAAGGAAATATGCTTAAACTTACGGTTAACATATTACAGCCCACTTATTGCACCCCATAGTGTTGCTGAAATGAAATAAAACTAGGCACAACTGCAAATCAAAAAGGAAATAGGCCCATGCTGCCGAACATTACTTGTGGAAATGTTTAGCATCTGTAGCTCATGGGCTCGCTTTGCATTATGGCCATTATGTTATTAGGCTAAGAAGTAAGTCAATATGGCTAAAACATTTCCAGTTATCATAACACATGCGTCCAGCTGTTTTACCACTCAATTCTTGTTGAAGAAAATAAGCATATCCCCACCCCCAGGCTGTGGAACAGTATCCCTACCTCAGTCCGTCTTGCCCCCTCGATCGAGTCCTTTAAATCCCAGCTAAAAATGTACCTTTATTCTCTAGCGCAGCGGTTCTCAAACTACGGGTCATGACCCAAAGTGGGGTTGCGGGTAGGTGACAGTGGGGTCACGCATTGGCAACAAAAAAATCCAAGAGAAAAACCGACGAGCCCCTTCGTCAACGGAGGCCGACACACAGTATTCCAATACACATCTCACTACATCCTACATATCCGAGGACTTGACATGGACCACACACATTAACAGTGTGGTGAAGAAGGCACGACAACGCCTCTACTTCCTCAGGCGCCTAAGGAAGTTCCAAGTCAGCCAGAAGATCCTTAAGAACTTCTACTCATGTACAATAGAGAGCATCTTGACCGGCAACATCACCTCCTGGTTTGGGAATAGCACTGCAAAAGACCGAAGCAGACTACAAAGAGTGACACGTGCAGCCGAACGCACAATTGGAGGGGGGCTCCCCACCCTCCAGAACATTTACTACAAGCGTTGCAAGGGCAAGGCTAAGAGAATCATTAAAGACTCCAGTCACCCGAACAACTGCCTCTTTGAACTGCTGCGGTCAGGCAAGCGATACCGGAGTCTCAAGGCGAGCACAGAAAGACTCAGAAGTAGCTTCTATCCCCAGGCCATCAGGCTGCTAAACGAACAATGAATGAACACTACACAACAACAACCACCAAACGCACATAGCACACACATCCACACGCACACACTCACTTTAAACAAACACACTGTAGCACCCACTCCACACACTTTATAGCACACACCCACTTTAAACAAACACACTGTAGCACCCACTCCCCACACTTTATATTTATGGATGAAGGATTGCACTACAACTCGTACACCTTACTGTAAATTGTACCTAAAATTGTACCTCATCCCATTTCTGCTTTGCACTAGATAGTACTGTACATTAGTACACTGCATAGTATTGTGTATTGTATATTATATGGTAACTCAGAACATTGTACATATGTCTATACCGAACACTGTGACCTCATTTTCTTCTTCTAAATTCATGCTATATTATGTTATTATGTTATTTGATACTATCTTGTCTAGCACAGTCTCTGGAGCGTAACAGTAAGAAGCATTTTGTATGAAAGTATTCTGTACTTCTGTATGACAACTATTAAAGAACTTGAACTTGAACTTGAACATCCTGCGCATTTATAAACGCGGAGGCCACGTCTGGTATTTTGTGAGTCAATGTGTACTCAGAATGATATTTGTGATCGGATCCACTTGCAATGGATAGGTTTGTTGTCAGAAGCGGTGGCGGTTGGCCATGTGTTCCAAATGCTGGCAGAAGAAAGGCGGAATCTATAGGAGTAGCGACACCAGCACTACTAAAACAAAACGGAGTAAAAGACAAGTAAATTACAGCGGCACTTGGAAACTAGACATACTGAATTTAAAACGGAACCGCTAGCTTTCTTTCAGAAGGAAACAACTATTTGAGCACAGAAAACTGTACTGAAAACTGCAACAGTCAACAAAAAAGGACTACATGCTTCTTTATTTTTATTATTATTATTATCTAGCAGACGTCTTTGACCGACTCAATGCGTTGAATCTGGGACTACAAGGTCGGGACACAGACCCGTTTGGACTCGCAGCTCAAATGGTGGTTGGATTAAGAAACTCCGTTTGTGGCACTCCAGGATAATCAGCGGAGATTTGGGGGTATTTACCGCTTGATGGCTTTTTTGGAAGAACAGAATGTTGCAAAGAATTTGTTGAAGCCCATCATCTGTAGCCACATAGAAGGGCTCATTGAACAATTTTGGATCTATTTTCTATTTTACTGGATCCAAGATCTGTTCATTACGCATGAGGCAACAGGCTGTCAGACACAGATACTGTCTGAGCAGAAGGCACTCATTGATCTTTCGTGTGACGAGCTACTGAAAGTCAAGTTCACTGGACAGGCCCTCCGGTGGGGAGGCGATTTACAAGCAAGCCCGTCGTAGAAAAGATCCTCTCCGCTGGAACTGTTCCTCCACCACTGCAGCGGGTTTTCCTGGCGTGGGACGCATGGCTCTGAGTGAAATAAGACTTCCACGTCATTGTAAGTCTGCGTCTTCAGTGAAGTAGTCGTCTCCGAACAGGGTGTGGAAGGGCGTGTCGGTCGTTGCTGTTGGCTAGTTCTCAGCGTCTGTGGTCATCGGTGCTGGCTGGTTCTCCACGGCTGTGGGGCTGGTGGTCATCGGAGCTGGCTGGTTCTCCACGTCTGTGGGGCTGGTGGTCATCGGTGCTGGCTGGTTCTCCACGTCTGTGGGGCTGGTGGTCATCGGTGCTGGCTGGTTCTCCACATCTGTGGGGCTGGTGGTCATCGGTGCTGGCTGGTTCTCCACGGCTGTGGGGCTGGTGGTCATCAGTGCTGGCTGGTTCTCCACGTCTGTGGGGCTAATGGTCATCGGTGCTGGCTGGTTCTCCGCGGCTGTGGGGCTGGTGGTCATCAGTGCTGGCTAGGGCTGACCTCGACTAAGGATTTGTATAGTCTACTTTGATTGGCAGAAATTTGCCGATAGTCGACTAATAGTCGACTACCCCCCACAATGCAAAATAAATTATTTAAAAAAGATTATATTTTTTTATTTTTATTTTTTGTCATTCCATTTGGGCTGTGGGGGTGCTTAATGTCTGAAGGAGTCGACTGAAGGCTTCTTGTCCTCTGCGAAAGCATGCAATTGGTCCACTGATGGATACAACTTGATATTTGTCTAGTCTAGTGTGTTCATTCAGTGCCTCTGTGCCCGTTTTCTTAGGCAGTTAGCCTTTCTGGTATGCGCCTCATTAGTGTTAGCCACGCTTCTAGGCCTCTTTGCTTTTGGAAAGAATGATACAAAAATAAAATAAAATAAAAGATAATAATATTTTTTTGCATTTGACTAAGAGGTTGGCAGTCGACTACGGCTCCTTTCGATCGATTAGTCGACTAATCAGGGTCATCAGTGATGGCTGGTTCTCCACGTCTGTGGGGCTGGTGGTCAGCGTCATCAGTGCTGGCTGGTTCTCCACGTCTGTGGGGCTGGTGGTCAGCGTCATCAGTGCTGGCTGGTTCTCCACGTCTGTGGGGCTGGTGGTCAGCGTCATCAGTGCTGGCTGGTTCTCCACGTCTGTGGGGCTGGTGGTCAGCGTCATCAGTGCTGGCTGGTTCTCCACGTCTGTGGGGCTGGTGGTCAGCGTCATCAGTGCTGGCTGGTTCTCCACGTCTGTGGGGCTGGTGGTCAGCGTCATCAGTGCTGGCTGGTTCTCCACGTCTGTGGGGCTGGTGGTCATCACTCATCAGTGCTGTCTGTGTCTGGTTCTCCACGTCTGTGGGGCTGGTGGTCATCACTCATCAGTGCTGTCTGTGTCTGGTTCTCCACGTCTGTGGGGCTGGTGGTCAGCGTCATCAGTGCTGGCTGGTTCTCCACGTCTGTGGGGCTGGTGGTCATCACTCATCAGTGCTGTCTGTGTCTGGTTCTCCACGTCTGTGGGGCTGGTGGTCAGCGTCATCAGTGCTGGCTGGTTCTCCACGTCTGTGGGGCTGGTGGTCATCACTCATCAGTGCTGTCTGTGTCTGGTTCTCCACGTCTGTGGGGCTGGTGGTCAGCGTCATCAGTGCTGGCTGGTTCTCCACGTCTGTGGGGCTGGTGGTCATCACTCATCAGTGCTGTCTGTGTCTGGTTCTCCACGTCTGTGGGGCTGGTGGTCAGCGTCATCAGTGCTGGTCCTCCGATCACATTTTGGACAGAGTTTCTGCTCTTTCCAATGGCAGAGTTCAATCTGGATTTAGTACCACCAGGCGCCCGTTACAGACGTTCACAGAAAGGTAAGGAAACAATATATGTTGTATTTTCTGGCAATAGCGTTCTGGTTTGTTCGACCCGTGACCGTGAGATATAATCACGAAAATAACATCAATATTTCTTATTCACGTCAGCCGGCTGCAGCTTTGACAGCGGCTGGTGTGAGCTGGGTAGTGTCGTTTTATGAAATGTCTACGTCCATCGAAATTCTGGAAAATATTTTGATAGGGTTAGGGTCTTTACTCTTGGCTACATTTGAAAAAGTTACATTAATTAATAATACGGACTGTATTGATCTATTTATGACGTGAAATAAATCTCAACCCGGTACCGGGCCGATGACCTGGATTAGCCTATGTGTCGTCAGGGACTATGTGCTTTCTCAATGAGGTCACACAGCCTCCTTGAACTTGGAGCCCATCCACGACTCTCCAGGGATGGGTATCGGGTGCCTTGTCAGCAGGCTGTTTGACATGGGATGCTCCGAGCTGATGCATGCATGGGACTCGCTGAACAGTGCCGTCGTTGCATACTTGAGAGACTGAAGTGCCGGGGCGGAACGTCTTCGTAGGGCTGGGCGATTAATCGATATTATCGATTAATTCGAATGAATGATTTAGGACGATTTTGAAAAATTTAAATCGATTTTTCAAAAAAATATATATATATATATTTTTTAAATATTTTTAAGAGTCACCTTTTATTTTACAAAAAGTGATGTTTGGTGAAAGTTAGATTTGCACTTTATTAATCCCAATAGGGAAATTCATTCTTGTTTGATGATCAAGAGGCACCTTTTATTTGTTTTAAGTGAAGTTTGGTGAAAAAGCAAGTTATTGCACTATTAATCCCAATAGGGACATTCATCTTTGTTTGATCAAGAGTAACCTTTTATATATATATATATATATATATATATTTTTTTAAGTGAAGATTGGTGAAAGTTAGGTTTGCACTTAAATCCCAATAGGGACATTCATCTTGGTTTGATAATTTTTTTTGTCAAACAAATCGGATAAAAATAAAAATAATCAGGGATTTTATTTTTAGGCCATATCGCCCAGCCCTACGTCTTCGATGTCCTGCCAGGTCTGATCTGATCCGGGGTCCTGGCGTCGTTCAGTTTGGTAATGGTCCCGTCCAAAAGGATGGCAGACATGGCCAATTTCCATCTCGACAGTACTGAACAAGTTTATGTTTGGGGAGATTTAGCAGGTCCTCCTGACCCGTCTCCCACATGCTCCCACAACCCGATGCACACTGCCCACTTAAACTCCATCGCTGACGACGAACTGGAGCGTATGTGTGTAGTAGCAGGGTACCGACTCCCACTCCGCAGTGGTTCGATTAGCAGGTAGCATGTTACTGCTGTTGTCATGGGACACTTTGTCCGGTAACTTTGTCTGATAAACACCACTCAAGCCGCAGCTTGTAGTCGAGCTGCCAACTTTTGTGTCGTACATCTGAACTGTGTGTCTGCAACACAGCACTCTTCATCTCCCAGTCCTGAGTGATGTGGTGGCAGGCGACGGTCGCGTAGGATACTGTTGTGAGATACTTCTACAGATTGTTGAAGGCCCGTTTTAGACTTTTTCACACACATCCTTCGTATTTTCAACCCTGGCATCGGTAGTCTTACAGGTGGCACTTTATACTCCGGTTCGACAAGATCCTTGAGCGCTCGGAAGCCCTCTTCCTCCACAAAGCTCAGTGTTAGCATGTCCTTGGTGATCATTGAGGTAATGAGCTGTGTGATTTTCTCACCTCTTGCAGGGTCACAGCGGTGCCTCGCACTGGTAAAGGACGCGATGCGAAGCTGTTGTTGTTGTTCTTTCTTTATGTCTTAAGTTTCATGTGGTTCAGCATTGAGCTAGTGGACATGTTTAACTTTGCACTGTACAATAGTCTCAAATTGTGGTCAAAATAAACGGTCAAAATAAAATCAGGTGTGATTTGTTCTGTTCACAAATCTTTTTTATTTGTTCTGTTGTGAAAAAAATAATTGCCTGCAGTGTGAACGTAGCCTAACTGACTGCTGACTGGCGTTAGCTTACGGCTGTGCTAGCAGTGCAGCATGATAGTTAGTTAGCTTGTAACTCGCTGTAGTACAGTAGACCCAGGTGCAATAATCCACTTTCAAATGTCCAATATTTGGCAGTGCAACTTGTTTATTAAGCTAGGCTAATCCACAATCACACAATCTAGCCGAGTTTCGAGCTAAATCACCCTGAACTTTTAGTCCCAGGAACTACATTTCACTCTACTTTTTTTTGTTTGTTTGTTCCTTCAGCCTATTGTTGTTTGTGTATCCATGTTTTGAATGCACAGCTCAATAAACAAAAAAGACTAGATTGTGCTGCAGATCTGTTGAAAATGCTGGTTGAAATTGAATGCTGCCCCAGTACTCGACCATTCAGAATGTGCATCGCTGCGAGCACCGCCCCCCAAAGTTCCTGCACTTCGGAAAAGTCCAGAGCAGGTACGTTTTGGGGGGGGGGGGGGGGGGGGTCAAATCTAGTAAAACAATGTCCCGAAACGTCTACTTAGACCCTGGTTCCTGGCAGAAATGTCCCGCGGTGGAAAGGGAGCTTGTCACACCAGTCATACTCTGATGCCCAAACCGTAGATGACAGTGACCCGCCTCCTTCGGCAAATTGAAAGACATTTCTTTTTTCATGCGTGGCCCTGAAGCTTTTCAGTCTGACAAGTTTATAGCCTAAGCACTTATCTGGCAGGATGTCAGGACATTATAAGATAGATATAGATTCGGGGCCATTGTTGAATTGAATAACGTCAAGCGGCTTGCATCGACTGTATGGGCATTGCCACATAGAGGAGTGTGTTTGCTATAAGCACTTGCAATTAAAATATAACTGTTTACTTTATGCTTCTGTCGTTTTATGTCTGTGTATTGTGTGTGTGTGTGTATATATTCAATTGAACGTTTTATCTGTAGAGTAGATATCACACAAGTACTCAAGCCTAGAAATAATTAATAATAAACCGGACACACACTACAGAAATCCCCTGTATGTTTAATGGATGTCCCTGTCCCTCAAGCACAAAGCTGAAGTTTCTCCAAAAGCCCTTGGACATTGATTGATTGATGATGATAACTAAACAATGATTATTGTGTTTATATGCTTACATTTATTTCATATCACACACCATATGCACTCTTTCACCAGCAAAAAAAAAATATATAAAAATAAAGAGTTTTGACTGTAATGAGCTGAAACCTGCACTAGGCATCACATGGCCGTGGTATTGCAGTTATCGCCACAGCCCTAGCTATTCTGGTCCTTAAGGTCCCCCGAGTTTGCTCGGAACAGGGTACATTTCCATTTCGTTACGATGCTCCTAGCTCATGGAACGAACTCCCAATCGTCCCTTGAAGCTTAAAGAGTTTAAAACCATGATCTCCAACCTTTGTCAATCAAGTTGTACGTGTTTTTAATTGATTCGTTATCCTTGATTTTTGCCTCGTCTTGTTGTCTTATTGTTATGATTTTATACACTGTGTGATTTGATATGCTTAGTTATTTCTGTATGTACACTCGACGTGACTGTAAATGAGGGGAAACCTCAGCTGCCTCTTCGAGTTTAAATAAAGGTTTATAAATTAAATTAAATTCCTATTGACCGTATTCACACAGCGGCCATTTGCTCTTATGTCACTCACGCCCGGGGGGTGGGGGGTGGTGGAAAGGGAATCCCAACCTGAGCACGATATATAAAGAGCAAAATGGCCACCCGTGTGAATATGGTCAATACTAAAAAGCCACTCCAGACAGTCGCTTGCCCCTTGAAAGCACACCGAGAGGCCCAATTCCTGCAGGAATAATGCCACATGGGGAAAGCAGTCAGCCCACACACCATTACGCTTGAGCTGAAGGTTGGGGTGCTCCTGCCTCCCCAGTTGGAAGGCTTGTGTTGGGGGGGGGGGGAAGGGGTGTCTGTCAGGGCCAGGGGTCTGTGTGATATTAGCCGTCTGCCAATCTGGCTTGGGGAATGGACACCGAGTAATTACTGCTGCTCTCACTGCCTCATCAATCTCCCTCTATCGCTCCTGCACCCCCCCACCCCCCCCCCCCACCCCCCTCCCACACACCCCCCCTATCTTTTTTTCATTCTCTTCTGCAAAGGAGAAGAGAAAAACAGATTGAGTGGCAGGGCACCACAAACCACAACAGAGATGCCTGTAAAATGCAATGAAATGATCCAGTCCCACTGCATAAAGAGTGTCAATAAGAAAGGGTGCGTGTTATAAAAAGAAAAATAGATCTTACCGGTATGAAGCTCTGGCCGGGATTTGGCCGTTTATAAGGTTGTGCGACTGTGCGCCTTGACAGTAAATACGTGGTTTCCTTAACGCTAGGCCCTAATGGGAGTTATACAGCCAACACGCTGCCACAAGGAGCAGGTCATCAGTCTGTCTACCAAACATGGTAATGTCTGAATTTATTTGATATCTGAAACCTCTTACTGCTTTTCAGTTTAACAGGCACCAAATACAAATAAAAATGATATATGTATAATATATAATAAGAGTCTGAGGTTTCCAACGACTCAAAGTTTTACAGCCGAGTTTAAACGAAGCTCTTTGAAAGTGAATAATAATTAAAATGCTTTAACGAGGCTGGCGATTCACTGGACCTCAGCCAGAATCGGGGCTTCTGTGATCATAACGCTTTGTAAATGACGAATATTCGCGATTGCGAATTAAATGAAATTGACCATATTTAATGGTCTCATTCAGCTCGAATGCAAAGTGCGACCTGATCAGTGTTGTCGTATGTCGACGAGACCCGTGTTGCTCACTGTAGCTACTGTGTTTCAATAGTAACAGCCAGGGGGAAACCAGCATCGCTCAACTTCAAAGAGGAGTTTGTGCACATACTGAAATAGCATCTTAGCCTCCCGTCCGTGACCTGACCTGACCTGCACAGAGATTCTGGCTATTTAACCCTTTCAGGCATACAATCTCACACGTGAGATGTAATGTAACCGTTGAGAACTGAACCTTCTGATGACGATGTAACCATGGCTACTGGCCATTAGCATACCGTGCGGCAAAGGGAACCGCTCCCGCCTACCTCCGGTCAATGGTCTCTAACTACACACCCTCAAGACCCCTACGCTCTGCATCTTCTGGCCGCCTCAGACCTACTCCTATCCAAGCTCCGGGAGGGTCATCAAAGAGAAGTCGCCTATTCTCAGTCCTTGCCCCACAATGGTGGAATGAACTACCCACCCCAGTTAGGACAGCCGAAACACGTCCAATCTTTCGCCGTCGACTAAAGACGCACTTCTTCAACCATTATCTGAATAAATAAATAAAAAAAAAAAAAAAAAAAAAAAAAACGAACTAACCTTACTGTCATGCACTTGTCCTAATAAACGAACCTACACTGTAGCACTCAACACTTTGATGAACATTGTTGCTCAGCTGATAGAGTTGTGCCCTTCCTGATGACTTGTCGTAAAGAACATGTAAGTCGCTTTGGATAAAAGCGTCAGCTAAATGACTAAATGTAAATGTAAAATGTAAATGTAGAAGATATGGACTTCTGGAATATTCCAAGATAAGATTTCCGAGAGAATATTCCAAAAAGAAATGTAACGCGAGAGGGTTCAAACGCAGTGATCTGAATCCATGTAGTAACCTAGTGGGTGGCGGGATTATTTTGAACAATTTGCAAACATATTTGCTTTTATTTGAAGATTAGAGAAGAGGGAAAATTCTAAAGGGGGAAATAAACAATGATCACAAGAGATGAGTGATTTAGAAAAGAAAGGATATATATTTTTACTTATATTGCAATTGTGATGTAATACACAATATTAGATGGAATGATGATTCCTATGTCACTATCAATATTCACTATTCTCATTTTCATTGGGGAAAAAAACATTAAAATGGCCATGGTGTGATTTTGTTTGTTTGTTTGTTTGTGAGGAACTAGGGCTGAGAGGTAGACTGAATATGAAGGTATACTGTCATGGATCCATGCAAAGGTATGGATTTTTACAATACTGTTGTCCACAACATACTATAGCCTATACATATCATAAGAAAATATGTATATATACTAGGGATGGGCGTGAGTAATCGATTACTCGTAGCTATGAGAAAAATCTATCTTAAATTATAAAAAAAAAATTAAAATAAAAGACTTTTACATATTTGTTTCACATGTATGTGTAAGATTATAACTGTTTGTTGGTTTCCTTAAACATATACGTGAATGAACAAAATTAAGTAAAAAATAATAATATAAAAAAAAAAAAAAAAAAAAATCCGAGTTCCAACCCCCCCCTTACGAGTAATACACAATCACTCTAGTATAGCATGCGATCAATCTATCTGGATTTTTATTTAAAATGCCCATCCCTAATATATACACAGACTGTATATTTGTAAGTTAACTTAAAAAATTGTCAGTATTAAAAAGTTTAAAAAATAGACAATTTTCTTTAAAAAAAAATTCTTTTTCCGTTTTTCTCCCATCCCAATGTTAGTCGTTATGCCAATTCCCAATCCCCTTCCTGGTCGTTGCGCACTCTACCCCCTTCCTTCGACACATGTGTAGCCACTGGGAGGGCGGAGACTATCACATGCTTCCTCTGACACATGTGTAGCCAGCCCACCGCTTCTTTTCACCTGGCAGCGCGGACTCTCACTGGGAGAGTGTAACGTGTGGAAGATCACACTACCTCTCCCAGATCCTTCCCTTGCTGTGCAGGCACCCCGACCGAACTGTAGGAGTCGCTGTTTACAACGACCAGGACCCACCCACGCCGGCTTCCCACCCGCTAACACTGCCAATTGTGTTAGTATGGACGTCGGCCAAGCCGGAGGCACCACAGCCGGATTCGATCCCACTGGCTCTGTGGTGGTAGACAAACGCTTAGTCCGCTGCGCTACCCTTTCACCTTTAACAAATATTGCACCTCCTGCTATTTGGATATTGCACTACTAGACCATATTGTGATTTCAATAACTTTTTGTTTAATTGTTCATCCCTAATCGCGATCATGCTAAATAATTGTGATTATAATATGATATAATATATATTCTTACCGTATATATCTATCCGCCTCTGTCTGTACATACCTGCATATAATCCTTTTTACATATCTGTAGATACTATATCTGTACATATCCCATACCTACTCTTACTAGTTACACTGCTGGCCAGTACGACTTACTACCAGTGTCTTTATACCTGTATCACTGTACATATTAATACTACAACTCTGTACATACATCTGATTAGCACTATTACTCGGTAGTACTAATTTATATATTTTATACCCAGTTTAATCACCTGTACATTGTATATTACTTTTAGTTTCAAGTTTATTTCAAGTTTGTTACTTGTGCTGTATGATGACAATACATTTTAATCTAATATAATATAAATGTATTTATTGCAGCAGCCAGGCTCACAGATGGAGATAATACATGTGATCAGAGGAGCTCTGTTGACCATCCTGACCAACAGCACTTGAGCTTCAGCAGCACTGACCCCCCCCCCCCCCCCCCAAGCCTCCATCAAGTTGATGGTTGCTGTTAAAAGTCACACATACACTCCAAAATAAAGGTACCATAAAATGATAATGACTTGGTTTTATAGGGGACTTGACAAGTCTATGGCTTGTGGCAACAACCTGAATAAACACAAACAACAAATGGCTGCTTGATCACTCGGCAGCAATCAGCTACATTGTTCTTTTCCCACGGCAGGCAGAGGGACTTCTGTGGTCACTCACTCACGGACGATCTGGCAGGGACGTTTGGTTTAGAGATCGCAATCTTGGTTTTCAGCGACCTCAAACGTACCCTAGTTATAACGTAAATTCCTACTAACGTGTGAATTAGACATGACGTCACATTACTGAAATAAAATCGCTTGCACTGCGGAAATAAGTAACTCTAAGTAACAACTAAATAGTTACACATGATCTAGGGTAGGAGATAAGTTACAATGTAACTCTAACAACTAAATAGTTACACGTGATCTAGGGTAGGAGATAAGTTACAATATGTAACCAGAGTAACAACTAAATAGGTAGGTGTAAATCAAACAAAGTAACAGAATAATACAGTAAAACTGCACACACACAGCATAATTTTTTCATTAATTGTGTGCCATTTTGCAACATTGTAATCCAGTTATTTAATATATTGATATGATATTTCAATATCGATCTAGCTTACTACAATCTGCTACGATGCCAAGTGACTAAAGCCAGCCAGCAAGCTAGTGTGCACAGTAACCATGACAACGTAACTCTACCTCGATCTTTGATTGCCCACTTGTAATGACTTGACCTACAAACTAGTTAGGTTATGCCCTAAGACCCCTAGGGCCTAAGTAATCGTAGTGCAACCAAATTTTGTAGATGATTTAGTTACAACGGACTAGTTACTAAGCCTCTAGTGTGGAGACTCCAACTTAATTTAATTTCAAACCTTTATTTCAACCTGTAAGACACAGAGTTCACCCTCATTTACAGCGAAGGCAAGCTTACAAAACAAGACAGTTTATCAGCAATTTCATACATATAGGCACAATAAATAAGCTAAATAAAGCGAATAAAAAATCAGCTAAGACAGTTACATGGCGACACACAGTGGTCGGAGATCATACTTTTAAATGCAGCAAAAGAAGGAAGAACCTTCAGCTTAAGAGTCAGTTGGAGGGCATTCCAGGTGTTGGAAGCATCAAAGGAAGAAGCAGGTTTTCCTAGTTCAGAGTTCTAGTTCACTTGGGACAGAACTTATGGTGCAGAACTCAGTGCTGGTTTGTTAGCTAAACAGAGGAGGATGGGTCACACAGCCACAACACCACTTCTTGTAACGCGATGTGTCTCCCAGTGGTGACGGGGACGCCATGATGTTCCAACACACACCCATCCTCTTATCATTCTAGCCTTTTTAACTGACCAAATTGTCTTGGGCCCAAAGGAAAAGACACTCGGTAGTACCAATTTGTATATTCTGTACCCAGTTTAATCTCCTGTACATTGTATATTGCTATTGCACTTTACTGCTACATTTGCACTGTGGTTGGATGCCAAACTTCTTGTACTGTACTTGTGCTGTATGACGACAATACATTTGAATCTAATCTAATCTAAACCGAGTGGTATTCCATTTGTGTATACGACCGAGACTCTTTCACCAAATGACAAGGTGTAAAGACGACGCGTCGTAAAAGCTTTTTATCTACAATCGAATTCTAAACGTGACCATGTCAACAAACTTAAAATTCAAACACCACTGATGTGAATACCTTGGAGGGCTGCAAAAACTTTCAACGACCGTCTGGAAAACAAAATGGCTATTCTTTAACTGGCTTTGAACTTGATTTAAAAACGGTCTCTGTATGAAAAGCTGGAATAAATAACAAGACACGGTCGCTCCGTGATTCTTCATCATCGTTTCCCTTTTTTCTTCTTTTCTTTTCGTTTTAAACCTTAATATAATCTAGAAAATTTACGACAACAAACAAACAACAGAGTGCGTTTACACGTGAACGGAGGCGGAAATTGAATTGGATGATGACAGAGAGAAAGAGAGTGAGTGAGTGACAGATTCATCACGGTAATTTGTCAAGCTCAGGAACAACTCATACAAGTAAAAAGGAGAAGAAAATACCTCAAACACAACTGAATCAAAAACTTATGTCGGAGAAAAACTGCAGTGGCTTTTTTTTCTTTTTCTCTTTCTTGAAAAAGATTTTGGCATAAGCTGTCGTCCCGTTGCACCAAGAGCTATTTTTACAGCAAACACCCAGGGGAGCGCAGGGGGGTTGGGGAGGTGGATGGGGGCAGAACTGAGTAGAAGCAGAAGCACAATGTCTCTTCCAACTTTGATCACCTCCCATCTCTCTCCAAACTGCTGTGATTTCTCTCTCGGTGTGAATCTTTAACAAAGATTTAACAAAACTAAAATTTCATGCAGATGAAGGTCATGTTTAAAGAGAGAGAAAGAGAGAGTTCAGGACAACAGAGACACCGTTGCGGAGAAGTGGAGAGGGAGGAGGAGGAGGAGGAGGAGGAGGAGGGAGGAGGGAGGAGGGAGGTGGCGGCGCTGGCATTTGCACAGAACATTTCCTTAACAATGAAAACAATCTAACCAACTGCAGCACTCAGAGGAATTCACCTCCCCTCCCCCCCTCCTCCGCCACCACCACCATCACATTACCATATCAAAGCCTCCCGTTCAGAGCAAGTCTTCTCTTTCAAGAATGGGAGCATATAGCAAAGGGAGGGAGGGAGGGGGAGAGAGGACAAGACCCAAGCAGCAGGGGTAGAGACCCAAGACCCGAGTTTGCTTTCATCCCTGTTGTTCTCTCTCTCTCTCCGTTTCCCTCTCTCTCTGTGTACAAGTGTGCCTGTGAGTGCAGTGTTTGTTAGTGGAAAGATTGTTAGTGAGAATCTGGAGAGATAGTATAACAGCACTACTGATTGGAAGGGGGGGGGGGGCTTCCACGAGGTGCACTGGAGAGAGAGAGAGAGGATGTCAAGTCACATTCCAGAGGCACATAATGGGAGCCTGCAGGGGGCTGTAGGAGCTGCGGAGAAATGCCAGAGCAGGTACACGCTGCTGGCGGGGGGGGGGGGCACTGCATGTCAGATAGCCGGCAGAGTCAGGCCAAAGATCTCCATGCTAGAGGGGGGGGGGGGGGGCTGTCCTTGACTAGAGAAAGTCTTAAGCGGGAAAACGCCCAAACCGCCGGTGATAGTCGGTGGAAATACTCCATCGACCAGGGGTCTAGAGAGGAATTTGAGGCAGCGTGCCTCAGCCGATCTGTCGGGGGTGGTTTCTCACCGGCCCCGAGGACTGATCCCACGGTCGGCTCAAGGCTGAAGAAGCTAGCGAGCTTTTCACACACAGACTCGTCGGGGGGTATAGCAGCTTAATCTGCACGTCTCTGCCGCCAGAGTGGGTGGTTGATGTTCCCTTCCGACAGACGGGTGCAGCACCCCGGTTATGCCCCCCCCACCCCTGACCGGCAGAGACGGGGGGAGGAATCGCGTTGGCGGCAGCGGCTCACACTCGAGTCACATTGCAAATCGACAAGAGAGACTCGCCTTGAGACTCGCACCCTGGCAGACTCGACTCTGACCCAAGATTAGGGACTTGTGTGAACAGTGTAAGAGAATGACATTCTTGTTGTAATTTATTATGTATTGATTGATGAGTGTTACTGTTGCTGTTTACATGTGTAACTGTTGTATGAGCAGCTGTATGAACAGGTCGCACTTGTAAATAAGACCTCGGTCTCAATGTGATTTTACCTGTTTAAATAAAGGCTCAATTAAAAAAGACATAGCCTAAATAAATAACAACGTTTATTTTGTTTCATTTTCAAGATAATATTCGGTGCATTTCGCCTGCATTGACCAAAATGAGCTGCGATACCAAACGTGCGCGCTGGCCTGGCGAGCTCACACAGAAACGCCTGTCGACCCTCTCCCTCACTGTACACAGACATCTGTTACAGATATTAGCTAGAAATGCCTGCTATCAGAAATGCAAGCCGAGGCCACAATGAGACGTAGAGCGATAGACCGACCGGATTAATCCGGCCGATATCTGGCATTTTTAAATAATAAATCAGGCAATGACTGATAATCACACCCACGTGGCCAATTAACAAGAATGTCAGCCCTCTCCCTCGTGTAAAATCCTGCAAGTAAATATATAAATATTTTAACATTTTCTTTTCCAATTAATTATTTAGTTTGATAAAAAATTTGTCGATTTTAAATAATGAGCCCAGTGTGTGTGTGTGTGTGTGTGTGTGTGTGCGTGTGTGTGTGTGGGGGCAGCTGGGTGCTGTCCGTGGTGCTGAACTGGACAGGGGAGCTCGGAGGGTTTTTCTCATTTATTCAACTCGACAACACAGGCAACACTCTTCCGTCAACAACATTATATGGCTAAGCTAGTCTGGGACACGTTATTATGTATGTGAGTCTATTGACTAGACTTGTTTTATTTTATAAGCAAAAGTAGTCTAATTTTCAATGAAAAAAAAACATTATAAATCGACATGTCAATCTTTTTATAGCTTATCAATTGTTTTTAAGCTCAATAAACACAGATGACCACAGTAACCAGACTAACCACACAATATGCCACGGGTGGTCGTGTTGCAAACCAGCATAAATCACTTCCTCAGCCCACAGGAATACTCTCACTTTCTATTACCAGCGTCTATTGAAAGCCTTATTGAGTCTATGAAGAACAAGGCTACATGCTGCATCCGTGTCTGACTCATGATTCAACACTGACTACGATATATTGTTAGTCAGCTCGTTCACCCCCCCCCCCCCTCTAACGCACACTGGTTGCCATTTATTGTGATGCTCTCTGGCAAATTCATTAAATAGCTGATTCAATTATCTTGGCTTTCACACTGGCTGGTGTTTCCTGTTGGTGTTTATTCAGGAAATAATATTTTTTGAGAAACACAAGGGAGAGAGCAAATATGGGTGGATAAAACAGTCTTATTCCAAAAAGAGACATGAGACTTGACTTGGACTTGTGCCCCAAAGACTTGAGACTTGACTTGGACTTGGGCCCCAAAAACTTGAGACTTGACCATCCACTTGTGCCCCAAAGACTTGAGACTAACATCCACTTGTGCCCCAAAGACTTGAGACTTGAACTTGTGCCCCAAAGACTTGAGACTAACATCCACTTGTGCCCCAAAGACTTGAGACTTGACATCCACTTGTGCCCCAAAGACTTGAGACTAACATCCACTTGTGCCCCAAAGACTTGAGACTTGAACTTGTGCCCCAAAGACTTGAGACTTGACATCCACTTGTGCCCCAAAGACTTGAGACTCGACTTGGACCCCAAAGACTTGAGACTTGGACTTGTGCCCCAAAGACTTGAGACTTGAACTTGTGCCCCAAAGACTTGAGACTTGACATGGACTTGTGCCCCAAAGACTTGAGACTTGACTTGGACATGTACCCCAAAGACTTGAGACTTGACTTGGACTTGTGCCCCAATTACTTGAGACTCGACTTGGACTCTAGCTCAAAGACTTGGAGTACCTCTGCTAACTGGCTCTCCATCATAAACAATAACCTGTTGCCATTAGTCGACTAGTCACAAGATTCTGACCAACCAAACTATTCTATTTCTAAATCAAGAAATCTGTAAAACGACATTACATTCAAGCGAAAATACTCTAAATACAAGACTGAAGCAGATTTGTAAACATTATTGTGATATAAGAAGTGTTATTTAATATAACTCCACAAAGAACGACTTTGATGCTTCCAACTGAAGCTTCTTCCTTCCTTTGCTGCATTCAAGTGTGATCTCTGACTACTGTAACTTGTAACAGTCTTAGCTGATTTTTTTTATAGTTTATTCTCGTTTATTGCGCCTATACAGTATATGAAATTGCTGATAAACCGTGTCTCATTTTGTGAGCTCGCCGATGGCGACGAGGGTATCCTCTGTGTCTTACGAGTTGAAATAAAGGTTTGAAATGAAATTAACTCACAAGACCCCAATGACCGATTAGTCAAGTAATCATCTAGAAAGGGGAAATCCCTGGTGTTCATGGTTGGGATTTCCAACTCTAAAGCCAAGACGCCCGGCGACATGTCAATCTCAAGACAGCCTATATGGAATAGGTAGAATAAAACGGTTCACTGTGGAATACAGCTTCCTCCACTTGGCCCACAGAACTCATACATGCACTCACAGGGCCTTTCTCTAGTTCGCCCCCGGGAGACTACATTGTGGAAAATCAAAGTGAATGGCATTAGGGTAAATAAGACCACTGGTTGCCTGGGAAACAGGGTACTTACGGTACCCCGCTCACTCAAAGCCTACTCTTTTTTTTTTTTATACTTTCCTCCAATCACTGGAGAGCAATAATACATTATTGACAGGAGGACCACAACAGGCAGCAGTGCCGCATTTTCAAATTGTATTTGAACTGGAGAGATTTGCAGCGAGAGGAGATACAGATACACAGAGGGGGGGGAGAGAGAGAGAGAGAGAGAGAGAGAGAGAGAGATAAAAAGAGGGAGAGAGAGAGAGAGAGAGAGAGCTGAAAGCCCCGCCTCCTCTGCACTACCATAACCATCAATCTGCCATCCACTCCTGGCCTCTCTTCTTTGAACCATACAGCAGATCTGCCAGCTAGCTGACTGGAATAACTAACAAGATGGGAATAAGCAGCTACATCAGCATGGCGTGTATGTGGTCCAACGAACAGCCACGATCCCTAGCTACAGGTCAAGCAGCGCCTCACTTGTTAAGATTCCAGGGCGATTTCAAATTGATCTGCCGTGTTTTGGGACTACGGCTAATGGCAAAACATTGCATTGACATCCATAGTTATTAATTCTCAATTTTACAACCATATTACATTGCAAAAATGGTTTGGTAAACAGTGATAAAAAAAATTATCCCACTAGTTTGGTTGCCCATAACCAATGGGATACTATAGGTCTACATACTATATTTTGTATTTATTGTGCCTATATGTATGAAATTGCTGATAAACTGCGTCTTTGTGTTGTGAGCTTGTCGTAGCTGAAAATGAGGGTCAATCTTAAAAGCAGAATGACAGCGAGGCCCGTTGTGACACTAAGCCTTGTCCATCACACTTGGGGTCAACTCAGAATCTATTAATTGAGACAAATCCGATTAAAATCATAAAGCAAGCAGAACCATGACTCACTGCAAGCTGGCCATTTGTTTCTATCCAGTAGACTATTATATTATTATATTCCAAAGTTGCTTTGTGAATGTGTTGAAGAGCAGTAGTGGCAACCAAGTACTGTTCTCATGGTGACCATAATCACACGGTGGCCGTGTTGCTCTTACGTCGTGCTCAGGTTGGGTTCCCAGGTGAGCACGACATGAAGAGCAACATGGCCACCGTAGTTTAACCCTTACACTACAGAAGGTTAACCCTTTGTTGTGTGGTTGTGAAAGGGTTAACCTTCTGTAGTGTGGTTGTGAAAGGGTTAACCCTTTGTCGTGTGGTTGTGAAAGGGTTAACCATTTGTCGTGTGGTGGTGAAAGGGTTAACCTTATGTAGTGTGGTTGTGAAAGGGTTAACCCTTTGTCGTGTGGTTGTGAAAGGGTTAACCATTTGTCGTGTGGTGGTGAAAGGGTTAACCTTCTGTATTGTCGCGGTGAAAGTGTTAACCCTTTGGTAGTGTGGTAGTGAAAGGGTTAACATTCTGTGTTGTGGTTGTGAAAGGGTTAACCTTCCGTCATGTGGTTGTGAAAGGGTTAACCCTTTGTCGTGTGGCAGTGAAATGGTTAACCTTCTGTATTGACGCGGTGAAAGGGTTAACCCTTTGGTAGTGTGGTAGTGAAAGGGTTAAGTTTCTATAAACCGCTTGGCCTAAACTATAAGCAGTAATAGGCAACGAGGATGAACCTCACCCAAATCAATGTTACAACCAATAAGACCGATATACAATCAATAGTTTCCCGCGAGGCCTGTAAAAACATCCTTGGCACCAGGGGAAACAATCCCAGGAGCAAGAGAGCCACAGACACGCAACATCCAAACACTGCTGTGACACAACCTAAACAGGGCCTAACAAAAATAATGGTTGGTTTCAGGTTGCCGACCGACCCTGCCGATTTAGGTGCGACCCAATATATTTTATGAGTTTAAAAAAAAAATTATATATTAAAAAAAAAAAAATCCGTTTTCTTTTTTTTTTTTTTTTTAGAATAAAGTTTCATAGAAATCTTAGTCAAACATTTAGTATTATGGATATTAAACATGCTGGCAGAGTACATGCATCCATGTTGTTGTGAACATTTTAACCCTTTCACTGCCACACGACAGCCGGTTAACCCTTTCACTGTGACAATACAGAAGGTTAGCCCTTTACTATCACACAACCGACGGCGATGCTCCATCATTAGCATCATTAGCTCCGCGGATGCGGAGCTAATGATGCTAATGATGGAGCATCGCCGTCGGTTGTGTGATAGTAAAGGGCTAACCTTCTGTCGTGTGGCAGTGAAAGGGTTAATTAAATAAAGAAATTCCCTATCCATAGTCGCCGTGGGAAAGAATAAAAAAAAAAAAAAAAAAAAAATTCCCTACCTACCCATGGCCAAACTGACAACCAACCTGAAACCAACTATTATTTTTGTTAGGCCTAAACAGACTCCTGACAACACAGGGAGAGTAGCAGGGGAAGTGGAAACTCACCCGTCTTCTCTTTGATCTCACAGAGAACACTGAAGAGGGCGGGCTTCATTCTGTGACAGTTCAGGGCGTGTTTCCTGCAGGAGAGGAGAGGGAGAGAGGGAATGGAAAGAGGGATTAGGATAAACAGACCTCCGTCTCCAGGCATTCCATCCTCCCCCCAGAAGGCAGGTAGAATTATTAGCCGGGTTCAAACCTGGACGAGTGCTTCTTTATAGATTTCACTAAAGGTCTCTGTGTGTGTACTCAAGTGAGAATGGCCAAGAATGGCTAATATTACCACTTATATTGTAGCGAGGAATCCTTCCTTATATTAGAGTGTAGTGCAACAGGCTGAATACCATTACGTTGTTTTTTCAATGGCCAGATGCGTTTAAAGGTATAACCTGTAATGCCGCCAAACAGCGAACTCTAGGCAAAAGAGCCCCACTTGGTATTGCACCTTGTTAGCTTTTTTTGTTTTGGTTGGGCGTGTTTGTTGGAGTTTAGTAACTTATAAATTATAATACTGAGAATTTCTCCGGACCTCTCTTGGCAGAGCCTGAGGTGTGGCCAGCAGTAGCAACCCCCTCCTCTATATCCACTAAAAATCCGACCCACACATCCGACCTAAAACAAAAGAAAAACTGTAAACAAAGCACAGCGCCATGTTGTCCTCTTTTGCCTATAACATCGCCGGTTGACAGCGTTACAGATTCTACCTTTAACAGGGCAATACTGTACGCACCGTTTGTATATTGCATAGAGAACAAAAAGGTAACATAATTTCTACCCCTTTAGGGAAAGACATGGTCCACATGTCTGTGGTTGGACGATGAGTACATTAAGTTTTTTCTTCCTCTTTATTGCTTAAAGTAATCTAATGGCAATACAAGGGAATAAAGCAATCATGTAAGACTATCCGTCAATTAGGGAGGCACTGATGAGTTTTATTAGCTGATACCGATTGGTTCAAAACATGCCCATCTTCAGATATTTAAGCGGTATCGTGAGGGGGGGTTACAACACTCCTAGTCCTTACAGATAAAGGAATAAAGGGCATGCCATGTCGACTGACCTTGATCTCAAACCCTGCCCTCTTTTCTTGATCCTCCAACCACAACTGTTGCTTCCCTCGAGTTTGAAGAAAATCGCTCAAATGCAATTTTCTCTTCTTTTTTATAAACAAAAGTCCTCGTCATCCCTACTGTCAGTGTGGCCCGAACGTGTCAAGTGAGGAATGGAAACACATGCATGCATGCACACTCACACTGCAAGAGCTAACAAACAACACACCTAACCATCTTGAAAAACACAAAGATTGGACCACTTAAGCAAAGAATATTCATCCAAGAGCTAACATGCCAATACTGAATGCAATCTGAAGAACCGCACAGAGTAGGTTATCAAAACATAAACATTGCAGAGATGCTGGGGGACCACTTTCACAGATGGATGTATTCTTAATCTTTTTTTGTCTCTTTCTTTCTTTCTTTCTTTCTTTCTTTCCGTTTTCTTCCCAAATCAAATCTATATCCCGACAGACATGAAGCCAGACTTATCTTATAAACCATGACTCATGTATTCCTAATCATTGGTCTGTAAGAAAGTAGTCCATCTATGATAACATTCAGATGTTTATAACAAAATAGGCACGATCTAGAGCAAAAAAACAACCAGAAATAGTAAGCGAAATGCTATTAATCGATGATTAAAAAAAGAAAACACTTTTCATCACAGATATGCAACATACAATTCAGGGTTAGGTGACAGAACAAGAACGGTGTGAGGTCTAATGCTTCTAATGATGATGATCAGGAATAACGATCAACGATGAAACGGAACAGAGAAACATTGTGAAGGCCCTCCAAAAATAAGCCTCTATTTTACAAAAGGACAAGACATCACCAAAACAACACAAAAAAACATTTAAAAAAGAAAGAACAGATGAATATGATTTGGCCACAGTTAACCTCAACATGCAGTCCTGTCGTGTGTCAACTCGCTAAAATGTGGCTATACCTATACGACACATATATGAACTGGATGTATGTGTAATCTATAAGCTACCGTGTGTGACATGCAGATTTCCGAAAGGATAACATAGCAGCTTGTCGTTAAAAGTGACTCTTTTTATATCAATTTAATCTTAAGACAGTTTCATTTCTCTGAGTTGGATGGGGTGCCTTCGTTATGGAGGCGGTTATGAGCAGGAGGGTGAGGGAGGGGGGGTGCTCATGCGGTCCTTTACTGACCTGTGCTGGAAGTTGAGTGGCAGGGCACCCCCTGCCGTGCCCCCCCCAGCTCCCCCTCCCTCCGTGGGGTCGTCCGATCCACCCCAGTGCGCCGGCGAGTCCTCTGGCCAGCATCTGAACACAGGGGGCAACAGGGCGAGAGGATGAGGGCACTCTGCACCACCGTGTCCCGTGCTGCTGCCCCAAGCCACTCCCCATCCCGGCACTCTCTGCACCCCCTCCGCCACCACCACCGTCCCACACCGGGCCGGCTCATACGCTCGGTTGTTGGTCATAAATTAGGAGATTATTCTGTGGATAGCAAACTCATTACTCATTAGTCTGAAGAGTGATGGTGATGATGATGGCTGTAATGACAAATTCAGCGGTAACATATTTTTAACAGGCTGTACTAAAAAAATATATATTTATCATGATATAATGACGTATATTTGTAAGTGACAAGGATGAACCGGTTGGGAAGCATGCCGATCTAAACTGCCCTCAGGAGCGTGGCTTCTCCGCACAGGACAACTTTCTAACTCTGACTGACACAGTGTAGCCTGCTGTAGGCGAGGATACCAGAGTCACCAGACACTGGACAACAGTCCTGCACCATCTCAAATTCCTCATTAATATACCAGTATTTGGCAAATAAAGGTGATTCTAATTGCGTCCCTAGGCAATAGCTGTTTATTGGGGACCGACAAGAGTTGACAAACTTGCTGACATTTGCCAACTATAACTTTGTCAAGAATAAGACCATACTACCCTACAAATAGGATTCCTTAGAGCAGGACCCAATTCAATCCGTGGAAAATGTGAGAAATGCTACATTATCCGATTGGCCTTAGTGATTTGATATAGGCCCATATATAGTTAAACATGTACTAATTACACACAGTCTAATAAATATAATATAGGATTTAGTAATAGGTTTAGTAATAACTACACTGCCTTGTGTGTATGTAACAATACAGATAGGGCTAGAAATCAAAGTCAATTGCTCCATAATACTAATAAAAAAAATGAATACATTAAAAAAATGACTAAGACTAATGGATGCGGAAATAAATAAATACAGTAAAATATTTAAATTCTTTCAGTGAAATGGCAAGATATTAAGTCCGCAAATCAATCTCAAACTTGTTCTAGGAGGGGGTGTAATATCCCCGTGTTCATAAGCTACCAGTATAGCCCCCCCCCCCCACCTCATTAATAGAAACTCGATTTGCGGACAGCTGCACTCGCGTACACATTATAGGAGAATTGATTGCACCCTGCACACAATGAAAAGGATGAACACCAGGAGGGAGGGAGTGAAAGAGGAGTGAATTAATTAAGAGAACCAGGTGGTCAAATGTTCGGTGGAAAATCACTAGCTAATGACACATCACATTGTGGCCACAGTCTTGTAGTGGACGCCGTCTATTGTGCAAAAATAATAAGGCTTCAACTTAAGCTGACCTTATGATCCTTGGAGCCGCATGGTGAATGAATGTGGGTCATTTGCTTATTGTCATGCACACACTGACTCTGCAATCATGATATTATGTATGTACACATACCTCTTATGCAAACGTTATGAATGAAGACTCGAGAGTGACTGCTGTCATCGTGTGCAGTGCTTGGTTGACGTTAAGGCTACTCAATAATCCCGACCTTAATGTACCAACTCATTTGCATTTCAATGACTAACGT